>NC_042959.1:21613076-21965366 GCF_901001165.1 Salmo trutta
TTGTTGTTGTTGTTCTTCTTCTTCTTGTTCCTCAGCTTGTCCTTCTGCTTGTTGTTCTTATTATTGTTCTTATTGTTCTTGTTCTTCTTTTGTTGTTCTTGTGGTTCTTATTGTAGTCTTCTTGTTGTTCTTGTTGTTATTCTTATTCTTGTACTTCTTGTTGTTGTTCTTCTTCTTCTTGTTGTTCTTCTTGCTGTTCTTGTTCTTCTTGTTCTTCTTGTTCTTCTGGTTATTGTTGTTCTTCCTGTTGTTTTTATTCTTATTATTATTATTCTTCTGCTTGTTGTTCTTGTTATTATTGTTATTCTTCTTGTTCTTCTTCCTTTTGTTCTTCTTGCTCTTCTTTTGTTGTTCTTGTTGTTGTTCTTGTTGTTCTTGTTGTTCTTCTGCTTGTTGTTCTTATTCTTCTTGTTCTTATTTTTGTTGTTCTTGTGGTTCTTCTTGTAGTCTTCTTGTTGTTCTTCTTGTTATTCTTATTCTGTACTTGTTGTTGTTGTTGTTCTTCTTGCTGTTCTTGTTCTTGTTGTTTTTCTTCTTGTTCTGGTTCTTGATGTTCTTCCTGTTGTTTTTCTTCTTCTTCTTCTTCTTCTACTTGTTGCTCTTGTTTTTCTTCTTATTCGTCTTGTTCTTCTTCCTTTTGTTTTTCTTCTTCTTTTTGTTGTTCTTGTTGTTGTTGTTGTTCTTCTTGTTTTTCTGCTTGTCGTTTTTATTCTTGTTCTTATTCTTCTTGTTCTTTTCGTTGTTCTTGTGGTTCTTATTGTAGTCTTCTTGTTGTTCTTCTTGTTCTTCTTATTCTTGTACTTCTTGTTGTTGTTGTTCTTCTTCTTGCTGTTCTTCTTCTTGCTGTTCTTCTTCTTGCTGTTCTTCTTCTTCTTCTTCTTTTGGTTCTTGTTGTTCTTCCTGTTGTTTTTCTTCTTCTTATTCTTCTGCTTGTTGTTGTTCTTCTTCTTGCTGTTCTTGTTTTTCTTGTTAAAGTTGTTCTTGTTCTTCTGGTTCTTGTTGTTCTTCCTGTTGTTTTTCTTCTTCTTCTTCTGCTTGTTGTTCTTTTTGTTCTTCCTATTCCTCTTCTTTTTTCTTTTTGTTGTTGTTGTTGTTGTTCTTCTTCTTCTGCTTTTTCTTCTGCTTTTTCTTCTGCTTGTTCTTCTGCTTGTTCATCTGCTTGTACTTATTCTTCTGCTTGTTGTTCTTATTCTTGTTCTTGTTCTTCTTGTTCTTTTTTGTTGTTCTTGTGGTTCTTGTAGTCTTCTTGTTGGTCTTGTTGTTCTTATTCTTTTTGTTCTGGTTATTGTTGTTTTTCCTGTTGTTTTTCTTCTTCTTCTGCTTGTTGTTCTTTTTGTTCTTCTTATTCCTCTTCTTTTTTTGTTCTTCTTCTTTTTCTTTTTGTTGCTCTTGTTGTTGTTCTTCTTCTTGTTCCTCTGCTTGTTGTTCTGCTTGTTGTTCTTATTCTTGTTCTTGTTCTTCTTGTTATTTTTTGTTGTTCTTGTGGTTCTTGTAGTTTTCTTGTTGTTTTTCTTATTCTTGTACTTCTTGTTGTTGTTGGTCTTGTTCTTGTTCTTCTTTTTGTTGTTCTTGTGGTTCTTCTTGTAGTATTCTTGTTATTTTTCTTATTGTACTTCTTCTTGTTGTTGTTCTCTCCTTCTTCTTACTTTCCTTGTTCTTCTTGTTCTTGTTCTTCCTGTACTTTTTATTTTTTTGTTCTTCTTCTTGTTCTTTTTCTTTTTGTTGTTGTTCTTATTCTTCTTGTAGTTCTTCTTCTTGTAGTTCTTCTTCTTGCTGTTCTTGTTCTAATTCTTATTCTTCTTCCTGTTTTTCTTACCATTCTTCTTCATCTTCTTGTTCTTCTTGTTCTTCCTCTTGTTGTTCTTCCTGTTCTTCATCTTCTTCTTGTTGTTCTTCTTCCTCTTGTTTATCTTCTTCTTGATGTTGCTGTGGTTCTTGTTCTTCTTTTTCTTGCTGTTGTTCTTGTTGTTCTTGTTATTCATCCTGTTTTTCTTCTTCTACTTCTTGATCATCTTGTTCTTGATCTTCTTGTTCTTCTTGTTCTTCTTATTCATCTTGTAATTCTTCATCTTGTTATTCTTCTTCATGTTCCTCTTCTTGTTCTTTTTCTTTTATCATTCTTGTTCTTGTTGTTCTTGTTCCTGTTCTTGTTCCTGTTCTTTTTCTTGTTCTTCTTCTTCTGCTTGTTGTTCTTATTCTTATTATTGATCGTCTCGTTCTTGTACTTCTTGTTCTTGTTCTTGTTGTTCTTCCTGTTGTTTTTCTTCTTCTTCTGCTTGTTGTTCTTTTTGTTCTTCTTATTCTTCTTCTTTTTTCTTTTTGTTGTTCTTGTTGTTGTTGTACTTGTTGTGGTGGTTGTTCTTGTTGTTCTTGTTGTTCTTCTGCTTGTTCTTGTTCTTCTGCTTGTTGTTCTTATTCTTGTTCTTCTTGTTCTTTGTTTTGTTGTTCTTGTGGTTCTTGTAGTCTTCTTGTTGTTCTTGTTGTTCTTATTCTTGTACTTCTTGTTATTGTTCTTGTTGTTCTTATTTGTCTTGTTATTCTTCTTCTTGTTCTTGTTCTTCTTACTGTTGTTGTTCTTGTGCTTCTTAATGTTCTTTTTATTTACATTTTTGTTGTTCTTGTGGTTCTTCTTGTAGTCTTCTTCTTGTTCTTCCTGTTCTTGTTGTTCTTCCTGTTCTTCTTCTTCTTGTTCTTGTTCTTCTTCTTTTTCTTCCTCTTGTTCTTCTTGTTCTTCTTGTTGTTGTTGTTCTTCTTCTTCACCTTCTTCTTCTTGTTCATTTTGTTATTCTTCTTCTTGTTCTTTTTCTTTTTGTTGTTCTTGTTCTTCTGCTTGTTGTTCTTCTTTTTGTTGTTCTTGGGGATCTTCTTGTAGTCTTCCTGTCCTTGTTTTTCTTCTTATACTTCTTGTTCTTCTTTTTGTTCTTCTTGCTGTTCTTGTTCTTCTGCTTGTTGTTCTTATTCTTGTTCTTCTTGTTCCTTTTTTGTTGTTCTTGTGGTTCTTGTAGTCTTCTTGTTGTTCTTGTTGTTGTTGTTCTTATTCTTGTACTTCTTGTTGTTGTTGTTCTTCTTGTTCTTCTTTTTGTTGTTCTTGTGGTTCTTCTTGTAGTATCCTGATTTTTCTTCTTGTATTTCTTCTTGTTGTTCTCTCCTTCTTCTTACTTTTCTTGTTCTTCTTGTTCTTGTTCTTCCTGTATTTTTAATTTTTTTGTTCTTCTTCTTGTTCTTCTTTTTCTTTTTGTTGTTCTTGTTGTTCTTCTTGTAGTTGTTCTTCTTGCTGTTCTTGTTCTTCTTCCTGTTCTTCCCGTTCTTCTTCCTGTTCTTCTTCTTCATCTTCTTGTTCTTGTTGTTGTTTTTCTTCTTCTTGTTCTTCCTCTTGTTCTTCTTGTTCTTATTCTTGTTGTTCTTCCTGATCTTCTTCTTCTTCTTGTTCTTATTCTTGTTGTTCTTCCTGATCTTCTTCTTCTACTTGTTCTTCTTCCTCTTGTTCATCATCTTCTTGATGTTGCTGTGGTTCTTGTTTTCTTTTTCTTGCTGTTCTTCTTGTTATTCATCCTGTTTTTCTTCTTCTACTTCTTGATCATCTTGTTCTTGATCTTCTTGTTCTTTATCTTCTTGTTGTTCTTGTTCTTGTTGTTCTTCTTATTCATCTTGTTATTCTTCTTCATGTCCCTCTTCTTGTTCTTTTTCTTTTTATCTTTCTTGTTCTTGTTGTTCTTGTTCTTGTTCCTGTTCTTTTTCTTCTTCTTCTGCTTGTTGTTCTTATTCTTATTATTTTTGTTGTTCTTGTGGATCTCCTTGTAGTCTTCTTCTTGTGCTTCTTGTTGTTCTTCTTATTCTTCTTCTTTCTGTTCTTGTTCTTCTTGTTCTTCTTGTTCCTGTTCTTCTTTTTGTTCTTATTCTTCTTGTCCTTCTTGTTCTTCTTGTTCTGCTTGTTGTTCTTATTCTTTTTCTTGTTCTTCTTGATCTTCGTGTAGTCTTGTTGTTGTTGGTCTTCTTCTTCTTCTTGTTCTTCTTCTTGCTGTTCTTGTTCTTTTTCTTCTTGTTCTTGTTCTTCTTCTTGTTGTTGTTCTTCCTGTTTTTTTCTTCTTCTTCTACTGCTTGTTGTTGATGTTCTTCTTGTTTGTCTTGTTATTCTTTTTTGTTCTTGATCTTGTTCTTCTTGTTGTTCGTCTTGTTTTTTTTTGTTCTTGTGTTTCTTCTTGTAGTCTTCTTCTGGTTCTCCTTGTTGTTCGTCTTCTTGTACCTCTTCTTATTGTTCTTCTTGTTCTTGTTCTTCTTCTTGTTCTTCTTGCTCTTCCTGTTGTTCTTATTGTTCTTCCTCTTCTTGTTGTTGTTGTCGTCCGATGGACGACTCTGGATTTGGCAGATGCCAAGAGTACGCTACCTGCCTGAATGCATAGTGCCAATTGTAAAGTTAGGTGGAGAAGGAATAATGGTCTGGGGCTGTTTTTCATGGTTTGGTCTAGGCACCTTAGTTCCAGTGAAGGGAAATCTTAACGCTACAGCATACAATGGCATTCTAGATGATTCTGTGCTTCCAACTTTGTGGCATCAGTTTAGGGAAGGCCCTTTCCTGTTTCATCCGGGCAATGCTCCCGTGCAGAAAGTGAGGTCCATACAGAAATGGTTTATCGACATTGGTGTGGAAGAACTTGACTGGCCTGTACAGAGCCTGACCTCAACCACATCAACACTTTTGGGATGAATTGGACCGCCGACTGCCAGCCAAGCCTAATCGCCCAACATCAGTGTGCAACCTCACTAATGCTCTTGTGGCTGAATGGAAGCAAGTCCCCGCAGCAATGTGCCAACATCTAGTGGAAAGTCTTCCCAGAAGAGTGGAGGCTGTTATAGAGGCAAAGGGGGGACCAACTCCATATTAAGGCCCATGATTTATGAATGAGACGTTGGATGAGCAGGTGTCCACATATTTTTGGTCATGTAGTGGACATAGGTCTGTTTTTATTTAACTCGCTGTCTCTCACGCTGTCTCTCACGCTGTCTCTCACGCTGTCTCTCACGCTGTCTCTCACGCTGTCTCTCACGCTGTCTCTCACGCTGTCTCTCACGCTGTCTCTCACGCTGTCTCTCACGCTGTCTCTCTCTTCTCTCTGCCTACCTGACAGGAAACACCCTCACAGTCCAGGTGAGTACAATACAATAGGCTTGGGTAATAGAACACACACACACAGGACAGGCAGGTGGACATTGACTGGCAGAGAATCGTCATTTGGCTAGTCTGATCCCAAATCTGTTTATGCTGCCACACTTACATTTGAATGTGGTTTGTTCGTGTAGCACCTGCATGCGAGAACATGCGGTTATGCATTGTAAGGGATGGAAATTGTTTTAGGTTGTGGCACTCCAGGTAGTGTGAATCATTGCAGACATTAGCATTAGTAAAGGTTGCTATCAATGATGTCTATTCTAATGCCCCGTCTAGGGAATAGGGTGCCATTTGGAACACAGCCCTAGCATTGAAAGATGATAAACTTACAACGATTGTCAGGCAACTTGGCAATTGGCAGCAAGCAACATGAGCTACAGAAAAAGATCTTGAAAATTGCATGAATTTTGTTTATTTTTTTACCAAATAAAAAAACAATAGTAAAACCTCTGAAATACCAAGAACCTTAAAGAAAACATTAAGAAACCAAGAAGCTAATGTGCTATTAGCATTAGCAAAATAAAAAAAACAAGCTTGTAACACATGCTGAACACATGCTGATAGCAAGCCATGCAGGCCCAGGTGCATCTTTTAAAAATAAAAACAAGGGGGTTGAAATGTAATACCCTAAAGATATTATCCACAACAACCAAAGCAAAGAAGCAATTCAAAGAGAAGACCCTAAGGGACAACCCAGAGACTCTTTTGAGCGAGATGCAACCTGCTCTTCTTCACCCCACACCCTACAGCCTGGCACTCTGCCATAACTGTTGCCCTGCCCTATACCAGGAAGAGTGGCATCTGCAAAGTATTGCTGAGCGATTAGTGCTTTTTGAGGTCGGTTCGGTTTTGGTTGGATTATAAAAAAATAATCACGATTTTTGAGTCCGGTTTCGATAGATTTAAAAAAAACATTAAATCAAATTTTATTGGTCACATACACGTGTTTAGCAGATGTTATTGTGGGTAGCGAAATGCTTATGCTTCTAGTTCCGACAGTGCAGCAATATCTAACAAGTAATATCTAACAATTTCACAACAAATACCTAATTCACACAAATCTAAGTAAAGGAATGGAATTAAGAATATATAAATAAATGGAGGAGCAATGACACAGCATCATAGACTAAGATACAGTAGATAGTATAGAATACAGTATATACATATGAGATGAGTAATGCAAGATATGTAAACACGAATTACATTATTAAAAGTGATTAGTGTTCCATTTATTAAAGTGGACAATGATTTCAAGTCTGTGTATGTAGGCAGCAGCCTCTCTGTGCTGTGATGGCAATTTAACAGTCTAATGGCTTTGAGATAGAAGATGTTTTTCAGTCTCTCAATCCCAGCTTTGATGCACCTGTACTGACCTCGCCTTCTGGATGATAGAGGGGTGAACAGGCAGTGGCTCGGGTGGTTGTTGTCCTTAATAATCTTTGTGGCCTTCCTGACACATCGGGTGCTCTAGGTGTCCTGGAGGGCAGGCAGTTTGCCCCCGGTGATGCGTTGTGCAGACTGCACTACCCTCTTTAGAGCCTTGCGGTTGAGGGCAGTGCAGTGTGAAGGCGATTGCATCGTCTGTGGACCTATTGGGGCGGTAAATAAATTGAAATGGGTCTAGGGTGACAGGTAAGGAGGAGGTGATATGATCCTTGACTTGTCTCTCAAAGCACTTCATGATGACAGAAGTGAGTGCTTCCGGGCAATAGTCATTTAGTTCAGTTAACTTTGCATTCTTGGGTACAGGAACTATGGTGGCCATCTTTAAGCATGTGGGGACAGCAGACTGGGATAGGGAGAGATTGAATAGGTCTGTAAACACACAAGCCAGCTGGTCTGCGCATGCTCTGAGGAAGCGGCTAGGGATGCCGTCTGGTTAACACGTTTAAATGTCTTACTCGCGTCGGCCCACGGAGAAGGAGAGCCCACCCGTCAGTGGCACTGTGTTGTCCTCAAAGCGGGCAAAGAACATGCTTAGCTTGTCCGGAAGCAAGACGTCGGTGTCCGTGACGTGGCTGGTTTTCCTTTTATAGTCCATGATTGTCTGTAGACCCGTCCACATACGTCTCGTGTGTGAGCTGTTGAATTGCAACTCCACTTTGTCTCTATGCTGACGCTTTACCTGTTTGATTGCCTTGCAGAGGGAATCACTACTTTGTTTGTATTCCACCATATTCCCAGTCACCTTGCCATGGTTAAATGCGGTGGTTCACGCAATGCTACCAACTATCCATGGTTTCTGGTTAGGGTAGATTTTAATAGTTATAGTGAGTACAACATGTCCTACACTTCTTGATAAACTCAGTAACCGCCTCAGTATATACATAGATATTATTCTCTGGTGCTACCCGGAACATATCCCAGTCCGCGTGAAGCCTAGATTCCGATTGATCAGACCAGCATTGAATAGTCCTAAGCACGTTTACTTCCTGTTTGAGTTTCTGCCTATAGGAAGGGAGGAGAAAAATTGAGAACTTGACTGACCTGAAAAGGTTGTGGTCAGATTTGCCGAAAGGAGGGCGGAGGAGGGCCTTGTATGCATCCCGGAAGTTGAAATAACAATGGTCGAGTGTTTTTCCAGCGCGAGTACGACAGTCAATATGCTGATAGAATTTAGGTAGCCTTTTTCTCAAATTTGCTTTGTTAAAGTCCCCAGCTACAATACATGCAGCTTCAGGATATATGGTTTCCATAAAGTCCAGTGAAGTTCCTTGAGGGCAGTCATGGTATTGGCTTGAGGGGGGATATACACAGCTGTGACAATAACCGAAGAGAATTCTCTTGGGAGATATTACAGTCTGCATTTGATTGTGAGGTATTCTAGGCTGGGTGAACAAAAGGACTTGAGTTCCTGTATGTTATTACAATTACACCATGAGTCGTTAATCATGAAACATACACCCCCACCCTTCTTCTTCCTGGAGAGATGTTTATTCCTGTTGGCACGCTGAACTGAGAATCCAGATGGCTGGACCGTCTCCGACAGGTTATCCCGAGTGAGCCATGTTTCCGTGAAACAGAGTATGTTACAATCCCTGATGCCTCTCTGGAAAGAAACCATTGCCCTGATCTCGTCAACTTTGTTATCCAGGGACTGAACATAAGCGAGTAATATACTCGGAAGCGGATGGTGGTGTGCGCACGTCCTAAGTCTGACCAGAAGACCGTTCCAAATCCCTCTTCTACGCAAGCATTGTTTTGGGTCGGCCTCTGGAATCAGTTCAATTTCCCTGGGTGGTGCGAACAAAGCATCCGCTTTGGGAAAGTCGTATTCCTGGTCGTAATGCTGGTAAGTTACCGTCACTCTGATATCCAATAGTTCTTTCCGGCTGTATATAATAACACACAACATTTTCTGGGTTAACAATGTAAGAAATAATACATAATAAAACAAAATACTGCAAAGTTTCCTAAGGACTAGAAGCGAGGCAGCCCTCTCTGTCGGCGACATTATCTGAAGAAAACAATTGCAATAAAAAAAGAAAAAATATATAAAAATAAGATTTAAAAAAATGCACTATACATTATGTGGGTTGAATGCTGTAACAACACAGATTAAAACAATTAATAAAAGTCCCATGATGGTAGTGACTGCCATTCCTGCTTATCACTTATTAACCATCATTTATTCACATTACTTTACTTTAATCAAATATATCAGTTGTTGTGTATATTATATTTGTTTTATTTGATGACTTTATTATATCATTCCAAGTCCTCTCAATATAGCTGCTATATTCTCATCTCAATATAGCCGCTGCCTATGCTGTCTGATAAAATCACTATTTTAGAAGGTCATTGAAGTAAATAAGGAATATTTTTATGACTGCTGAATACCAACTATCAATCACTTGGATTATGTATTTTCAGGTAGAGATCCTTGCACATTCTTCTCTCTTGCATAGCAGGCATATAAGCTACACAGACCGGACAAGTAGCCACGCAATGGATTATGGTCATTGTAGTCAGGTTTTCTGGCTAAACTATGACGAGCATTGGCCGGTTGGAAACTACAACTCCCTACTACATCTCACAGAGCGGGCATATGATCTGATTTATCGCTAGAGAAACTGCAGAGCAACATGCATGCAGATAAAAATCGAACGAAATGGATTCAAATAATTGAACCAACATCAGTCAATTAGTTGTTTAAAAAATTAAAAAGAACCGACATTTCGGTTAATCGCTTAGCACTACTGCAAAGGCAGGCAGATCACTGTGGAGGGAGAACAGGAAGAGAAAGGACTGATGTTAAGTTAAAATTTATAACAATGGAACAAAAATGGTCCAGAGTCCTGGGGAGTTTGAAAGGAGGTTCCCAACACTGAAAGCGGCCACAGAGCACTTCAGGGGGAAAGATACCCCTCGCAGAAGAAATATCACACTGAGACTGAGAGAAGCATGAGGTTGAACTTTTCCCTCTTAGTTAACACTATCAATGTTTCCATTTACTGTTGCAATTGTTATCGAATCACCGCAATATTAACAAAACAAACTAAGCTAGACTTACTATGCAAAACTAGTGGTGTGTATTCATGGATGCCAAGGGAAGCCAGCCTTCCTCAAAACATTTGCAAAATTTAAAATAAAATAATTATTTATCTTTCGTCTGTCTGTGTTTCATAATTTTCCTTCAATTCACAAGAGGCTGAACGTATATTACAGGAGAAAGCATCCGAGCAAGCGAAACAGCACCCCCTCTGTCTCTCTGCGTGTAGGCCATCTATCTGATGCTGTCAGGTCCAAATGAGTATGACATTGTTGCCGCCTGTTGCATTGAAGGCAAGGGAACCAGCGAGCATCTGACCTCCCTTGACAAAAAAAGTATACAACATTTGCCAATCAGCATTGATCTCAACTGTGAATGGTCTTGGTGCACCAAAACAAAGTGTCAATGGAAGCCAGTATGGATTTGGCATCACTCCCATCAAATCCCATTGAGAGCATACGTCATTGACGGAAAAACTTAAATTGTTGCATCTCGTTGTGTCGTTATGGTGGTTAGCTAGCCAGCTAGCTAAAATTGGCCCTTTCCAAAATTATCCATGGATGGTGCTGGAGGAGATGGCGGTCATTTTAAGGTCTCCTAACCAATGGTGCTATTGTGTGTGTTTTCTCGCTTTATTTTGTAACTTATTTTGTACATAATGTTTCTGCCACTGTCTCTTATTACCAAAAAAGAGCTTCTGGATATCAGGACAGCGATTATTCACCTGGTGCTGGATGAAGACTTTTTCTTAAATGAGTCGGACGCAAAGGATTTACTTCAGACACCCGACAAGGCCCAAATCCCTGTCATTCGCATGAGAAAGAAACATCGGGGACTTAGGTCGGAGTGCCTTGTAAAGATCCGACGCCAACTGGGTATTCTGCATCTACCATCAGCCCTATTAGCCAATGTACAATCATTGGATAACAAAATAGATGAGCTACGATCACGAATATCCTACCAACGAGACATTAAAAACTGTAATATCTTATGTTTCACCGAGTCGTGGCTGAACGACAACATGGATAACACACAGCTGGCGGGGTTTACGCAGCATCGGCAAGATATAACAGCGGCCTCCGGTAAGACAAGGGGTGGCGGTCTGTGTATATTTGTAAACAACAGCTGGTGCATAAAATCTAATATTAAGGAAGTCTCGAGGTTTTAGGAGTCTCGAGTATCTCATGATAAGCTGTAGGCCACACTATTTACCAAGAGAGCTTTCATCCATATTTTTCGTAGCTGTCTATTTACCACCACAAACAGATGCTGGCACTAAGACCACACTCAATGAGCTGTACAAGGCCATTAGCAAACAGGAAAGCACTCATCCAGAGGCAGCACTCCTAGTGGCCGGGGACTTTAATGCAGGGAAACATAAATCAGTTTTACATCATTTCTACCAGCATGTTAAATGTGCAACCAGAGGGAAAGAAACTCTAGACCACCTTTACTCCACACACATAGATGCGTACAAAGCTCTCCCTTGCCCTCTATTTGGCAAATCTGACCATAATTCTATCCTCCTGATTCCTGCTTACAAGCAAAATATAAAGCAGGAAGCACCAGTGACTCGGTCAATAAAGAAGTTGTCAGATGACGCAGATGCTAAGCTACAGGACTGTTTTGCTAGCACAGACTGGAATATGTTCCGGGATTCTTCCGATGGCATTGAGGAGTACACCACATCAGTCACCAGCTTCATCAATAAGTGCATCGACGACGTCATCCCCACAGTGACCGTACGTACATACCGCAACCAGAAGCCATGGATTACAGGCAACATCCGCACTGAGCTAAAGGGTAGAGCTGCCACTTTCAAGGAGCGGGACTCTAACCTGGAAGCTTATAAGAATTCCCGCTATGCCCTCCGACGAACCATCAAACAGGCAAAGCGTCAATACAGGACTAATACTGAATCGTTCTACACCAGCTCCGATGCTCGTCGGATATGGCAAGGCTTGCAAACTTTTACAGACTACAAAAGAAAAGCACAGCTGTGACCTGCCCATTGACATGAGCTTACCAGACAAGCTAAATAACTTCTATGCTCGCTTCGAGGCAAGCAACACTGAAGCATGCATGAGAGCATCAGCTGTTCCAGATGACTGTGTGATCACGCTCTCCGTAGCCGATGTAAGACCTTTAAACAGGTCAACATTCACAAGGCCGCAGGGCCAGACGGATAACCAGGACATGTACTCCGAGCATGCGCTGACCAACTGGCAAGTGTCTTCACTGACATGTTCAACCTGTACCTGACTGAGTATGTAATACCAACATGATGATTCAATCTCTATTGCACTTCACACTGCCCTTTCCCACCTGGACAAAAGGAACACCTACGTGATCGTGCTATTCATTGACTACAGCTCAGCGTTCAATACCATAGTGCCCTCAAAGCTCATCACTTAGTTAAGGACCCTGGGACTAAACACCTCCCTCTGCAACTGGATCCTGGACTTCCTGACGGGCCGCCCTCAGGTGGTAAGGGTAGGTAACAACACATCTGCCATGCTGATCTTCATCACAGGGGCCCCTCAGGGGTGCATGCTCAGTCCCTTCCTGTACTCCCTGTTCACCCATGACTGCATGGCCAGGCACGACTCCAACACCATCATTAAGTTTGCTGATGACACAAGGCCTGATCACCGACAAGAATGAGACAGCCTGTAGGGAAGAGGTCAGAGACCTGGCCATGTGGTGCCAGGACAACAACCTCTCCCTCAAGACAAAGGAGATGATTGTGGACTACAGGAAAAGGAAGACAGAGCATGCCCCCATTCTCATCGATGGGGCTGTAGTGGAGCAGGTTGAGAGCTTCACCAACAAACTATCATGGTCCAAACACACCAAGACAGTTGTGAAGAGGGCACGACAAAGCCTATTCCCCCTCAGGAGACTGAAAATATTTGGCATGGCTCCTCAGATCGTCAAAAAGTTATACAGCTGCACCATCAAGAGAATCCTGACGGATTGCATCACTGCCTGATATGGCAACTGTTCGGCCTCCGACCGCAAGGCACTACAGAGGGTTGTACGTACGGCCCACCACATCACTGGGGCCAAACTTCCTGCCACCCAGGACCTCTATACCAGGAGGTGTCAGAGGAAGGCCCTAAAAATTGTTGTGGACTCCAGCCTTCCTAGTCATAGATTGTTCTCTCTGCTACCGTTTTGAGATCAAAGCCAGAGCTGCATGTAGCCATGTGTGCACGTTTTGTTAATATCCTTTGCTAGTTAGTGAGTTATTAGCCCAGTTATAGATTATTTGTAGAGTGATTGCTTCCTAGAAGAGAGAACAAAATGTGTACATTTCTAGACATCTTTGAAAAGTGAGTCAGGTAAAAACCTTGTTTTTGTCTTAAAGGGGCAGTGTTGTATTCTGTGATTGGCTACTTAGCTTATTCAAGCCTATAGGCAGAGGGTAGAATAATTTGTCTGATTCTCTGTAATAATGGTTTGGGAATAATAATGAATTTTATTTTGTGGTTTCTTGCATCAAACCACACAACAACATTTTCAGTCACCTCCTTGTCTGAAGGACAAGTGGATAAACAGGTTAATATCAAGCCCTGCATGTTTTTCTCAAAGGTCTCATGTAATGTAGATCTACATTGAACACCACACATTGGCTTCTGCTGTATGCTGAATGTTAGAACAGCTATTTCCATGTTAAAATGTTATGGAATGCATTTTCTCCAATGTTTTTGATTGTAGGCCTCTCTGGGTACCCCTCCCCACCTCCTCATTCCCGCCACTCCCCCAGATTTAACACTCTGAAAGACTGCCTTGTTTAAACCAGAAAGACTACACAGTCTTCAATGAAATGAAAATCTCCAGCAACCAGACCAGACCTGACCCACAGACATGCAACCATCTATCAGCACAGATACAACAGATGTGCTGTGCTGTAAGGCAGGAGGTAAGAGGCTAAACAAAATCTGTGGATGGAGCTGAACCACATGAAGGAGGAACTTATCAGGAGGGAGCAGCACAGCCAGACCCTGGAGAGACAGCTAGAAGAGATGAGGACTATCCTACTCTCGACCTGGAAGACACACATCCACACATTACATGGGCAGAGAGAGAGAGATCACGAGCAGATGGGCTCCTGCATTTTTCAGCATGTTTTTACAAAAGTATAGATTTAGAGTTAGATCAACTTAACCTGTCTGGGCTAGGGGGCAGTATTTTCACGGCCGGATGAAAAACGTACCCAATTTAAACAGGTTACTACTCTGGCCCAGAAACTAGAATATGCATATTGTTAGTAGATTTGGATAGAAAACACTCTGACGTTTCTAAAACTGTTTGAATGGTGTCTGTGAGTATAACAGAACTCATATGGCAGGCAAAAACCTGAGAAAATTCCAAGCAGAAAGTGGAAAGTCTGAGAATTGTAGTTCTTCTTTTGATTCTCTATCGAAAATACAGTGTCTGTGGGGGACGTTGCACTTCCTAAGGCTTCCTTCCATTGGCTGTCTAAAGCCTTCAGAAAGTGGTTTGAGCATTTTCCTGTCACTGGGCAGATAATAGGAGCTCAGTTACTGAGTGGTCTGCCTGGCAACAAAGGGATTGGATATGCTCGGTCCCGCGAGCACGCCCCGCCTTCTTTTTCTCAGTTTTGCCTTGAAGAATGGACAAAAATTCCAGTGGCTAGATGTGCCAAGCTTATAAAGACATACCCCAAGAGACTTGCAGCTGTAGTTTCTGCAAAATGCGGCTCTACAAAGTATTGACTTTGGGGGGGTGAATAGTTATAGTTAAGTTTTCAGTTTTTTTGTCTTATTTCTTGTTTGTTTCACAATAAAAAATAATTAGCATCTTCAAAGTGTTAGGCATGTTGCGTAAATGAAATGATACCCCCCCCCAAAAAAAAATCCATGTTAATTCCAGGTTTTAAGGCAACAAAATAGGAAAAATGCCAAGGGGGTGAATACTTTCGCAAGCAACTGTAAATACAAATCCCCCCCAAAAAGTACATTTTTCCAAAATGCCATGCCCAAATGCCACTGCAATTCAAGAACGACCCATTTAGCAAATGTGATAGCATGCACTAAATATTAGCATGCCGATATCTTTGGGTGATGGTATGTAACCCCAGATTTCTGAAGGAGATGAGGGAGACATCTCACTATGGGACCTGCATGACGGCATGTCGAACCGAATCGACAAAGAGAACTAGAGATTACATCTTTACAGCAATAGCTGTCAGGGCAAACTTTCCATGGCAAATTGCAATTCAATTCCTCATGGATAAAAGATAAGTCAAGGGATCTGACTTGTTGTTTTGTGCAGCCTCTGAGCATCACACCAATTTATAAATAAAAAAAGCTCTTACAAACGGATGAGGAGAAAATGATCAAAAGTTGGTTCAATGCAACTAAGCAGGTTGTCTTTGTACTCAATACAACAAGATGAAATTAAATCTAATTGTCATTCTGTGAAAGCTTGTGGGTATTGCATAAACATTTTCATGCATGTCACTGATCCCCGTTGTGAAAATATAATTAGCTATTATAGACATGTTTGGTGGTAACAATATGTTGTGTGTATTTTCTTGAAAATAATTCATTACAATTGATGACTGCTATACAGTATGTGTGTAACAAAATAGATTTTTCCATGAAGAATGTGTGTGCCAAAAGAGATGTTTCAATAAAGAATAAATTTTATATGTTATAAGACAAAGTTGTTGCGTTCTGCTTTGGATGGAACCTATGGCAACAAAATACATGAAAATATGTCAAGGAAGAACGGGGATAAACAGAGCAGAGAATAAAATGATACCCTAATCTCCATAGGATTTTACCAAAAGATCATCTAATACAAACAGATCAGCTCAGAATAACTTGCAAAACAAATAAACAACACTGTTTATTTGTAGTCTTCCCCCACTGCAACACTAGTCTTTATTTACTCAATGTCGAACAGAGGAGAAGTCACCTGAAAGGCATCATTGCGAAGTAGCATCAATAAAGTTAACTCAACTCACTCTAAGGGTAACTCTAGGGAAATGAAAAGAAGATAGCGATTCCCAAATAAGTCCCAGGGATAATAAAAACCAAACTAAACAGGAGCAGTTACTTTAAAGCACACAAAGAAATAAAACAGTTTTCAACCAAAGTCCAACTATAACCAAAAAGAGAAGCGGAAAAAAAGTGGGAAAACTCTTTACTAAGCATTTTCACCACTGCAAAGTGTGTATTCAACACCTGTTTTTTAAGTAACATGTAAACATAGTAATCAATATATATATTCAAAAATACAGAATACCAAATAAATCTGAGTATTGTGTATTGTGATGTCTTCGTGACCTCCCTGTATGAGTCCTTTTGGACCAACTATTGAGGGAGTCGACTAAAACATTCCAACGTTTCAGCAACAACCTCCCCCTAACAAGCAACTTTTTAAATATGTTCTACCCTCTTGTGGCTTTGAGTCAGTTCCTGAGGTTCAAGGACAAGGTAGTTGCCCTGGAAAGAGCCAAGAACATGAGAGGAACGTATATCTTCCTCAACGAGGACTATCCTGAAGCTGTGCGCCAGAAGAGGAAAGAACTGATCCCAGCCATGAAAGCTGCCAGAGCGCGTGGGGACATTGCTTTAATCAGCTATGACAGGCTCATTGTCCACCCTCCCTCCCAGAAGCCTGGAAGGGACGAGAGAGCCAAGCCTATGGGTTCATAGTTTGAAACCCGCAGCACACACACACACCAACTGATTAACGGACTGCTGATTTTTTTTTTACCTTGCTTTGATTGCTCTTTTCCATATTATGTCTATATCTGAAAAGCTACCCAGGAAAGGGCTGAAAATAGCCCATATTAATATATGTAGCCTAAATAAACTTCATGAAGTCAATAACTCGCTAACATCAGATTTCTGAGACTCACTTAGATAATTAATTTGATTATACAGCAATAGCAATACAATGATATACTGTAACATCTATAGAAGAGACAGCAATGCTTATGGGGGAGGTGTTGCTGTATATATTCGGAGCCACATCCCTGTAATGCTTAGAGAAGATCTTATGTCAAGTGTTATTGAAGTGTTGTGGTTGCAGGTTCACCTGGCACATCTAAAGCCTTTTCTTTAGGGTTGTTGCTATCGGCCACCAAGTGCTAACCGTCAGTATCTAAATAATATTTGTGAAATGCTTGATAGTGTATGTGATGTAAACAGATAGGTCTACTTTCTTGGGGACCTGAATGTTGACTGGTTTTCATCAAGCTGTCCGCTCAAGAGGAAGCTTCTCATTGTAACCAGTGCCTGTAATCTAGTTCAGGTTATTACTCAATCTCCCATGGTGTTTACAAATACTACAGGAACAAGATCATCAACATGTATGGATCATATTTTTACAAATACTGTAGAACTTTGTTCTAAAGCTGTATCCGTACCCATTGGATGCAGTGATCACAATATAATGGCTATATCCAGGAAAGCCAAAGTTCCAAAAGCTGGGCCTAAAATAGTGTATAAGAGATCATACAAAAGATTTTGCTGTGACTCTGATGTGGATGAAGTAAAACATATTTGTTTGTCTGATGTGATTAATAAGGTGCATCCAGACACTGCACTTGATGAATTTATGAAATTGCTTCTTTCAATTATTGATAAACATGCACCTGTTAAGAAAATGACTATTAGAAGTGTTAAGGCTCCATGGGTTGATGAGGAATTGAAAAACTGTATGGATGAAAAAGATGGAGCAAAAGGAGTGGCTAGTAAGTCTGGCATTTGACTGGCTGACTTATTCCAAATTGAGAATGGTGTGACTAAACTCAACAAAAAGAAGACGAAACTGTATTATGAAGCCAAGATCAATGACATAAAGAATGATGGAAAAAATTGTGAGTACTTTAAATGAAATTATGGTCAGAAAGACAAATTGAATTCCAACTTTCATCGAATCAGATGGCTTCTTCATCACAAAACATTTGATGTTGGCAATTATTTTAATGATTAATTAATTGGCAAAGTGGGCAAACATAGGCAGGAAATAACAATAACGAACAGTAATCCATCTTACTCATGCATAAAAAACTAATAATGAAAGAAAAGAATGGTAAGTTTGAAATTTGTAAAGTTGGTGTGGGAGAGGTGGAAAAATGATTGTTATCGATCAATAATGACAAACCTCCTGGCATTGACAACTTAGATGGAAAGATACTGAGAATGGTAGCTGACTCTGCAGCCACTCCTATCTGTCATATATTTTATCTGAGCCTAGAGGAAAGTTTTTGTCCTCAGGCCTGGAGGGAAGCCAAAGTCATTCCGCTTTCCAAAAGTGGTAAAGCGTCCTTTACTGGTTCTAACAGCAGACCTATCAGCTTGCTGCCAGCTCGTAGAAAACTGTTGAAAAAAATGGTGTTTGACCAAATACAATGCTATTTCTCTGTAAACAAACTAACAGACTTTTAGCATGCTTATGAAGAAGGGCACTCAACATGTACAGCACTGACACAAATGACTGACGATTGGTTGAAAGACATTGATTATAAGATTGTGTGAGCTGTACTCTTAGATTTCAGTGCAGCCTTTGATATATTTACATTTTAAATTTAAGTCATTTAGCAGACGCTCTTATCCAGAGCGACTTACAATAGTGGGAGTGTACCTGAATTTAAATTGTGGCTGAAGACAGTAATTGGGGATGATTGTCGGGCACACTGTGCGTACTGCAAATCAGATATGCTGCAAAAATGTATGACATCATAAAACATTGTGCTACAGCAAAGCACAAAAATAAATCAAAACCGTACAACCCCGCAACGCAGTCTACATTACTACAGTTGGTTAAGAAAGTGGATAACTGCAAAAGCGCAGAAGCTGTGTCAATGGCCATTGTGGAGCATTGTTCACTGCTAGCATGCTACCATTTAGGTATGGCTTGCAAAACTGCCTTTTCAGATTCTCTGGCAGCAGCAAACTTCCAAATGCACCGCACCAAGTGCACAGAAATGATTAGGGGAATACTGGCTCCTTATATTCTCAAAAGGGTAACATCAGATGTGGGGGATGAGAAGTTCAGTCTCGTTTTGGATGAGTCCATTGATGTCAGTGTCTCGAAATACCTGGGTGTGGTGATTCGGTATTTCAGTGCTAAAACAATAACTGTCGTGTCCACATTTCTCGGTGTGGTTGAATTGGAGCGGGGCAATGCCAGATCAATAGCAAAGGTGGTAGTTGAGTTTCTTGAGAAGTGTAACCTTAAAAAAGAGAATCTTCAGGGTATTGGCACTGATAATGCATTCGTGATGACTGGGGTGCACAATGGGGTGCACAAGATTTTAAAGGAAGAATGTGCATTGTTCAATTTGGTACTCATCCGCTGTGTTTGCCATTCTTTACAATTGGCTGTCAGTGCAGCATCCAAAGAAACCATCCATAGGAGTGTTGAGTACTTAATCAGGGAAACCTACAACTGGTTTTCGATTTCCGCAAAACGGCGCGAGGTGTACAAAGCAGTGTATGCCACCATTAATTGTGGCCAGAAACTCCTGCGGATCACCAAAGTGTGTGCCACACGTTGGCTATCGATTGAGCCTGCGGTAACTTGTATATTGAGCCAGTGGGAAGAACTGAAGCTCCACATTGAGTTGACAAAGGCCAGTGAGCATTGATACATGGCGGATGTGCTCCACGCTATGTGCATGGACAAGACCAACTATGTCTACCTGACATTCTTGAAATCAACCCTGTCCGACATACAAGTTGCAGTGAAGTCATTTGAGGGAGAGCAAACAGATCCTGTCAAGCTTTTGGACAATCTGGTACATCTCTTAACATCAATTTGCAGCAGAGTAGTCAACCCTATGGCAAAAATGTATGTCCTGAAGGATGCCATTGATGGACATCTCAGACCATCACCATACCTTGGGTACCTTTTCAAGAGCACGGTGTACCAACTCAGTCTTGCGCCAGAGGACGAAAAGGTAATTCGGAGACAGTGCATCAACTACATTGTTGCTTTAAGCAAGGAGCTGCAAGCAAGGCTCCCAGACAACCTAGAAGCCTTTCCAAACATGGCCTTGTTCAGTGTTAAGGAAATGCTAAAGCACAATAAAGGCACCACTGAAATTATCAAAGTAGCTGAGCTACTGGGGTATAAGCCCCAAACAATTGATAAAATTGTCTCCTAATGGAGAAACATCCATCTGTTTAGGTGGGACTCAACTGAAAATACAGTCGAGTTTTGGAGTGAAGTGAATGACTACACGGACTCTTCCGGGTCAAATCCATTTGAAGAACTATGCAGAGCTGCACTCGCTGCCCTCTCCTTGCCACACTCAAATGCGGAGGTTGAACAGCTGTTCAGCGAAATGAGTGTGGTCAAGTCAAAGTTAAGAAATAGAATGTCAATGCACACTCTCAACTCCATACTCCTGGGGCGGTATGGGCTGAGGCTCGCTGGTGATACCTGTTACCAGCATAAAATACCAAGTGAAGGTCTGCAGCAGTTTGGCACCACAGCAGCATACAGCTTTAAGGCCGCTCCATCCTCTTCTGCTGGTTCCAGCTTCGTGACAATGCAGTTGGACAGTGAAGAAAAAGATGATTTCCTTGCCAATCTATGATTCATCATATTTACAGTACGTATGCAAGGAGTGGACTTTCTGGAACTGGCGGACACACACAGCTGATGGTGACAGTGTGCACTGCAGTGTCAACGAGAACAGTGGCAATATCTGTAGGAATCCATTGAGCAGCTAGCCAGCCAAGCAGCACAACAACCTGGAGAGAGATGCCTAGCGCACACATCATTATTTGGGTTAAGTTGCTTGTTCAATAAGATAGCATTTATACCTGGTTATTAGCTTGTACCTAGAATTGTTGATCAGTTAGGTAGCATGTTAACTAACTACCAATACACTGCTTCAAACTATAATTGTTCAGAATGTGTAGGTTTACTAGTTAAAAAGAAAATAAATCAAATGTAATTGTTCAATAATGTGTAATGTGTAAATGTTCAATAATTCAATGTGTTGTGTTTAAAAATAAAAATATCTTATCATATAGAATGGGTTGTGTTGATATTACTTTTACAAATACAAATATGTGATAAATAACAAACAAATCTAAACTAACAAATGTCAAATCATATTTTTCGCCTAGATGGCCAGTCAATTTGAGTAACGTTATTGTGTATGTTGCGTAATGACACAGTTTTTCGTTATTACGTAATGACGTCATCACGCAATGACATCACAATGTAATTTAGCTACTTTTAGCAACAAATCGACCTGCCCCTAGCAACTTCCCCTGAAAATGAGTTGGCAACACTGGCCAGAAGGGGTCTTTTCACAGTCCCCAGGTCCTGAACAAATTCAAGAAAACCAACAGTATTATACAGAGCTATGAGTGCATGGAACTCCCTTCCATCTTATATAGCGCAAGTGAACAGCAAACCTGGTTTTAAAAAAAAGAATAAAGCAACACAACGCCTCTCCCCTACGTGACCTACAGTACTTGTTGTGTATATGTACTGACATGTACACTACTGTTCAATAGTTTGGGGTCACTTAGAAATGCCCTTGTTTTTGAAAGAAACGCAAATTTTTTGTCCATTTAAATAACATCAAATTGATCAGAAATACAGTGTAGACATTGTTAATGTTGTAAATGACTTTTGTGGCTGGAAACGGCTGATTTTTAACGGAATATCTACATAGGCGTACAGAGGCCGATTATCAGCAACCATCACTCATGTGTTCCAATGGCAAGTTGTGTTAGCTAATCCAAGTTTATCATTTTAAAAGGCTAATTAATCAATAGAAAACCATTTTGCAATTATGTTAGCACAGCTGAAAACTGTTTTGCTGATTAAAGAAGCAATAAAACTGTCCTTCTTTCGACTAGTTGAGTATCTGGAGCATCAGCATTTGTGGGTTCGATTACAGGCTCAAAATGGCCAGAAACAAAAACCTTTCTTCTGAAACTCGTCAGTCTAATCTTGTTCTGATAAATGAAGGATATTCCATGTGCGAAATTGCCAAGAAACTGAAGATCTCATACAACGCTGTGGCCTACTGCCTTCACAGAACAGTGCAAACTGGCTCTAACCAGAATAGGAAGAGAAGTGGGATGCCCCGGTGCACAACTGAGCAAGAGGACAAGTACATTAGAGTGTCTAGTTTGAGAAACAGATGCCTCACAAGTCCTCAACTGGCAGCTTCATTAAATACTACCTGCAAAACACCAGTTTCAACGCCAACAGTGAAGAGGCGACTCCGGGATGCTGGCCTTCTAGGCAGAGTTCCTCTGTCCAGTGTCTGTGTTCTTTTGCCCAAAGACACGACACCATCTTAATCTTTTATTTTTATTGGCCAGTCGGAGATATGACTTTTTCTTTGCAACTCTGCCTAGAAGGCCAGCATCCCGAAGTCGCCTTGTCACTGTTGACGTTGAGACTGGTGTTTTGCGGGTACTATTTAATGAAGCTTCCAGTTGAGGACTTGTGAGGCGTCGGTTTCTCAAACTAGACAGTCTAATGTACTTAGAGTGAAAGTACAGACAAGGCCCGAATCTGCCATTTTAGGGCCAGGATCAGCCCAGCAATGGCCCAAATTCTCTTGATTTTACCCCATCCCCCTATAAAAATATTTATATTAAAAATAGGTATTAATATTATATTATGTGTAGGTAGTAATATTGCAGCTATCAACCGAACTATGAACAACATAAACATAGAAAAAGACATGACAACTTTTATTTAAAGAGATGAAATAGACTTTGTATGGGTGTCATCCATACACAGGCACTGTATGTACAGTAGCATGGATGTATCCAAATAAATGTCACTAGAAAACAGCTTAAACAAACGCAAATGCAGCCTCTTTGATGTTATTCTATCTGCAAAGTTGACAAGACCGTGTTAGCTAGCAAGCAAGGGATAAGAACATTGCCACCCTGCCCAGCAATCAAACAAATAGAATGAACAACATGTCAGCTTCTCCAGCAACCTAACCGATAGAACTAAGAATCAGGTTTAATGGAAGGATGAAATAGTCAAAATGTACTCATCAAAATTAAAATCTCAATGAAAACATGTAATTCTTACCAGTAAATGTGTGCTTGTTTTCTTTGGCAACCATGGCAAGCGGTATAAACGCCTTCACTCTGTACATGATGTGGAACTAATAAACTCGGGTAATGCCAAGTCGTCCATTATTTCATGATAATGTAGAAAGTGTCAGTGTTTATCCCTTACATGTATGTGTGTATGGCGACTGTGCATTCTAAAGTATTCAGACCCCTTGACTTTTTCCACTTTGTGACGTTACAGCCGTATTTTAAAATTGATTAAATAGTTTTTCCCCCCTCATCAATCTACACACAAAACCCCATAATGACAAAGCAAAAAAAGGTTTTTAGATTTTTTTTGCAAATGTAAACTCAGCAAAAAAAGAAAGGATCCTGTCTTTCAAAGATAATTCGTAATAATCCAAATAACTTCACCGATCTTCATTGTAAAGGGCTTAAAAACTGTTTTCCCATGCTTGTTCAATGAACAATAAACAATTAATGAACATGCACCTGTGGAACGGTCGTTAAGACACTAACAGCTTACAGACGGTAGGCAATTAAGGTCACAGTTATGAAAACTTAGGACACTAAAGAGGCCTTTCTACTGACTCTGAAAAAAATTAAAGAAAGATGCCCAGGGTCCCTGCTCATCTGCGTGAACGTGCCATAGGCATGCTGCAAGGAGGCATGAGGATTGCAGATGTGGCCAGGGCAATAAATTGCAATGTCTGTACTGTGAGACACCTAAGACAGCGCTACCGGGAGACAGGACAGACAGCTGATCATCCTCGCAGTGGCAGACCACGTGTAACAACACCTGCACATGACCGGTACATCCAAACATCACATCTGCGGGACAGGTACAGGATGGCAACAACAACTGCCCGAGTTACACCAGGAACAAACAATCCCTCCATCAGAGCTCAGACTGTCCGCAATAGGCTGAGAGAGGCTGGACCGAGGGCTTGTAGGCCTGTTGTAAGGAGGTCCTCACCAGACATCACCGGCAACAACGTCGCCTATGGGCACAAACCCACCGTCACTGGACCAGACAGGACTGGCAAAAAGTGCGCTTCACTGACAAGTTGCGGTTTTGTCTCACCAGGGGTGATGGTCGGATTCACGTTTATCGTCGAAGGAATGAGCGTTACACCGAGGCCTGTACTCTGGAGCAGGATAGATTTGGAGGTGGAGGGTCCGTCATGGTCTGGGGCAGTGTGTCACAGCATCATCAACTGCGCGTGTTGTCATTGCAGGAAATTTCAACGCTGTGCGTTACAGGGAAGACATCCTCCTCCCTCGTGTGGTACCCTTCCTGCAGGCTCATCCTGACATGACCCTCCAGCATGGCAATGCCACCAGCCATACTGCTCGTTCTGTGTGTGATTTCCTGCAAGACAGGAATGTCAGTGTTCTGCCATGGCCAGCGAAGAGCCCGGATCTCAATCCCAATGAGCATGTCTGGGACCTGTTGGATCGGAGAGTGAGGGCTAGGACCATTCCCCCGAGAAATGTCAGGGAACTTGCAGGTGCCTTGGTGGAAGAGTGGGGTAACATTTCACAAGAACTGGCAAATCTGGGGCAGTCCATGAGGAGGAGATGCACTGCAGTACATAATGCAGCTGGTGGCCACACCAGATACTGACTGTTACTTTTGATTTTGACCCCCCTTTTTTCAGGGACACATTATTCAATTTCTGTTAGTCACATGCCTGTGGAACTTGTTGATTTTATGTCTCTGTTGTTGAATCTTGTTATGTTCATACAAATATTTACACATGTTAAGTTTGATGAAAATAAACACAGTTGACCGTGAGAGGATGTTTCTTTTTTTGCTGAGTTTATATTAAAAAAAATCTAAAAAATCTATCACATTTACATAAATATTCAGACCCTTTACTCAGTACTTTATTGAAGCACCTTTGGCAGCGATTACAGCCTCAAGTCTTCTTGGGTATGACACTACAAGCTTGGGACACCTGTATTTAAGAATTTCTCCCATTCATCTCTGCAGATCCTCTCAAGCTCTGTTAGGTTGGATGGGGACAGTCGCTACACAGGTATTTTAAGGTCTCTCCAGAGATGTTCAATAAAGTTCAAGTCCGGGCTCTGGCTGGGCCACTCAATGATATTCAGAGACTTTTCCCGAAGCCACTCCTGCATTGTCTTGGCTGTGTGCTTAGGGTCGTTGTCCTGTTGGAAGGTGAACCTTTTCCCCAGGTTTTCATCAAGGATCTCTCTGTACTTTACTCTGTTCATCTTTGCCTCAATCCTCACTAGTCTCCCAGTCCCTACCACTGAAAAACATCCCCACAGCATGATGCTGCCACCACTATGCTTCACCGTAGGGATAGTACCAGATTTCCTCCAGACGTGACGCTTGGCATTCAGGCCAAACAGTTCAATCTTTGTTTCATCAGACTAGAGAATCTTGTTTCTCATGGTCTGAGTCATTTAGGTGCCTTTTGGCAAACTCCAAGCGTGCTGTCATGTGTATTTTATTGAGTGGCTTCTGTCTGGCTACTCTACCGTAAAGGCCTGATTAATGGAGTGCTGCAAAGATGTTTGTCCATCTGGAAGGTTCTCCCATCTCCACAGAGGAACTCTGGAGCTCTGTCATCGGGTTCTTGGTCACCTCCCTGACCAAGGCCCTTCTCCCCCGATTGCTCAGTTTGGCCGGGCGGCCAGCTCTAGGAAGACTGTTGGTGTTTCTAAACTTCTTCCATTTAAGAATGATGGAGGCCACTGTGTTCTTGTGGACCTTCAATGCTGCAGAAATTTTTTGGTACCCTTCCCCAGATCTGTGCCTCGACACAATCCTGTCTCGGAGCTCTATGGAGAATTCCTTCGACCTCATGGCTTGGTTTTTGCTCTGACATGCACTGTCAACAGTGGGACCTTATATAGACAGGTGTGTGCCTTTCCAAATCATGTTCAATCAATTGAATTTACCACAGGTGGACTCCAATCAAGTTGCAGAAACATCTCAAGGATGATCAATGGAAACATGATGCACCTGAGCTCAATTTCAATCTAATATCAAAGGGTCTGAATACTATGTAAATAAGCCATTTCTGTTTTAGTTTTTTTTTGTATAGATTTGCTAAAATGTCAAAAAAACTTTTTTTTTCACTTTGTCATTATGGGGTATTGTGTGTAGATTGATGAGGAGAAAAAATGTATTTCATCAATTTTAGAATAAGGCTGTAACATAACAAAATGTGGAAAAGGGGGCTTAATACTTTCCTTATGCACTGTGTTTGGTTCTGTTAGGGAAGAACAGTTCAAATAAAGTCAACAAGCATTTATAATGTATTTCTTCAAGAATCAATGGTTATACTGTGCCTTGTGAAAGTCTACACACCCTTGAAGAGTTTTTACATGCAAGATTGACTCCTTTACTGTCCAGCCACACCAGCTTAGGCTCAGGGTGCCAACCTTCAGTTTCACATTTTGAGTATTTGGCGCACGGTGGTGTATGGTGGAGACAGTCCATCAGAAAAGCTGAGGGTGGAGAGACAGAGTCTGCTGGTAGGAAGACAAACAAGACATGTACTGTCGAGCACATCGCTTTACATGGGGTTCAAATAAGGAATGGGATCAGCTGGAAACAGTAATCATTCAACCTATAGAATTTTGTTTTACAGTATAGCTTATTTTTATTTTTTATAGATTTGCTTTCCAATGAAAGAAGACAGCAACTGATTGACCCATTGACTGTATAGACTTAAACGTATTGACTTAGCTAGATACTATACCTTTCCTCTAACAGTTAGCTAAGATAGCTAGCAAGCTAACATTAACTTTGGCTGATGTTAACGGATAAACTTTGACAACAACCATGACCAGTCCAGAAATGAAGCCAAGTTAGCTACAATGTCACAAACTAATTAGCGACTATGATGAAATACACTACTACAACTACAATAGCTACAAATACCTTTTTGAACTTTTTGGTATCTTCTCCGGCTGTTAACCAACTGACTGACTCTCACAACGACCATTTGAAAGTCAGGCGCCGAGGCAGGCTCGAGCTGCAAGGCAGACGGCTTGAGCAGCAGAGGCCAACGCTGCTTGGATCATATGTTTTTGGTTTCTTTAGAGGTGATGCTAGCTCCCTATTAAGGATACTTCAGCAGGCATTGATGTGTGCAACTGACGATACATGTATGCTGCTATTTACTAAGATGAAAATTACAATCACAGATTTGTAAAACAATCAATCAATCAAATGTATTTATAAAACCCTTCTTACATCAGCTAATGTCACAAAGTGCTGTACAAAAACCCAGCCTAAAACCCCAAACAGCAAGCAATGCAGGTGTAGAAGCACAGTGGGTAGGAAAAACTCCCTAGAAAGGCCAGAACCTAGGAAGAAACCTAGAGAGGAACCAGGCAATGAGGGGTGGCCAGTCCTCTTCTGGCTGTGCCGGGTGGAGATTATAACAGAACATGGCCAAGATGTTCATAGATGACCGGCAGGGTCAAATAATAATAACCACACTGGTTGTAGAGGGTGCAACAGGTCAGCACCTCAGGAGTAAATGGCAGTTGGCTTTTCATAGCCGATCATTCAGAATATCTCTACCGCTCCTGCTGTCTCTAGAAAATTAAAAACAGCAGGTCTGGGACAAGGTAGCATGTCTGGTGAACAGGTCAGGGTTCCATAGTTGCAGGCAGAACAGTTGAAACTGGAGCAGCAGCACGACCAGGTGGACTGGGGACAGCAAGAAGTCATCAGGCCAGGTAGTCCTGAGGCATGGTCCTAAGGCTCAGGTCCTCAGAGAGAGATAGAGAGAGAGAGAGAGAAAGAGAGAGAATTAGCGAGAGCATTCTTAAATTCACACAGGACACCGGATAAGACAGGAGAAATACTCCAGATATAACAGATAGACCCTAGCCCCCCCGACACAAACTATTGCAGCATAAATACTGGAGGCTGAGACAGGAGAGGTCAGGAGACACTGTGGCCCTGTCCGACGATACCCCCGGACAGGGCCAAACAGGCAGGATATAACCCCACCCACTTTGCCAAAGCAGAGCCCCCATACCACTAGAGGGATATCGTCAACCACCAACTTACTATCCTGAGACAAGGCCAAAAATAGCCCAGGAAGATTTCCCCACGGCACGAACCCAAGGGGGGGCGCCAACCCGGACAGGAAGATCACGTAAGTGACTCAACCCACTCAAGTGGCGCACCCCTCCTAGGGACGGCATGGAAGAACACCAGTAAGCCAGTGACTCAGCCCCTGTAATAGGGTTTGAGGCAGAGAATCCCCGTGGAGAGAGGGGAACCGGCCAGGCAGAGACAGCAAGGGCGGTTCGTTGCTCCAGTGCCTTTCCATTCACCTTCACACTCCTGGGCCAGACTACACTCAATCATAGGACCTACTGAAGAGATGAGTCTTCAATAAAGACCTAAAAGGTTGAGACCGCGTCTCTCACATGGATAGGCAGACCATTCCATAAAAATGGAGCTCTATAGGAGAAAGCCCTTCCTCCAGCTGTTTGCTTAGAAATTCTAGAGACAATTAGGAGGCCTGCGTCTTGTGACCGTAGCGTACGTGTAGGTATGTACGGCAGGACCAAATCGGAAAGATAGGTAGGAGCAAGCCCATGTAATGCTTTGTAGGTTAGCAGTAAAACCTTGAAATCAGCCCTATCCTTAACAGGAAGCCAGTGTAGAGAGGCTAGCACTGGAGTAATATGATAAAAAAATATGGTTTTAGTCAAGATTCCAGCAGCCATGTTTGGCAATAACTTAAGTTTATTTAGTGCGTATCCGGGTAGCCGGAAAGTAGAGCATTGCAGTAGTCTAACCTAGAAGTGACAAAAGCATGGATACATTTTTCTGCATCATTTTTGGACAGAAAGTTTTGGATTTTTGCAATGTTACGTAGATGGAAAAAAGCTGTCCTTGAGACAGTCTTGATATGTTTGTCAAAAGAGAGATCAGGGTTCAGAGTAACGCCGAGGTCCTTCACAGTTTTATTTGAGATGACTGTACAACCATCAAGATTAATTGTCAGATTCAACAGAATCTCTCTTTGTTTCTTGGGACCTAGAAATAGCATCTCTGTTTTGTCCGAGTTTAAAAGTAGGCCATTTGTCGCCATCCACTTCCTTATGTCTGAAACCCAGGCTGCCAGGGAGGGACATTTTGGGGCTTCACTATGCTTCATGAAAATGTACAGCTGTGTGTCATCCGCATAGCAGTGAAAGTTAACATTATGTTTCCGAATGACATCACCAAGAGGTAAAATATATAGTGAAAACAAGTGGTCCTAAAACGGAGCCTTGAGGAACACTGAAATTTACAGTTGATTTGTCAGAGGACAAACCATCTACAGAGACAAATGATATCTTTCCGACAGAAAAGATCTAAACCAGGCCAAAACTTGTCCGTGTAGACCAATTTGAGTTTACAATCTCTCCAAAAGAATGTGGTGATCAATGGTATCAAAAGCAGCACTAAGGTCTACGAGCACAAGGACAGATGCAGAGCCTCAGTCTGACGCCATTAAAAGGTAATTTACCACCTTCACAAGTGCGGTCTCGGTGCTATGGTGGGGTCTAAAACCAGACAGAAGCATACATTGTTTGTTTTCAGGAAGGCAGTGAGTTGTTGCGCAACATATTTTTCAAAATAATTTGAGAGGAATGGGAGATTCAATATAGGCCGATAGTTTTTTTTATTTTCTGGGTCAAGGTTTGGCATGCAACCTTGGGTTAGGACAAAGAAATACTTAAACAGGAAATAGTAGCCTATTGTTGACTTGGAGATGTGAGATCTCAATCTTGAATTAAACTTTGTCTATGTTCAGGTTCAGCAAAAATGTGGCATGCATCCTTGGGTTAGGACAAAGAAATACTGTGTCAAAGTTACACAGTTGGTGATACAATTCAGAATTTACCCGGTTTAGATAAGTGGTTTTATTTTCTTCTGTCTTCTCAGAATGCCCAGGCAGCCCATAGCTCCTGTCAAAAGTTCCATGAAGGAAAATGTTCGATGTCTCACAAATATGAGGTGTGCTAAAAATAATAAGTAACATTATGGAGACGCTTTAATTCAAAGCGTCAGCATGCATTCATTTTCCATTCGTGGTCCCTGGAATCAAACCCACAATAATATATTATTTTGCTATTTTAAATAGTGTATGGACTAAATTTGTAATTGTTTAATAGGCTATTGGAGTAATTCAACATGCATGGTTGTAGGCTGCATCACTCCTTCAGCCTTGGTGCTGTAGCAGACTATCAAATGGAAGATATAGGCCTACATTTTAGAAAATACAATTATTCTACGTCCTAGGCTACAACAGCAAAGCACAATGAGGAATGTATTATTGTTAGTACACAATTATTGTCTAGGCTGTAAACTGCAGTGATGTAGCCTAATTTGAATGCTGAAATAAAGCCCTGATTATACAACCATTTTGGATCAGTTATGGGGTTATTATCGACAGTTTAGAAGGTCCAGAAAATGACATTAGGCCACTCATATGGTGTATTTGGTCAGGATGTATCGGCGTTTACAGAAAGGCCTACCATAGAAAAATATTCTATAGCCTATGACACTGAGATGGGATACATGATCCTCGACAGACAGCACAAGTCGTCCTATAATTAATGTTGCCACCAGCATATGCCTAAAAATCGCTAATGCCATTATATTAAGTCAGGATTGGCCAAATTACTGAAATTAATAGAATTAGTATGAGTGGGGTAAAAAACGAAATTCTATAGTAAAAATCTATTCATTTCTAGGGTCCTTCTCCATCTAATAGCCTAATAGGCCACATTTTTGCTTGCAAATGACCGAGCAAATTCAAGTAACCTTGACCAGACAACAATGGGCTGTGTGTTATGGACTGGTACACTAAACAGCTATCATAATGTGTCAAATTTCAGAGATCTGATAGAATTTCAAACATTTAAAATATACAGGAAAGTGTAATAGCTGCAGAAAGTATTGTCAGGAATGCAGTCATTTTGTACGTTTCCAAACTGTTTGGCAAGCACCCGAAAGGTTGCTGGATCGAATCCCCGAGCTGACAAGGTCAAAATCTGTTGTTCTGCCACTGAGCAAGGCGGGTGCCGAAGACGTGGATGTCGATTATGGCAACCCTCCGCATTCAGAGGGGTTGGGTTAAATGTGGAAGACACATTTCAGTTGAATGCATTCAGTTGTACAACTGACTAGGTAGGTGTCCCCATTTCCCTTAACAGATAGAAAACGTCATCCATGAGGTCTGACCTGGATAGCTATCCGAATTCAAATTGGATGTAATATCTATCAATTAAAGTGTATCTGATAGGTTCTTTTTAAATATTGAATGTGGACCTTCCAGCAAAGTTTCTAGCTCCAGATAGAGACAGAGGGCGGTGTGCCCCGAGATCTGACAGCTCAACTCTCGTGTCACCCTTCCACTGCTTCTAAAATGGCAGTTTCATCAGCTCTGTCTCAGTTTGGAGCTATGCGGTATGGAGGCAAGCCCTAGATATAATCCTGCAGAAACAGGAAACCTGAATTATTATCTGGATTATAATTTATGGAAATGTTTGTAGGGATTGATACATTTTTCATAAGAGAAAATGAAGTTTGAAATTTCAAAGTGGAAATTACAATCTTCAGAAGCTTTTTTAAACCTCAAATACACTACAATTTTTAAAATGTCCTGCTTTGCAGGAAAGTTCTCCTGCAACAGGGTGATCAAATTAAGATCCTACATCTGTAGCTAGGCTAGCATATCTATCTTTCCAGGAGACAATTCCATGGTCACACACTGTTCCTCTGGCCAAAATTGCCTCTTTATCCTGCGATTATGTCCTAGAAAGGCATAATGGCAAATTCGTCTTTAAATCCCATTTAATCGGAAATTGATCAAGTGTGGTGACCACGGTAATTCACAATCTGGGAAGCCTCACCTTTGTCTAATTCCATTTTTCAGAGAGAGCCCAGGGGTGTCGGATGGGGGTTATCAAAGTGAGCTTAAGACGTCCAACACATTCAATTACTCGCACTAGTTTGACAAGGGCACTCATTCTCCTGGTCGGGATCATGGCCTATTCAGTGTCTTCTGATGGCAGGCAGTCTCAATCCGGCCAGACTAACTTTGATTAGCAAGGGATCACGAATGAGCTGCCTTGCTGATTGAAGATGTGATTGGCTTAGCCTAGTCTAATGACAGGGGTCATGTCGTAGTGATGTGCTCAGTTCATATCAATGAGTAATTTGACCTGATCACGTTTATAGCAGAATATGGTAATAGAACAATAAAAATGTATGCACACGCACAGTATGTGTATGAGAGATGTAGTCAAGGAGGTGAAGAAAGTTTCCCTCTATTTTGCATGTACATTTTATATATCCCCATCACCTTGCCTCCACTCTGAAAACATGCAGTGAAAGACAGTGTTAAAAAAGGACCGAGCCAACGTTTTGTACACTACCTTTCAAAAGTAGCAGACTAGGTCCCATCTCTGTCACTAACTAATCACTACTTCAGGAGAGCTTTCTTTTGGGAGAGGCACTATGACAGTAAATGGGTTATAAAACTAGCCATTCATCTCCGATAGCAGTTTGAAGCTTATTATTTTACCCAGACTGGCGGCTCACTTCGTATCCATGGATACCGGCGGGTGTCATGCAGTGTTGGTTTCACCACCTCTGTGCTAACAATTTCATATTAAGCAACGGAATACATTGTCCTCGCCTCCTCTCACATCATACATAATTAGTAATGTGTTTCATTCTTGATACAGAAGCTGTATCACTGATCCATTGTGGGGAAGGCAGATACTGTATCTTGGTTAGCCTTTGTGGTTTGCAGTACAACCCTGAGTCCTACCTGAAATTCCCTTGGATGTTTTTCAAGCCATCAGAGCAGACCAAACAAACACTGTCTTGCTATAATGCTGTCAATACCCCTAACGTTAAGTGGTGTTGATTGTACATTGCTATAATGACAATATTAAGGGTAAAGAGCCTGTAAGGGTTGTATATTCCGGGATGTGGGTTGCGTACCAAATAACACCCTATTCCCTTTAATTAATGTACACTACTTTTGACCAAAGCCTTATGGGCCCTGGTCAAAAGTAGTGCACTATAATGGTAATAGGGTACCATTTGGAACGCATACCTGTTTTTTCCAGCGGAGCTAAGAGTAGCATGTAGTGATCTGGTAAAGTGGGAACCATATTTGGGAAAAGATTGGACGGACACTCACTGTGCAAATAACTCTTTGTTATCAGAAACGTAACAAAGCACATTGAATCAATGGGGAGAAAAATGGTTGCTTTCTCCATCAGTCTTCAGTCTTTGGGGATGTGTGTCTATATTGGTGTGCAGGTTGTCATAGGGTATTACCATTTTATGAGGTCTACATTTGGTCTTTCCTACACACTGGGCACAGACGTCAGTTCAACGTCTGGTTTTGTTTAACATTTCATTTAGTTGTCAACTAATGTGAATTCAATGTGAAATCAAAAAAGATGTGAACCATGAAATTGGATTTAGGTTAAAAGTTGGGTGAAAAGAAAAAACAAACATTCCCAAAATTCCTTTATGTTGATAACTTTGATTCAATGTTATCACATTGAATTGTTTTGTAGGAATGACGTGGAAACAATGTTGATTCAAACAGTCTGTGCCCAGTAGGTATGACCATAGGTAATAGTGTTATCTGATGTATTCTACATAATTTTTTTAATGAAATGTTATGAAAATGTTTTTTAAAATGTTTATATATAATGATGCAAGTCACGTGTGTTCTACCACTATAATTTTACTACTGCCTATATACATTTTCATCTGTTGTTTGTATTACAGAGTACATCTACAGGGGGGGAAAAAAGTATTTGATCCCCTGCTGATTTTGTACGTTTGCCCACTGACAAAGAAATGATCAGTCTATAATTTTAATGGTAGGTTTATTTGAACAGTGAGAGACAGAATAAAAAAAATCCAGAAAAACGCATGTCAAAAATGTTATAAAATGATTTGCATTTTAATGAGGGAAATACGTATTTGACCCCTCTGCAAAACATGACTTAGTACTTGGTGGCAAAACCCTTGTTGGCAATCACAGAGGTCAGACGTTTATTGTAGTTGGCCACCAGGTTTGCACACATCTCAGGAGGGATTTTGTCCCACTCCTCTTTGCAGAACTTCTCCAAGTCATTAAGGTTTCGATGCTGACGTTTGGCAACTCGAACCTTCAGCTCCCTCCACAGATTTTCTATGGGATTAAGGTCTGGAGACTGGCTAGGCCACTCCAGGACCTTAATGTGCTTCTTCTTGAGCCACTCCTTTGTTGCCTTGGCCGTGTGTTTTGGGTCATTGTCATGCTGGAATACCCATCCACGACCTATTTTCAATGCCCTGGCTGAGGGAAGGAGGTTCTCACCCAAGATTTGACGGTACATGGCCCCGTCCATCGTCCCTTTGATGCGGTGAAGTTGTCCTGTCCCCTTAGCAGAAAAACACCCCCACAGCATAATGTTTCCACCTTCATGTTTGACGGTGGAGATGGTGTTCATGGGGTCATAGGCAGCATTCCTCCTCCTCCAAACACGGCGAGTTGAGTTGATGCCAAAAAGCTCCATTTTGGTCTCATCTGACCACAACACTTTCACCAGTTGTCCTCTGAATCATTCAGATGTTCATTGGCAAACTTTAGACGGGCATGAATATGTATTCTTGAGCAGGGGGACCTTGCGGGCGCTGCAGGATTTCAGTCCTTCATGGCGTAGTGTGTTACCAATTGTTTTCTTGGTGACTATGGTCCCAGCTGCCTTGAGATCATTGACAAGATCCTCCCGTGTAGTTCTGGGCTGATTCCTCACCATTCTCATGATCATTGCATCCCCATGAGGTGAGATCTTGCATGGAGCCCCAGGCCGAGGGATATTGACAGTTCTTTTGTGTTTCTTCCATTTGCGAATAATCGCACCAACTGTTGTCACCTTCTCACCAAGCTGCTTGGCGATGGTCTTGTAGCCCATTCCAGCCTTGTGTAGGTCTACAATCTTGTCCCTGACATCCTTGGAGAGCTCTTTGGTCTTGGCCATGGTGGAGAGTTTGGAATCTGATTGATTGATTGCTTCTGTGGACAGGTGTCTTTTTTACAGGTAACAAGCTGTGGTTAGGAGCACTCCCTTTAAGAGTGTGCTCCTAATTTCAGCTCGTTACCTGTATAAAAGACACCTGGGAGCCAGAAATCTTTCTGATTGAGAGGGGGTCAAATACTTATTTCCCTCATTAAAATGCAAATCAATTTATAAAATTTTTGACATGCGTTTTTCTGGATTTTTGTTATTCTGTCTCTCACTGTTCAAATAAACCTACCATTACAATTATAGACCGATCCTTTCTTTATCAGTAGGCAAACGTACAAAATCAGCAGGGGATCAAATACTTTTTTCCCCCCACTGTATTTATACATGTTGTCTGTAAGTATACTTACTGCAAAACAAAATGCTTCTCTGGGTTAAATTAGGTCTCGTGTACTTCAAGTAAAGAGGCTTCCCTGTTCAATATGTGACTAAATTCAGGAAATGAGGCGTGTGTCGCATGTCACTACATCACAGAAGAGGCATTTGAATGTAGACATTTTTTTCAGCAAAATGCGTTTTTTGGAAGAAATGCCTTCTGGAACATGTGAACTTTCATGCGCTTTAATAACAAACTTGTATTCCATCTGTAAATACAAATAAAATTGTTAAATAACGAGCCTAGTTGGTTTAGCCACAAAAAAGACAGGAAAACAACATGTTTCTACGTTCTCTAGTTCAAATTATAAGAAAACATTTCCTAAAAAATGTCACGATGTCATCAAAAGTACTTCTTAGCCATTTCTAGGCCTGTCCAAAATGGCCAGACAACGTCTGGTTTCTTCTCATACCTTCTCATGGCCAGATGACCATCATGTTCAGCTAATATTATATATTTTAAGGATGATGACCAACATAGAACAAAAAAGGATGGCATGATGGGAAACAGGAACTAGCTATTTTCCAGCTAAAATCAACTCCAGCCAATCTCACGAGTGAACTATTACTTGGCTTGCCACTGGAAATAACTATTTGAATTCACAAGGGGTTTGCTCAGAGTGTACCCGTGTGTGCAATGATGCAGGGAAGTGTGATCTTTAGCCATTGACTACTGCATCTACCTGGGGCCTGCTATTTTGTCAGGACTGATCGGACAAAGAAGAAGTAAGAGAATTACCCGTCTTGCCGATCTGTCGCCTGACTGGCTGCCTCTCTGTCGTCTGTCTAGCTGTCTCTTTGGTGCCTGACTGGCTGCCTCTCTGTCGCCTGACTGGCTGCCTCTCTATCGCCTGACTGGCTGCATCTCGAGTGGAAATAAACCTTTTTAAATGTTCAGCTATGGGGACTGCCCTTTTGTCATGGAGTGTCAACATGCTCAAATGATTTAGTTTTGCATGAGAATGATCACCGTCAGGCTGCATATATTAAAAGGTTAGAGCTGTCCCTCCTTATCACAGAACCACACACCAGCTGACTGGCGGAAGGAAGCCGAGCGTATCCCAATCTCCTCTCTGTCACACTGATGCTGTTCTCTCCGAATACCTGTGCAGGTTAACAGAGAGGTTCTGCACAGGAGGACGGTCGCTGACACAAAGACGTGTGGTAATCTACCTATATTCACATTTCCCTGTGTTTCTCTTTCCTAATATTATTCCTTCTCCCTCTGGCTTATCACTATATTACTGAACTCATGACTTATGTATGGCGACGAAGGGTTATAATGCCAATAAATCCAAATGTCAGGCACCGAGGCACACCATAAATTAAATATGAACACTGGGGATGGCAAGGGTAATTTGTTTATCGTGAAGTTCTATGGGTAGAAGTTTCAAGCATCTGCGTCTATATGTGAAGAATGCCTTTCCTCCTACATGTTGGGTAACATTTCAACTTCTCTGTTTATTATGCGGAGCAATGCATCAGCAATGCTTAGTGATTGTTTAGGCCCAAGGGAAATCTAACTAACTGGGCTTGTTGCACTAGGACTACTTTCTAAATAAACAGTATTGAGTGCATCTTCAATTATTTATTATGCTGAATTGATAGATCATTGTAACCAATGAATGCATTAGGAACAAAATGACCTGCTTGAGAATATTCTTATTTACTGCCTTGAGTTTGTTTTGAATTTTCTGCCTTGTCATTAAATGTGTACTTCTATTACAGAATGTTTTCCAAATCTCTACAAGTTATACAAATCATGGTTACACATGTCAAATGACGGTTACACATGTCAAATGATGGTTACACATGTTAAATCATGGTTAGACATGTCAAATCATGGTTACACATGTTAAACCATGGTTACACATGTTAAACAATGGTTACATATGTCAAATCATGGTTACACATGTTAAACCATGGTTACATATGTCAAATCATGGTTACACATGTTAAATCTTGCCTGACAAATGCAACTTGTGATTGTGGTGACAGTGTAATCTAAACTGGAACATGCAGTTATCAGGAGTAATTTACTGCACTGCGCTTCAAAAAAAAGAGTAGGCACGTTCTCTAAAGTGCACTTATCAGGAGTCAACTGTATACTCTCAAACCTTGTGTTGTCTTCAAACCACCAAACCCAGACCCGGCAAAACCTGAAGCCTTCGGTTGCACCTCCATATATATTTGACACCGTGCAATAGGCCTGCTTAACTGTTCTGACAGGTAATCAACTGCAATTTCATGCGCTATTCTAATGCAGCCGTCTGACTGAATCCTTATGCTTTCCTCCTCTGCCTCGGCAGACGAGCCAGGATTAGTTTTCGGTGGAGCGTCTCGAGCGAGCAGCTCTGGGAAAGTGACAAGGTCAGGAGCACCGGAAGATGACCTCCTTGCCACCTAGCTTCAGCGTGTGAGGTAATACACTCTCGCTCGCTCTCTCTTTCACAAGAGTAACGGTAAACCTCTGACCTTGCAATGATGGCTGTCTATCAAAAAGGTAGAGTTGTGTCTGTGTTGCTCATTCCCTGTAAGGTTGATTGGCCCTAAGAAAATCCGTTTTTGTGTTGTCTCCTCTAGAGTTCGGTCTATTAAAGCCCCCCTCCAATGAAAGTTAAAATGATATTCTTTGATTATTCATATGGCATGAACTAAAGTTGCTGTTTTGCATTAGTCACTGTAGGTAACAATGAAAATGCACAACACAACAACTCCCAGGAATTGCTAGATGATTTATCATGACTTGTTCTGGGTCTTCTCTGCATGATCTACAAATAGTAGATGAAGCAAGTCATCAAAGTCAATGGTCTTCAATAAGCACATCAAGATGACAGAGGAAGACTGGGGGCTGGGGGGAGAATAAAACTCCCATTAAATCTCAACATGGACTCCTCAGATCTAGCAACAGAGAAAACATGCCCCTAGATGTAGAGAGATTTGACAGTGATGCCAAAATAAAGACAAGCGATGAAAAAAGATCTGTGTAAACAATCCATTAGAGGCAAAAAGCCTACAAAGTCCAGAGTGGCCCTGGAGTTTCAGTCTCCTTCAAAGTCAACCCCCTGATGCTTTCAATATGAGATCACAGTAAAAGTCCTATAGTGCGGCTGTATTGTACTGTTACAGCGATTGAAAAATACCCTGCTGGAAATGCTATTTCCGGACATTTGGATGCAGCTTCGATTAAAGCCTGGCTTATTTTTCACTTTTAAAGATGCCATTTTTTTTCTCCAGACTTCTGAAGGAGAAAGACTAAAATGGTTCTGTGGCTTTGTGTAAACATGACAAGGCTGTAAAGCCACAGCCACAGCGAAAGGGAGTCTTAATACTGGGCTTGAAAGCTAGCGCATGCTGTTCTTTGGGATCACACTGTGTTTTGAACCAAAGCTGTTTTGAACCAAAGCTACTGCAAAATACAAAAACACAATCACTATACACTACATATTTGAAATTACATGGTTATGTTCTCACAGTATTGACAACTAGGTGAATGCAGGGAAACTGTTAAATATTCAAGGCGTCTGAAAGTACTTTCTTCTCTCCAGTGATACTCTTTCATCATGCTGTGAGTTTGTGAACGGATCACGAGGGAGACAGGCATCATCTCCTCTTGAGAACTCTCCTCTCAGCCTCTACTCTCTCTCTCTGTTTACCTTCATTTCTGTTTCCTTGCCCTGTGAAGCTGGGTTGCAGGAATCCCCGGTGAAAGCAACAAGATGAAAGTCTTCAGGCAAAAGCAAAGCTCGGCCCAAAGTTCCATGGCAAAGCAAGGAGAAGAATGACGCAGACAGAGGGGTATTTTGCAAAGAGAGCCGAGCAAAAACCCTAGATAATTTAAAAGGTAGACAATGTCAAATTGCGTCTATTTCTGTAATCAGACTCCAGCTGGATTCAACTCACAACCCTAATCAAAGCATAGCTGAACATTTTGCTACCTGCTAATTCGTTCTACACATTGATAGGTAGGAGTATCAAATACAAACATATCTATTGGGCCAGTATCAAGAGCACAACAATATTGCTGCCAAGTGAGTTTACTTTTTCAATTATTATTAAAAAAAAAGTGGAATTTGTTGCAACAAATCCATCAAAATAATGTCTAGGAGGAAACCTGATTTGATTGGTCAAGAATATGGTTGAGAATAGGGTTGAGGTTACTCACATTGTAGCAGGTTGCAGATTAAATGTCTAGCAATTACCGGACTAGATTTTGAACAAACCTTCACCATATGTTGAGTTGTTTCTGCGTTTACAGAACAGTTAAGTCCTCAACCCATTACGCTGGCTATGTGAAAGAAAGCTTTTCGTACAACTCCAAAGACTGACCCATTTCTCAGCTTTAAACGTGTGTTACATTGCTGTTTGATCATTTATTTCCTTTCCAAGAACAAAAACTGTAGGCTACTCATTTTCATTTCACAATCTATCCACACACAGAGAAAGAAATTCAGGAATGTGCTCTGTCTAGACACACTAAACCCTCCCAAGGCCCTCCCTCCCACTCACCCTTCATAACACACACACACACACACACACACACACACACACACACACACACACACACACACACACACACACACACACACTCCCCCCCTCCACCACCTTACATACACACACTAAAACAATCAACACACACCCATGCTCTCACATCACACTTTCATGGCTGTTTTCATTTCAGAACCCTTGTTTTTCGTGTCTATCGAGTTTCCCCTCTGTCTGTGAAACGTAAATGATCGGGCGGAGTGTTTCTGAGTGATTCAACAGTGCATCAGTGTCTGGGCCAAACTGGCAAAACCAAGCGAAGCATATTGATCAGAGCAGTGACACCTGGAGGAGTCAGGGAGAGCAGAGCAAGCACACTGCCGCTACGGTGGTCGTCATGACAAAAACTACACTGGTCGCTATGACAAAAGCACAGAGGAAGTGTCAAGTGGCCACAAGAATATCTAAGCTGTGTCCACAGAACTTCCTGCAGCGCAGTCAATGTTCATGCCGGAAATTGGTGTATTCTGATAGATCCACAAAACCCATTGTAACACTTTACATGAAGGTAAATATAAACCCTTTATGAAACCCTTTATGAGATTGCAATTTTTTTTTTCAACAGAACATTTTACAAATGACAGCAACATGCTGAACTGGGAGTACAACTTACATTAGAATCCATGTTATGTATAAATGGCAACTGAATGCAAAAAAACACTTTTCTGGTTGAAAATGGCCTTTGTGGCATCAATAGTAGTCTGAAACATTTATTCCAGTGTCAAAATTAACAAAACATTGTAAGTAGGATCATAATAGTCAGTATATTGCAAAACTGTAAGATCTGTGTAACTGAGATCATCACGACTTACATGAGGGTTGTAAGACTAGGGAGAAATAGCTGCATGAAGAACAAGTTACACTGTGTGCGCTCTATCCAATCATATAGCAGCAGATGCTCCAGACATTGAGACAAACACACCCATTACACAGCGCCTCGGATGCAGACTGGTTTACATAAAACAATACATCGCCAATATTATGTTGAAAGAACACTTGGCCCTCAGCCCTTTATGGAGAGGCCACTTGCTGATGTGTTTTATAGGGATCACTTGAGTCTGCCACTGTTTTGGGAAAAATTCGCAAGCATCTTGTGTCCCCCACGACCTGTTTTGTAACATGATGTTCCAACTCTAGTAATAGATAGTGAGAAAGTTGGCACAACAAAACATCACTGAAGCACACACACGTCGCCACCCGCCAGTGACTTGATTAGCTGATTTAGCTATGTGGCCTGGCTGCTCAATGTGCCTACTAGCTAATACTAGCTAGCTTCATTGACAAACAGAGATGGAATATAGCTAGCTAGTGATTTTAGGCACTAATAAACAGCGTGTAGATTATACGTTATTTACAATAGTTCGGCAGCTTGCTGATAATGAAGTTGTAGACATGTAGTGCTCTGACTAGTTATGAAATGTTTTTACTTGAGAAATACTGTACCAAACGCCTGTAAAAATGCTCAACTAAATGTAAAATGTAAACATTTCTTGATTTATCTTAGATTAATGATGACTATTTGAAGAATTAGTAGTGGCTATGTTGTTGCTACCGTGCCTCAGGAGGGACAAACAGTAACTGCCAGAGTACGATAGCGTACATAACACACCCACATCGAACCACATACCCAAGACTCAAATCTCGTTATTCTTAATGAACAGCAGAAAAATGTGGAATCGGTGAGTTCAGCCGCTCTTTAATGTCAAGCGTTATCAAACCAATTTAGAGTCAACGTTAGCTGGCTGGAATAAGCCTGTATTTTACAGTCGGTAATATGTAATCTCTCGTGGATATATTCTTGTGTACAGATGGAACGGCGAGAACCTGTCAAGGCTCACATTGAATTATGTGAGCAACGGTAGTTCCTGGTTTTAGTCAATTACTATTTGGACAAATCAAGAATGGTCGTAGGTGGTGCGTAAACTGGCGCTGGGATTTTCAAGCCCAGATGATAAACGGTTTCCACATGATTCCACAGCCACAAAGTCAAAATTAGCTATATTGTAAAACAATTATGAAAACAAACAATTGGTATTGTTTTGACCATGAAAAACACAGATAAATTCTCCCCCGAATTAAAACAGGACATGACATTTTTGCAAGAGAATTTTACTTCTGGGTAACCAAGATTAGGTAATATGAGATTTCCATAAATATCATTATTCGTCTTTATGATGATGTCATACAGTCTTTTGCTGCCACCTGAGGCTTGGATAGATCTAGCGGCATCTAGCTCGGGGGATCCCTTGCTGCGGCATCAGGGCTGGAGTCAGTGTAGTCAGTGTAGTGGGTGGGTGAGGGAAAAGGGGGATTTTCTCCTCGGTACCACAACAGGAAAGGAGACAACCGGCATCCCTGTCTCAGCCCCCCCAGTAAATACACATCTAAACACAGTTCTCCTAGGCTGGGTTGCCCTCAATTGAAGGACATAAACTGGGAGGGAAGAGATGCTGCATATAGAGGTGGCCTGGGAGAAGAGAGGTAGACCCCGCGGCAGGCCCAAACGAGCTGTCCATTGGATCAATACTTCATTCCGCCTCAGTATTTTTAGAACGAGCTCCTTCGCAGCTTTGCCTCCCATAAATTGTTTGGCTCTCTGCCAGCTGCCACTTGGCAGACAGTCAGCTCCTGGAGGATCAAAGGAGAGTGTGGAGAGTGAGGGGGGAGTGGTGCCGCAGAAGTAAGCTCAGCCTCAGAGGCACAGCTGGATCTCACCAGGGTTGCACAGGCTAATTCCATCGGCTGCGATCGCAATTGGAGAGGCTGCTGCAGCACCTTTACAAATGCTCCCTGTATCGCTGATGGTGGTTCTAAATCATGAGCTAGTCATGATGTGTAGACTGCACTGGTGTCTGACACCGCCAACATTGGAAGACACTTGAGGATGTCCTAAAATGGACACTTTAATTGTTCTGCCCTTACGCCTTCATAGCGGCCTTGAGAAGAATAACCTGTCATCTCACTACAGTACGATTCATATGTTGCAAGTGCCATGCATCTTTCATGGAACTACAACCTGTACTGACATCATCCTCCACTTGGGACCTTCAGTCCAAAACTGACTGTGTTATCTGATCATTAGATTACACATCACACACCACCTGCTCGGTCCGTTATCTCAACAGACCTTGGGGTTGCAGAAAGTCATTGGGTTCACACTTCAGTCACGGATGTAGCCTAATGAGCTGACAATGCTGGATGGCAGCTGAACGCTAAGAGGCTCCAGCGGGTAGTATGGAAACACAGGTGCACCTGCCTATTCACAGGGGGAGGACTGTGGGAGAAACAGTGTTGCTTATTAAAACAGTGACGCATCATTGATAGAGAATAAGTCGGTGGCTTGATTAAAGTTCAACGTAGGAAAGGAGTTTGTTCAGAATGTTTATACAGGGAGTTAGCTTTGAATATACAGTAGCAGTCAAAAGTTTTTACACACCTACTCATTCAAGGGTTTTTATTTATTTGTTACTATTTTCTACATTGTAGAATAATAGTGAAGACATCAAAACTATGAAATAATGCATATGGAATCATGTAGTAACCAAAAAAAGTGTTAAACAAATCTAAATATATTTTATATTTGAGATTCTTCAAAGTAGCCACCATTTGCCTTGACAATAGCTTTGCACACTTTTGGCATTCTCTCAACCAGCTTCACCTGGAATGCTTTTCCAACAGTCTTGAAGGAGTTCCCACATATGCTGAGCACTTGTTGTCTGCTTTTCCTTCACTCTGTGGTCCAACTCATCCGAAATCATATCAATTGGGTTGAGGTTGGGTGATTGTGGAGGCCAGGTCATCTGATGCAGCACTCCATCACTCTCCTTCTTGGTCAAATAGCCCTTACACAGCCTGGAGATGTGTTTTGGATCATTGTCCTGTTGAAAAACAAATGATAGTCCCACTAAGCACAAACCAGATGGGATGACAGCGCTGCAGAATGCTGTGGTAGCCATGCTGGTTAAGTGTGCCTTGAATTCTAATGAAATCACTGACAGTGTCACCAGCAAAGCACCATCACATCTCCTCCTCCATGCTTCACGGTGGGAACCACACATGCGGAGATCATCTGTTCACCTACTCTGCGTCTCACAAAGACATGGTGGTTGGAACCAAAAATCTAAAATTTGGATTCATCAGAACAAAGGATAGATTTCCACCGGTCTAATGTCCATTGCTCATGTCTCTTGGCCCAAGCAAGTCTCTTCTTCTGATTGGTGTCCTTTAGTAGTGGTTTCTTTGCATCAGTTCGACCATGAAGGCCTGATTCACGAAGTCTCCTCTCAACAGTTAATGTTGAGATGTGTCTGTTACTTGAACTCTGTGAAGCATTTGTTTGGGCTGCAATTTCTGAGGCTGCTAACTCTAATGAACTTATTCTCTGCAGCAGAGGTAACTCTGGGTCTTCCTTTCCTGTGGCGTTCCTCATGGGAGCCAGTTTCATCATAGTGCTTGATGGTTTTTGTAACTTCACTTGAAGAAACTTTCAAAGTTCTTGAAATGTTCCAGATTGACTGACCTTCATGTCTTAAAGTAATGGACTGTCATTTCTCTTTGCTTATTTGAGCTGTTTTTGGCATAATATTGACTTGGTCTTTTACCAAATAGGGCTATCTTCTGTATACCACCCCTACCTCGTCCCAACACAACTGATTGGCTCAAACGCATTAAGGAGAGAAATCCCACAAATTAACTTTTAACAAGGAACACCTGTTATGTGAAATGCATTCCAGGTGACTACCTCATGAAGCAGGTTGAGAGAATGCCAAGAGAGTGCAAAGCTGTCATCAAGGCAAAGGGTGGCTACTTCGAAGTTTAACACTTTTTTGGTTACTACATGATTCCATATGAGCTATTTCATAGTTTTGATGTCTTCACTATTATTCTACAATGTAGAAAATAGTCAAACAAAAAAGAAAAACCCTTGAACGGGTAGGTGTGTCCAAACCTTTGACTGGTACTGTAGGTTTACGTTCATGGCATGGCAAACTTAACCTAGTTTGGATTTCAAGGCTCTGGCAAGTTAGCAATCAGTAGAACACAGAAAGTAGAAATTTAAAGTCCACATTTCTTTTACCATATACACTCTCCTTTGTATTTATTTGGACAGTGAAGCTAAAAAGTTTCATTTGGATCTATACACCAGCATTTTGGATTTGAGATCATGTTTCATATTAGGCAACTGTACAAAATGTCACGAATGCCATGAATATCATACTCCCCCCAAAATGTTAACCTCCACTGTTATTGGTAATGCTGAGAGGTTAGAATGTTTTGAGGGGCGTGATCTTTGTGCCTCTAACATACTCTCTCATCATTATTCACAATTCAGTCATAGTTATCCGTAATCATGTTAGCATCCACATTAATGTAGAAGTGTTTAGAAACATATTCTATTCTGATGACAATAAAAGTGACTCCAAAATGACACAATACATTACTCACCATTCAGTTCCTATTGGGCAAAACAAACCGAAACACAACCAAAACAAACTGTAAATGCATACAAGTTTGCAGAGTCACAAGCTAAATATAGTCATTGCGTGCTAGGAATATGGGACTAAATACTAAACTTTTGACTACTTTCATACACTGTAAGTGAATTTGTCCCAATACTTATGACACCTTGAAATGGGGGAACTAGATATATCAAGCGCTTTAATTTGATATTTCTAACTGGTAAAACAGATATGTATGAAAATACCCACAAATAAAAGGTGGCATTCTGTACCGTCACCTCATAAAACATTTTTTCTCAAATCCAAAATTAAAAGTTTTAGCTTCACTGTTCAAATAAATATGGAGTAGAGTGTCTCTGTGTGGTGAAACTTACATCAAGCTTGAAAGTGCTGTGAAATGGACTTCTCTCAGGACCCTCTTCGGAGTAATTACAATGTCAATAGCGTAAGTCCTCATGTACCAAGGTGTGTTCAATTCAATTCACACCATCATGCTCCTATTTGTTGAATATTCATAGGACAACATGCTTCAATACAAAGTGTTAGGTGAAACCCTCAGAGGTGTAAATGACTTTATCCCATGTGACTACGGTAGTTCCAGTGGTGGGGCTAATCAAAAATTAGACATGAAACAACTACCAGAAACCTACAAATACAGTGAATCACAAATTAAACAACTTAAATAAAATATATTTTCATCATAAATAAAAAAAATGTAATAATAAAAATCGACAACCTTTTAGTGTCTGGACGATTGAACTGATAGTCAGCATTGACCTTTCAGGGAATCTAGCTTATAGGCTTAATACCAGGGTTTCATTTTTATCAGTCATTCTCCATATGCTGAAATTAGTGTCACGCTTAAGTCTTTTTGAATAATTAAAAAAACAGGTGTGTAAGCATGAATGAGTGAGTCAGCAAGGCTAAATGAGCCAGCTAGCAATATTCTCCTGCATTGGCTGAATGACAAGATTGGACTGTGAATCGTTGGCTGTATGAATGTAATATCTTTAATACATTGCCTGAAAATCTTTGTGGTAGTGTACAAAAAGTCACACTCTATTCGCCAATTACTTGAAAATGTGTTTAGTCATTCGGAAATATTAGATCTAAAAAGCCTGATTCATAGACTATCTGATGCCAGAGTAAACAAGGCCTGAAAGACTTCAGGGCTGTGGACATCCAAGCACCGCATTGAGGCAGAAATCTAAACCAGTCCTCTTCTTCCCTTTCTCTCTAGCCCCCCCTTCTTTCTCCATCCCCCTATCTCAATTAAGATGCAGACAGGAGCAAACCTCGTCGGTGAGAGAGAGGAAAAGAGACAGAAAATAAACCTTAGGTAACGTGTAATCCCTCAGGCCTTTTGTCCTGCATATTCATGACTTGTTCTGTACCCATCTCATTTTTCTTAGTTTCATACTTTTTTTCTTCCTCAAACTTTTTTTTCAAGGATGGAAAAAAGGACAGGTATGGAATGTTTACTGAACTTCTGAAGGACACTCTTGAGGGAGATATGGCACACCTGAGGGTTCCCATTATCAGCGTTGCAGAAATGTGTAAACTATTAGAAATAAATGGGATGACCGCTGCTGTATTGCTTTCACTCTCGAAGGGAAATATGTCCAGTATTTTGCTCTGCCTGTTGTGTGGGAGGGTTGAAGGGGGATCGTTCTCGGTCTCAAGTGGGAGGTGTTGAACCACCATAGAAGACAGGAGAAGAAGAAGGCTCACTGTTAATGTCATCAGTTTAACGTCGTTGCCAGCTTTAACTCAATCACACCTCTCTGGGCTTAGTCTTTTGGGCAGTGCACCACCCTAAATTTGGGCCCTGTTATGCTATGATTCCTTTGCCATAAACACAAACTCAATGAAACATTCACTTGGCTGTACATGTGATTGCCACAATTAAATTAGCTACACAGTCGGGAATGTTGCTTTTCAGTCCAACTGTTGCTTAACATCATGGTCTGACCTGTGTTCATCTTAGTCAAAGTGATTTCAAAAGACCAATATTCTGATTTGGTCATAAGCAGTTTCAGAAGAGCTCTATTCTGATATGGTCATAACGTGGTTTCAGAAGAGCTCTATTCTGATTTGGTCATAAGCAGTTTCAGAAGAGCTCTATTCTGATTTGGTCATAAGCAGTTTCAGAAGAGCTCTATTCTGATTTGGTCATAAGCAGTTTCAGAAGAGCTCTATTCTGATTTGGTCACAAGCAGTTTCAGAAGAGCTCTATTCTGATTTGGTCATAAGCGGTTTCAGAAGAGCTCTATTCTGATTTGGTCACAAGCAGTTTCAGAAGAGCTCTATTCTGATTTGGTCATAAGCGGTTTCAGAAGAGCTCTATTCTGATTTGGTCATAAGCAGTTTCAGAAGAGCTCTATTCTGATTTGGTCATAAAGTTGTTATAGAAGAGCTCCATTCTGATTTGGTCATAAAGTTGTTTCAGAAGAGCTCTATTCTGATTCGGTCATAAGTGGCTTCAGAAGAGCAATAATCTGATTTGGTCATAAAGTGGTTTCAGAAGAGTGATATTCTGATTTGGTCAGAAATTGGTTTCAGAAGAGCTCTATTATGATTTGGTCATAAAGTGGGTTCAGAAGAGGTATATTCTGTATTATCTGTGTGTAGTCATATCAATCTACCATTGATCCACAAGAAGTTACACAAAAAACGACATGCTCAGAAATGGCCAATCTATTTGAAGAGGGGTTAGAAGACTTGAAGTGATACAGAACAAAACCTAAAAGGTAAAAAAACAACCTATTATTTGAAAGGGATCATCCTCTCTCCTTCACCTCTTCTGCCCACATGGCTTGAAACAAAATAATACAACACACTAGCAAAATAGAGAAATCTTTGTTATCCACATCAGAAAACAACTTCTGGAGCTGTTGTGTCATGTTCTATCATGTACAGGTTTAGAATTCAAGAGTGTATTAGAACATTTAAGCAAATCTATTTCTCCCCCCTTCCCATCTCTACCACACATCCACAGCCGAGGAGCTTAACTTTTAAAACTTTTTTGTCGTGGCCAAGGTCGACAATGCAAACATTTCTCATCAAAATATTAGCATTTTCATTGTGAGATGAAAGATTACTCTGGAAGCTGAGCTTAGCCATGTGCAATAAGAACTGAGGCAGGTACACAGTGCGCAGAGAAGGCTAGACGACACCACGGGTCGCTTACATTAAGTTGTTTAACTGTCGTTGTGCCCTGGGGAAATAGTATTTTTTATTTAACCTTTATTTAACTAGGCAAGTCAGTTAAGAACAAATTCTTGTTTACAATGACGGCCTACCAAAGGGCAAAAGGCCTCCTGCGGGGACGGGGGCCTGGGATTAAAAATAAAAAATAAATACAATATAAATATAAGACAAAACACACATCACAACAACAGAGACAACACAACGCTACATAAAGACCTAAGACGACAACACAGCATGGTAGCAACACAACATAACAATAACAACATGGTAGAAACACAACATGGTAGCAGCACAAAACATGGTACAAACATCATTGGGGACAGACAACAACACAAAGGGCAAGAAGGTAGAGACAACAATATATCACACAAAGCAGGCACAACTGTCAGTAAGAGTGTCCATGATTGAGTCTTTGAATGAAGAGATTGAGATAAAACTGTCCAGTTTGAGTGTTTGTTGCAGCTCATTCCAGTCACTAGCTGCAGCGTACTGAAAAGAGGAGCGACCCAGGGATGTGTGTGCTTTGGGGACCTTTAACAGAATGTGACTGGCAGAACGGGTGTTGTATATGAAGGATGAGGGCTGCAGTAGATATCTCAGATAGGGGGGGAGAGAGCCCTAAGAGGGTTTTATAAATAAGCATCAACCAGTGGGTCTTGCGACGGGTATACAGAGATGAGCAGTTTACAGAGGAGTATAGAGTGCAGTAATGTGTCCAATAAGGAGCATTATGTGGGTAATAATTTAAAACGTTTTTTTTCTTCTTCTGCAGTTATTTGATCTTCCACTACTTATATCTGTAATAAGGTCTGACAGTATCCACATTACCATCAAACAGATTTTACGTGATTAAAATCATAATATTTAAAAACTTAATGTAGAAATGAAGTCCCAACTGTCACCAGAAAACAGCCTAATGGTTTCGAAAATGGTATGATTAGAATGTAATAATAAATAAAGGAAAATGTAAAATATATATACATATTTATAATAATACAAATAAAAAAACGGATTCAAATGTATTTTACTAATTATGCACATGAATGGAATATTGTTCATTTTGATAACCTGACCAATTACGTGATGCTATGTCGTCCAGTGATACAATGATGCGCCATAATGTAGAGGAAATGATCCTTGACAGTTCATCAGTCCTCATTTAATTCCATTGTTAATGAGATCACAAGTACGTGTTGCCAGAGCTTCAGGATCAACTGTGCAAGTTGACAAAGTAAATGTTTATACTTTAATATATTAAAGTCTACATAATTTGTACTATATTATAGTTTTATAATTTAATCTTAAACCTCTTGAGGATGTTCTCTCAAACAGTGCAATTGACAAAAACATTTTTATTATTATTCACCTAACAGACAGAAGGGGAAAAAAAGCTTATTTGAAAAACTGTTGGGTGAGGGAGGATGAGTAAGCACAGACTGCTGTTGTGGTCTTGGCCGTCTCAAAATGTTAGTAATTATCATCTAAAATAGTCCCCCATTTTTCTCAAACTAAAGAGATTCCACAATCAAGATGTATGACTGAATGGCAGATGTATCCACTACAGAATCAAGGCTGCATCTCTGTACATTTAGCCATAAATAAGACATACAGCAGCTTAGCCCTTCACAGTGGTCACAGCTAACATAAGGAAAACATATTTGACCAAAAAATTAAGACAAAATAACGTAACACATACATAGCTATTAGATTAAGGTGAGTAAAACATACATAACAATCACATCTAATATCATATATTAAAAGTTGTGTGAAATGCTGCAATCTACAGCTTCATATGCTTATTTACCAGACATGTTATTATTGGACATGGAGAGTCCTTTATAAGGATATGGTTCTCTGTTCAAGTTCTTCAAGTTAACCAATCAGATTGTGTCAAATTAACTAACCGCTTTATACATTGGAATTGCATTCAGTATTCACAGGGACATTTTCCTAGGGGATATCTTCATGAAAGAAAACAACTTTAATTTAAGTAATTAATGAGTTAATTTTGTAATCTAATATGATTAGCGTGTTAGGGCAAGGGCTCCCATTTGCCAATGATTAGGTTTCACAGGTCTGGCAGAAGTAGGAAGACATTAAATTGCGGATTGGAGCACATATACAATTTTTAGATTAGAAATCAAATGAGCAATACAGAAATAGAAGTGAAATATTGCTTCAAACAAAATGTATTTATAAAAAAGAACCACTTTTAGATGGAAAATGTAACCCAAGAATTAACCTTTGTCCCCACACAGCAGGTGAATCAAAATGATCTTTAGATTAACGACATTCACCCAGTGAATCAATTGTTGTCTGTATACTAGTAATGATCCACTGTATTCACAAAGCATTCACTGCATGTCTATATATTCCCAGAGTAAAACATTTGACATAAACATACAGTTGAAGTCAGAAGTTTACATACACCTTAGCCAAATAGATTTAAACTCAGTTTTTAACAATTCCTGACATTTAATCCTAGTAAAAATTCCCTGGTTTAGGTCAGTTAGGATGAACCAGACTCGTGGAGGTCTATAACGAGTTTTAATGACTGTTTAAATACACTTAGGTTGGAGTCATTAAAATGTGTTTTTCAACCACTCCACAAATTTCTTGTTAACAAATTACAGTTTTAGCAAGTCGGTTAGGACATCTACTTTGTGCATGACAAGTAATTTTTCCAACAATTGTTTACAGACAGATTATTTCACTGTATCACAATTCCAGTGGGTCAGAAGTTTACATACACTACGTGTGTATGTAAACAGCATCATGTTGTGGGGGTGCTTTGCTGCAGGAGGGACTGGTGCACTTCACAAAATAGATGGCATCACGAGGGAGGGAAATTGATGTGGATATATTGAAGCAACATCTCAAGACATCAGTCAGGAAGTTAAAGCTTGGTCGCAAATGGACAATGACCCCAAGCATACTTCCAAAGTTGTGGCAAAATGCCTTAAGGACAACACAGTCAAGGTATTGGAGTGGCCATCACAAAGCCCTGACCTCAATCCCATAGAAAAGTTATGGGCAGAACTGAAAAAGTGTGTGCGAGCAAGGAGGCCTACAAACCTGACTCAGTTACACCAGCTCTGTCAGGAGGAATGGGCCTAAAATCACCCAACTAATTGTGGGAAGCTTGTGGAAGGCTACACAAAACGTTTGACCCAAGTTAAACAATTTAAAGGCAATGCTACCAAATACTAATTGAGTGTATGTAAGCTTCTGACCCACTGGAAATGTGATGAAAGAAATAAAAGCTGAAATAAATAATTCTCTCTACTATTATTCTGACATTTCACATTCTTAAAATAAAGTGGTGATCCTAACTGACCTAAAACAGGGAATTGTTACTAGGATTAAATATGAAATATAACTGAGTTTAAATGTATTTGGCTAAGGTGTATGTAAACTTCCGACTTCAACTGTACACACACACACACACACACACACACACACACACACACACACACACACACACACACACACACACACACACACACACACACACACACACACACACACACACACACACACCTATATATCTATATAACTAAACGTATGCATATTACTTTAGGGTATGAAATAGTTGAATAAAGTTTAAATACAATTTTTTTATTAAAATAAACAGCTTACGACCTGTGTATCCTATGGCAGAAAGTGGGAGGGAAGTATGGCTTGCTATCAGCTTGGAACACATCTACAGTATATATATAACCTATATAATTGATATAAGTGTATGGAGGACTATTAGAAATATAATGCAACTGGGATAGAGCACTAGAGCCGGGGGTCAATAGAAGAACTTACTACTCTACTGGGATAGAGCACTAGAGCCGGGGGTCAATAGAAGAACTTACTACTCTACTGGGAAAGAGCACTACAGAGCCGGGGGTCAATAGAAGAACTTACTACTCTACTGGGAAAGAGCACTACAGAGCCGGGGGTCAATAGAAGAACTTACTACTCTACTGGGAAAGAGCACTACAGAGCCGGGGGTCAATAGAAGAACTTACTACTCTACTGGGAAAGAGCACTACAGAGCCGGTGGTCAATAGAAGAACTTACTACTCTACTGGGAAAGAGCACTACAGAGCCGGGGGTCAATAGAAGAACTTACTACTCTACTGGGAAAGAGCACTACAGAGCCGGGGGTCAATAGAAGAACTTACTACTCTACTGGGAAAGAGCACTACAGAGCCGGGGGTCAATAGAAGAACTTACTACTCTACTGGGAAAGAGCACTACAGAGCCGGTGGTCAATAGAAGAACTTACTACTCTACTAAGAAAGAGCACTACAGAGCCGGTGGTCAATAGAAGAACTTACTACTCTACTGGGAAAGAGCACTACAGAGCCGGTGGTCAATAGAAGAACTTACTACTCTACTGGGAAAGAGCACTACAGAGCCGGGGGTCAATAGAAGAACTTACTACTCTACTGGGATAGAGCACTACAGAGCCAGTGGTCAACAGAATAACTTACTACTCTACAGAAACAAAACAAACAATAACACAACAAAAGGAAGGAATACAAATCCAATTTCAAGAGATTGTGCTTTGACACATTCAAATGAAATTATTCATAGAATTTACCAGCCCTGCTCAATAAATACCTGAACAGACTTCAGTAGAACCCACCACCTTAAAATATCCAAATCTTACTAAAAAAGTTGTGCTTTAGTCCATACAAGAGACAAAGTTCCATCTGAGAAAAGACATTGCGTACCAAAAGGTGAATTTTAACATTTTTGTTTTAATTTAGCAGACAATCTTATCCAGAGTTACTTACAGGAGTAATTAGGGTTAAGTGCCTTGCTCAAGGGTACATCGACAGATTTTTCACCTAGTCTGCTCAGGGATTCAAACCAGCAACCTTTCAGTTACTGGTCCAACGCTCTTAACCACTAGGCTACCTGCCACCCAGGTGAATGCTGCAGTCCTAGAAATCCAGTGCAGTGGACAGTACATTCACACCTTCTGTGTAGGAGTGGGGCATCCAGAAGTAAACTAGGACAGTATCAGGACCACCATTACCCATGAGTCTTTGCCCTTTGGCCCTTCTCCTTAACCCCTTCCTGAAAGTTGAGAGCCCTCTGAGCCGTGGGCTCCCTAGGGCCTGCTGGAGCTGCGGCTCTGCTCCATGGTGGTGAAGAAGAGGCAAATTGCAGCAGTGAGCAGTGTGTGCATGGACTCATACAGCAGCTTGGGTGAGAAGACACTCCAGATGAAGAGGTGGTAGCGCAGGGCCGTGACCAATACCACGTAGGCCGCCGCCGGTACGGACCGCAAAAGGGCCAAGCAGTAGCATCCATGGCCGACCGCCACTGAGCTCCTGGAGAGAGGTGGAGAAAAGGGAAAGATGGAGATGAGATAGGGTGAAGAGATACAATGGGAGAGAAGAGAGAGATTGATTATCCTTCAATCAGAAGAATGGAAAAACAGATGTCAACAGCAGTCAAAACAACAAATGCCTACTGTACCTGACAAAACAAATGTAATTCGGCATTCACAGTTTGCATCTCATAGGTCACGTTTTAAAGCACAGATTTTCGAGTACACCACGTGTACATTCAACCTCCACATTTAAAGTATTTGATATAAAACAAATGCTATTGAACCGAGGCCTGGACTCAGACAAATCCTATTGCATCTCTCTTAGCCTTGAGGCACATGCTTTCAATCAGCCTTTCAACCTGAGAACTTGTATCTCGTCTGTCTCAATGCTTACGGTTGCATTAGCCTGACATCGACTCCTTAGTACCTCTGAAAAGAGCCTGACCTCATTGTCTATTTAGATAGGGCTGATAGATGCCAGCACATGTAGAGAGTACAGGATATGACCTTCTACGGCAGCCTTTCAATTCAAATGAAAGGCAGAGATGGAGAACAAGTTGCACACTCTTCAAAGGGTTTCCCACAGTCTCTCATTTGAAACAATCGGAAATACAGAGAATTGTACAAGCTGTTAGCACATGTTGTCCTTTTACACTCACTCTCTTTCACATTTGATCTCTTTCACACACAAGTACACATGTGCACAAACACGCATTCAATCACAGCATCTGAAAGCTCCTCTGTCTGAGTCATTACAATGCCATTGTCGGTCTGAACAGAGCCACAGTTCATCCCATATTCAGACTGGGATATTGCAGCCAGGTAATCTCAAAGCTCTGGGGGAGGAACTGCAGCCAGGTAATCTCAAAGCTCTGGAGGAAGAACTGCAGCCAGGTAATCTCAAAGCTCTGGAGGAAGAACTGCAGCCAGGTAATCTCAAAGCTCTGGGGATGGAACTGCAGCCAGGTAATCTCAAAGCTCTGGAGGAAGAACTGCAGCCAGGTAATCTCAAAGCTCTGGGGATGGAACTGCAGCCAGGTAATCTCAAAGCTCTGGAGGAGGAACTGCAGCCAGGTAATCTCAAAGCTCTGGAGGAGGAACTGCAGCCAGGTAATCTCAAAGCTCTGGAGGAAGAACTGCAGTCAGGTAATCTCAAAGCTCTGGAGGAGGAACTGCAGCCAAGTAATCTCAAAGCTTTGGAGGAGGAACTGCAGCCAGGTAATCTCAAAACTCTGGGGGAGGAACTGCAGCCAGGTAATCTCAAAGCTCTGGGGATGGAACTGCAGCCAGGTAATCTCAAAGCTCTGGAGGAGGAACTGCAGCCTGGTAATCTCAAAGCTTTGGAGGAGGAACTGCAGCCAGGTAATCTCAAAGCTCTGGGGGAGGAACTGCAGCCAGGTAATCTCAAAGCTCTGGGGATGGAACTGCAGCCAGGTAATCTCAAAACTCTGGAGGAGGAACTGCAGCCAGGTAATCTCAAAGCTCTGGAGGAGGAACTGCAGCCAGGTAATCTCAAAGATCTGGAGGAAGAACTGCAGCCAGGTAATCTCAAAGCTCTGGAGGAGGAACTGCAGCCAAGTAATCTCAAAGCTCTGGAGGAGGAACTGCAGCCAGGTAATCTCAAAGCTTTGGAGGAGGAACTGCAGCCAGGTAATCTCAAAACTCTGGGGGAGGAACTGCAGCCAGGTAATCTCAAAGCTCTGGGGGAGGAACTGCAGCCAGGTAATCTCAAAGCTCTGGAGGAAGAACTGCAGCCAGGTAATCTCAAAGCTCTGGGGATGGAACTGCAGCCAGGTAATCTCAAAGCTCTGGAGGAGGAACTGCAGCCAGGTAATCTCAAAGCTTTGGAGGAGGAACTGCAGCCAGGTAATCTCAAAGCTCTGGGGGAGGAACTGCAGCCAGGTAATCTCAAAGCTCTGGGGATGGAACTACAGCCAGGTAATCTCAAAACTCTGGAGGAGGAACTGCAGCCAGGTAATCTCAAAACTCTGGGGGAGGAACTGCAGCCAGGTAATCTCAAAGCTCTGGGGGAGGAACTGCAGCCAGGTAATCTCAAAGATCTGTGGGAGGATTTTCAAGCCTGGGAAATTATCCCTCCCAAACAAATAAAGGCTCTCTGAGAGCTGCACTGAGGCAGTGGGTGGTAGTGTAATTTAGGGTAGGTGTTGAATCAAACACCTGTGGGTTTGTTTGTCTGCGTGTTCGCATAATCAGTGAGCGTCCCCACACAAGCCCCCATGTAGGTGCCAACATAAATGACTGTACTCAGCGCCACACACTGAATGTGTCCTTCTATATCTCTCTCACAAACAGCTATCAATGCACATAGCACACACATTTTGGGCCAGAAGAAAAGTATTGAAACAAAGGTCCGGACCTGAACTGTATGATGTTTTATCGCAAATCTCTTTAGCTCACATACCATAAAGGTGTTTATATCAACTAACATTCACATTTGTAGCATTTACTCAGACAATGACAATGCTGTATGAACAGCTAATCAATGGGGTTTAGAATCTAAACATGATCAAGCACTAAATACATTTTAAACTATGTCATCTGCATAGGTGTGGAAGTTGGCACAATATTCAAATATGATTTTGCTTAGTGGGAGCCATGTATAAGGAGAGAAGTGGACCAATAATAGATCCCTGTTGGACACTGGTAATAGCTGTATTCATGATTAAGTAAAAGAAAAGTGGAACAAGAATAGATCCCTGTGGGACAACAGTAATGCCTGTAGACTAGATACCAGAATTTTGACTTTGATACCGATACCCTTTTTTAGTATCACAATACTCAATACCACGGCAAGAAAATAAGGCCAAAGTCACAGAATGGCACTCAGCTACTGCACTGTTCAATCGTTGGGCATGTTTTAAGTTCAATATTTTACATCAACATCTCTCCCAAAGATGAGATGACATGGGTCACATTATGCCTAGCGAAAACCAAACACTGCATTCCATAGTAAGAACCTTATACCAACGGTCAAGCATGGTGGTGGTAGTGTGATGGTTTGGGGATGCTTTGCTGCCTCAGGACCTGGATGACTTGCCTTAATAAGGAACCATGAATTCCGTCTGTGAGCTGAAGCACAGCTGGGTCATGCAGCAAGACAATGATACCAAACACACAATCACGACTACATGAAAATGGCTAAAAAGCTACCAATTTGACGTTTTAGACTGGCCGAGTCAAAGTCCAGACCTAGTCCCAATTGAGATGTTGTGGTAGGACTTGAAACTTGCAATTGATGCTTGAAAACCCACAAATGTTGCTAAGTTAAAGTTGTTCCGCATGGAAGAGTGGGCCAAAATTCCTCCACAGCGACGTGAGACTGATCAACAACTACAGGAAGCGTTTGTTTGGAGTCATTGCACCTAAAGTGGTACAACCAGTTAATAAGTGAAAGGGGGCAATTACTTTTTCACACATGGGCATTGGGTGTTGCATAACTGTTGCATAATAAATATGTAATTGTTGTGTTATTTTGTTCAGTCGTTCCCTTTATCTAATATTAGGTTTTGGTTGAAGATCTGTTAACATTCAGTATAAAAAATATGCAAAAGTTGAGAAAATTTGAAAGAAGGCAAATACTTTCTCACAGCACTGTATGTGTGGGTTACAGAGATGAGGTAGTCATTCAAAAATCATGTTAAACATTATTATTGCACACAGAGTGAGTCCATGCAACTTATTATGTGACTAGTTAAGCACACTTTTACTCCTAAACATATGGGTTGAATACTTATTGACTCAAGACATTTCAGCTTTTCATTTTTTATTAATTAGTAACAATTTCTAAAAACAGTCCACTTTGACATTATTGGGTATTATGTGTAGGCCATTGACAAAATCTAAATTAAATCAATTTTAAATTCAGGCTGCAACACAACAAAATGTGTAAAAAGTCAAGGGGTGTGAATATTTTCAGAAGGCACTACTTTCTGTTACTCCTACACCAGAGGCGTATGAGGCAAGTTACTGTATTAGGTGTAGTGTACTCTGCAGAGACTAGACCCTCAAGGCATGTGTTGCTGCTCTGCTCAAGCTGCCTATGTAGCAGGTAGCATTGACTGCATCGGGAGTGTGTGTGCTCAGCTGTGGCTCCGGTCTGCCAAGACACACACAGCTGGTGTAGCAAACCCCAACAATGTAATTATTACAATGATGTTGTGATGCAGAACAGGCCACATTACTCACACATGGGGCCTGATTCAACAGATATGTAATTAATCAAGGGATCCAGATTCATCCAACTCATTTTATGCCTAATATCTACGTTTTAACGGAATGCACAGGTGTCATGAAGAAAACTGCAGATGATTACATAAAAGGTCTACATAACCAGTAGAAAGACATTTGTCTTGTCTTTGTTGTGGTGATCACATCTCTCAGCTCTACACATCCCCGTTCCTTTGCAGCAGGAGAGACCTGCCCGGCATCTGGCGAATTAGGTGTCTGTTCATGTCCTGTCCTAGGCAAAGGTCTCTAGCTCCCTGATTAGGTAGTAATTGAAGGGCATTCCCCTCTTTGGAAATGAGTTCAGGCATTAGTCAAGCACCTTCACGTCTGTACCACACCCGCCCACACTCCGTTTACTTCCTGTCCTCTTCTTGGGCTGGCTTTAGTATTGATCCAGTGCGCTCCCTCTATCATGACCCAGGGAGCAGGACTAAAAAGGGATGACTGCCTGTAAAGGAGTGTGAGATACAGGATGTGCGTCAAGGGATACCACCTATAGAACTCTGGAGCTTTTGAGAATTGTCCCCTTTTGACACTCAAAAACACAGCCCTGGCAATGCATTTGCACCACATGTATTTTCCCATTTCTGGGTGCAGTCTGCACAGATTTGACCAGGACATATGTTTGAACAGCACTAGCAAATGTTGGGAAAGGGGGTTATTGAATTCTCTTTGTTTGCTTGGACTACTTTGGAGCACTTTTATCCTGGTGAAAACATGGCCCTAGACAGATCCTATTCAACAGCAATGAAAACTTTAGTTTTATCTTGCCCTGTGGTTTTAGGGTTTCCCGACAAGGGAGGTATTGATCAAAGCCCATTTCCAGTATTTGGTTCTGTAGTGTGGATGCTGATGGGGCATAGTGCATTATAAATGAGCTGCATTGTGTCAGACTACTTAAGAGGTTCATTTATCAAGCAGACCTCTCAAACTGCACTTTGTGAATGGGGCCATTCTGGTGGAAAACTGCAGAGCTGGAGGTGGGGATGGAGGATGTGGACATGAATAATGAGAATTTACAAATCTCGGTCTGCTCGTATTATGTATGAGATACTCAGAGGGGATGGATTGTGTGACGCACGTTTCCCCAGATTAATCAATTGGTTTATGACAGTGTTACAAATATGGGACTTTACTTGAACTGGCATCCTGCAAGAGCATATGTAAGGGATAAACAACGACGGGCTGACGTAGGGGGTTTGATGAGATCCCCGAGGCTGAACTTCACAGTTAACAAACCAACAAACTACCTGTCGTTAATATTATTGATTAAAATAAAGAAGAGGGTCGTCAACTGAGAAGCTGACCAGTCTCAACTTGGCCACAGTTATGGTCTGACACACACAACATTATTGTAGAACAATAATTGTCGACATATCAATGACTCTTGTTAGCGGGGCACAACTGACTGTCCTTGACTTGACACCAGCACCACGGGTGGTCCTAAAAGCCACCCAGATATGCAAATGGTGCCATTTCGTGACATAGCGGAACGCGACTCGGTGACATAGAGGCAGACTCCCAAGGGGCGAGACAGGGAGTAATGGGATTTGGAATGTTCTCCTGCATCCACACTATGATGCTACGTCAAAGAGGGGATGATGTGACAGACAATTCTACCCATTTCTCTGCTTTAATTAATGTGTGTAAATGCATGTGTGTGTATGTATGTACAGTACCAGTCAAAAGTTTGGACACACCTACTCATTCAAGGGTTTTTCTTGATTTTGACTATTTTCTACATTGTACAACAATAGTGAAGTCATCAAAACTATGAAATAACACATATGGAATTATGTAGTAACCAAAAAAGTGTCAAACCAAAAAAATATATCTTAGATTTTAGATTCTTCAAAGCAGCCACCCTTTGTCATGATGACAGCTTTGCACTCTTGGCATTCTCTCAACCAGCTTCATGAGGTAATCACCTGGAATGCATTTCAAATAACAGGTGTTCCTTGTTAAAAGTTAATTTGTGGAATTTCTTTCCTTCTTAATGCGTTTGAGCTGATCAGTTGTGTTGTGACAAGGTAGGGGTGGTATACAGAAGATAGCACTATTTGGTAAAAGACCAAGTCCATATTATCACAAGAACAGCTCAAATAAGCAAAGACAAATGACAGTGCATCATTACTTTACCTCTCTAGGGTAGGTGGCACCAAATCGTCCCACCTACGTAACAGCCAGTGGAATCCTGTGGCGCGTTATTCAAATACCTTAGAAATGCTATTACTTCAATTTCTCAAACATATGACTATTTTACAGCATTTTAAAGACAAGACTCTCGTTAATCTAACCACACTGTACGATTTCAAAAAGGCTTTACAACGAAAGCAAAACATTAGATTATGTCAGCAGAGTACCCAGCCAGAAATAATCAGACACCCATTTTTCAAGCTAGCATATAATGTCACAAAAACCCAGAAGACAGCTAAATGCAGCACTAACCTTTGATGATCTTCATCAGATGACACACCTAGGACATTATGTTATACAATACATGCATGTTTTGTTCAATCAAGTTCATATTTATATCAAAAAACAGCTTTTTACATTAGCATGTGACGTTCAGAACTAGCATACCCCCCGCAAACTTCCGGCGAATTTACTAACAATTTACTAAATTACTCACGATAAACGTTCACAAAAAGCATAATTATTTTAAGAATTATAGATACAGAACTCCTCTATGCACTCGATATGTCCGATTTTAAAATAGCTTTTTGGTGAAAGCCCATTTTGCAATATTCTAAGTAGATAGCCCGGCATCACAGGGCTAGCTATTTAGACACCCAGCAAGTTTAGCCTTCACCAAACTCCGATTTACTATTAGAAAAGTTTGATTACCTTTGGTGTTCTTCGTCAGAATGCACTCCCAGGACTTCTACTTCAATAACAAATGTTGGTTTGGTCCCAAATAATCCATAGTTATGTTCAAACAGCGGCGTTTTGTTCGTGCGTTCAAGACACTATCCGAATGGTAAATAAGGGTTACGAGCATGGCGCATTTCGTGACAAAAAAATTCTAAATATTCCATTACCATACTTCGAAGCATGTCAACCGCTGTTTAAAATCAATTTTATGCAATTTTTCTCGTAAAAAAGCGATAATATTCCGACCGGGAATCTGCGTTTAGGTAAAAAGAAGAAAGAAAATAAAGCTCGGGGTCGACTCGGGCACGCGCCTAAGCCCATTGTCCTCTGATCGGCCACTTCCCAAACGCGATAATGTGTTTCAGCCTGGGGCTGCCTCGATATCGTTCAGCTTTTCCCGGGCTCTGAGAGCCTATGGGAGCCGTAGGAAGTGTCACATTACAGCAAAGATCCTCAGTCTTCAATAAACAGAGGCAAGAAGAACAACAACTTGTCAGACAGGCCACTTCCTGCATGGAATCTTCTCAGGTTTTTGTCTGCCATATGAGTTCTGTTATACTCACAGACACCATTCAAACAGTTTTAGAAACTTTAGGGTGTTTTCTATCCAAAGCCAATAATTATATGCATATTCTAGTTACTGGGCAGGAGTAGTAACCAGATTAAATCGGGTACGTTTTTTATCTGGCCGTGTAAATACTGCCCCCTATCCCCAACAGGTTAAGACATGGTTAGTCACAAGCAATGGACATTAGACCGGTGGAAATCTGTCCTTTGGTCTGATTTGGGATTTTTGGTTCTAACCGCTGTGTCTTTGTGACACGCAGAGTAGGCGAACAGATGATCTCAGCGTGTGTGGTTCCCACCGTGAAGCATGGAGCAGGCGGTGTGATGTTGTTGGGGTGCTTTGCTGGTGACACTGTCAGTGATTTATTTAGAATTCAAGGCACACTTAACCAGCATGGCTACCACAGCATTCTGCAGCAATACTCCATCCCATCAGTTTTGCGATTAGTGGGACTATCATTTGTTTTTCAACAGGATAATGACCCAAAACACACATCCAGGCTGTGTAAAGGCTATTTGACCAAGGAGAGTGATGGATCAGATGACCTGGCCTCCACAATCACCTGACCTAAACCCAATTGAGATGGTTTGTGATGAGTTCCACTGCAAAGTGTTCAGCATATATGGGAAGTCCTTCAAGGCTGTTGGAAAAGCATTTCTCATGAAGCTGGTTGAGAGAATGCCAAGAGTGTGCAAAACTGTCATCAAGGCAAAGGGTGGCTATATTTTTAATTTGTTTAACACTTTTTTGGTTACTACATGATCCCATATGCTTTATTTTATAGTTTTGATGTCTTCACTATTATTCTACAATGTAGAAAAATAAAGAAAAACCCTTGAATGACTAAGTGTGTCCAAACTTTTGACTGGTACTATATGAGTGTAAGTATGTGTGTTCACAATTCCCTTTTTCCCTCTCCAAGAGCAGGACTTCAAAGTGGTCGTTTTCATCAATTATTGAAAAGCTGGCGTGCATTTGGAGAAGGGGTCCCCCATGTTGGACTAGGCTTTACGATCTGCTTCGGCTGCATTTCGGAGCTAGTTATCACTCAACCTAATTGGAAATAGATGCCAGTAACAAAGAAGCTTAGAGGCCCCTTTAAAGAAGAAAACCACCATCCACCCACAAACAGCTTTTTGATATTATCCACATCCTCCATCCCTTCTTTTTTCCATTCCATATCTGTTAGCTTATAGCGCTGTGATTCATACTGTAATGTACATTCAAGACACGGGGTAGCAACACTTATCTCATGTTTTAATAATCACGTTCTTTTATCTTATGCTCTTTGAATTGTGCTCTAGGTGGCTAACTTGTTGCCGGAATCAAATGAATTAATGAGACAATCAATTAGGGGTGCAAGCGTTAAAACGATGTACAAAGTGTTCCCGGATCAAGGCGATCTCTTGCATCTTTGATGATCACTTTTGCATTTCCAAATAACATCCAGGGGTAGCTTGCTGTGCTGCTGTTTGAATCCAAAATAAATTGGCATGTGGCCAAGGCGTTGTCATCACATTATGATCCTGTCCCAATAATTACACACTGCAGTCTCATGCTAGACGGGAAGAATATACTGTCCTCTGTAGGGTTACTGTCCTCTTTTGTCTTTATGTATTATGGTACGGTAGTGCTCAATTCAGTTTCCATTCCAGTTTCGCAAATCAGTTGAAATTCCATTCATGAACAATTGAATAACTGGAACGTTTCACCAGCCTCTTGTTTTAGTCCGAATCAATGTTGTGAGTACATGGACGCCTTCCCTGCACAATTTAGGAAACATTTAATTCAACCTTTCTTTAACTAGGCAAGTTAGTTAAGATCAATTTCTTATTTTCAATGACGGCCTAGGAACAGTGGGTTAACTGCCTTGTTCAGGGGCAGAAAGACAGATTTTTACCTTGTCAGCTCGGGGATTCGATTTAGCAACCTTTCGGTTACTGGCCCAATGCTCTAACCACTAGGTTACCTGTGAGTACATGAACATCCTCCCTGCACTAAATCATCATGTTGTGAGTACATGGACGTTCTCCCTGCACTAAATCATCTTGTTGTGAGTACATGGATGTCCTCCCTGCACTAAATCATCTGTTTCAATGCTTTCAATCTACCAAATCTTCTACTTCATCATTGGTCTGCTACAGTAAGACAAACAAGCTCACAAGATAAACCCATGGTTAGCTGGTACCTGGGCTGTGTATGTTCGAATGAATTAACTTATGAATGTATCATCACTAATGACACTTACTGGTGTGAGGGGGCTGAGTGTACAGTAACTGACCTCTTCTCTGAGCTGAGGTAGCAAACCAGGTGGGCAGCCCAGAGCAGGGGCCCGGCATATGTGCTGAGGGCGGTGAGGAAGAAAGCCGGGGCCTCTACGTAGCTCTCCAGTCCCACAAAGCCCACCGAGATGTCAACCGTGGCAATGCTGTTGGAGTTCCCCTACAGACAAACAGCCAGCCAAACAGAAGATGTCGGTTTTATTAAGCTTCATTTTCACACCTAACCTTAACTTACTTAGCTAACGTAGTAGCTAAATAACGTGGCTTACTTTGCTAAAGTAGCTAACATACAGTAGCTAGTGTAGCTAATGTGACTATTTAAGTTAACAAAATGTAGCTAAGCAGGGTACAGCAGCTAACTAAGTTAGCTAAATTCAATAACTACGTCTGACTTAACTTTGGGTAAAATTAATATATGAAGATTACGGAATACACTCAATGTTAACTTTCGAAAGGAGTCAGAAGCTGATACTATTAAAATGTCTCCAGCATGCTCCTCCACTTCACAGGTAGCTATTCAGAGCTGTCTGTCACCTCACTGGCCTTGTAAGGGCTGCAGTGGTGGTGTAAAAACTCCCCTCCATCTCGTCTCTCCTCCCCACTGTTTTTGGCCCCGTCTCTCATTCCCCTTTCCATTTCCTGACGAGGGCTCAGGTGTGATGGAAGAGCTTTCGCAATTGCCGCGGGAGCTGAATTAATTCACCGGCTGATGAGGGCCACTAGCTCCCCTCTCTCTTGCCTGGAGGGGTGGATGGATGGAGTGAGCGCGTGCGTGCTCGTGCGTGTGAAAGGACCCATTCTGTCAAAGAGCTTGACTAAGCCACCCTCCAACGGACAAACTCAACACCATATTTTAGTGGATCAATTAAACCATTGAATCATGTATGTTCCACAGGGCCGATCATGGAGTGGCTACAAGAGGAGTTTTAGGACATTGGACTGCTCAGCTTGGCCTACAGTAGGGCTGGTTTACAGCTTTGTTGAGACTAACCATTACCCAGGGTCAATAATTTCACACATGGGCACCTAGAGTGGTAATTAAGTGACAAAAACAAGGAGTTGGAGGAATTCAGGGACGCCAGAAAATGTTTTATTTGCTGAACACTGGGGCTGTGTGTGTGTGTGTGTGTGTGTGTGTGTGTGTGTGTGTGTGTGTGTGTGTCTCGGGATGTTAGGTACTGTGACAGCAAAATATAATTGTACACTTGATTATGTTCACTGAAACAGAAAGACATGAGGAAATCTAGAAGACAGTGACCTCTTCTATCCTGCATGAAAAAGTGACCTACCTACACAGACATACAGTTGAAGTCAGAAGTTTACATACACTTAGGTCGGAGTCATTAAAACTCGTTTTTCAACCACTCCACAAATTTCTTGTTAACAAACTATAGTTTTGGCAAGTAGGTTAGGACATCTACTTTGTGCATGACAAGTAACTTTTCCAACAATTGTTAACAGACAGATTATGTCACTTAAAATTCACTGTATCACAATTCCAGTGGGTCAGACGTAGACCTCAACAAGACTGGTTCATTCTTGGGAGCAATTTCCAAACGCCTGAAGGTACCACGTTCATCTGTACAAACAATAGCACGCAAGTATAAACACCATGGGACCACGCAGCCATCATACCGCTCAGGAAGGAGACACGTTCTGTCTCCTAGAGATTAACGTACTTTGGTACGAATAGTGCAAATCAATCCCAGAACAACAGCAAAGGACCATGTGAAAATGCTGGAGGAAACGGGTACAAAAGTATCTATATCCACAGTAAAACAAGTCCTATATCGACATAACCTGAAAGGTCTCTCAGCAAGGAAGAAGCCACTGCTATAAAACCGAAATAAAAAAGCCAGACTACGGTTTGCAACTGCACAAAGATCGTACTTTCTGGAGAAATATCCTCTGGTCTGATGAAACAAAAATAGAACTGTTTGGCCATAACGACCACCAAAAGGGGGATGCTTGCCAGCCGAAGAACACCATCCCAACCGTGAAGCACGGGGGTGGCTTGCTGCAGGAGGGACTGGTGCACTTCACAAAATAGATGGCATCATGGGTGCACTTCACAAAATAGATGGCATCATGACGAAGGGAAATGATGTGGATATATTAAAGCAACATCTCAAGACATCAGTCAGAAAGTTAAAGCTTGGTCGCAAATGGGTCTTCCAAATGGACAATGACCCCAAGCATACTTCCAAAGTTGTGGCAAAATGCCTTAAGGACAACAAAGTCAAGGTATTGAAGTGGCCATCACAAAGCCCTGACCTCAATCCTATAGAAAATGTGTGGGCAGAACTGAAAAAGCGTGTGCGAGCAATGAGGCCTACAAACCTGACTCAGTTACAGCAGCTCTGTCAGGAGGAACGGGCCAAAATTCACCCAACTTATTGTGGGAAGCTTGTGGAAGGCTATCCGAAACGTTTGACCCAAGTTAAGCAATTTAAAGGCAATGCTACCAAATACTAATTGAGTGTATGTAAGCTACTGACCCACAGGGAATGTGATGAAAGAAATAAAAGTTGAAATAAATGTCTCTCTACTATTATTCTGACATTTCACTTTAAAATAAAGTAGTGATCCTAACTGACCTAAGACAGGGAATTTTTACTAGGATTAAATGTCAGGAATTGTGAAAAACAGAGTTTAAATGTATTTGGCTAAGGTGTATGTAAACTTCCATCTTCAACTGTACGTCTTTCGCATCTTCATTTAGAAAAGTACTTAATCTGCTGTGTCTGCTTTGCACTCAAAATAAGATATTTTTTCCCCTCATGCTTTTAAATATTTTGGGGGGAGTGCAGATCCCCCTCATCTAAAGGTCCCTTACCTGGAAGTAGAAGAAGGCCTGTCCAAACCAGTAGTGCATGATGGTGGTCTGGGCAGCGTCGTAGTGGAGCTTCTTCCAGATGAACTGGGCCATCAAAGTCTGGACCAGCAAGCAGCAGCACAGCACCGGCAGGTTGTGGGCTCGGAACAACAGGGCCACCAACAGAACCACACCACTATAAAAAGATTAATTTTTTGTCCAATAACTATGCTTAATGAGTAAATAAGACAAATAAGTGGTTCTAAGCTAACTTGCATGGTTCAATAAAGGTTGAATAAAACAATGTACACAGGATTCAAACTTGCCACCTACCGACTGCTAGCCCGCCTCTCTATTCTCTAAGCTATTTGCCATGTAGGCTACCTACCTGTAGATTTCCCATAAGCCCCTGCTCTTCAGCCGGGCATCGGCTGTGATGACCTGGGACCGCAACAGGTCCTTGGAGCCCGTGAAGAGGATGCCCAGGACGAAGATATACACAAAGCGTGCCTCCACGGTCCCCCTGAGGAGAAAAGAGATTAAGTGGTTAGCCTGTTTAAAACATTGTTCAAGGAACTCAAGTGTCCAAGGGCTGGCCACTCCATCTGAATGCCCAATAACCTGTTACTAGCCCCAGGTCCAGTTCAGATTTGAATTAGTTTGACTTTGTCTTTCTTTGTTGATGTAACAGGTTTTGTCAGTTATTTTTCTGCTGTGCTGCAGTTTCCATAAAACTTTCAAAAAAATACAGAAACACCTTCAACCTGCCTCTGCAGTTGCCCTTACAAACAGCCTCAACACTTTTCATTACAAAACAGCCCCATCCCAGGAAAGAAGGCAGCCATTTCGTGCCTCACTAGACATCAGTTATCTCCATGGAGAGACGTGAGAAGTTCATCTGTTTATTTATTTATGAGCGTTTTACTCTCTCATGGGCCCAGAGGAAAAGAACACGGATGGATAAGGTCAAGTCTCCATTTGACAGCATAAAGGGGAGGTGAGTAGAGCTAAGTATACTCTGCTCAAACCTGGAGACAAACCTGCAGAATGAGGCCCAGTAGTGGGAAAAGATATGTTGATTTACTAACCCAAAACAATGTGTTGAGATCTTACAAAGTGAGCTTTCACACTTCAGACGATAAAAATCCAGACTCTACTCCAAGCTAATGGATACATTTTCAACACCTCAACCTTTCTTGTTTGCAGCAATTATTGTGAGGAGATGACTGATTCATAGTTCATGTGAGTGCTGATGGTATATTTTTTTATTGTTATAGTTGAGATGTTTTTGGTCTACCTTGCTAGGCATAGCCTATTTTCATACAGTACGTATCTACCTTGTATCCATGAAGTTCAAAAAGTCCAGACCTTCATCGGACTGTAGTGTACAATTCCATACTTTTTAAAGTCTTGAAAATGGCTATTTGCCCGGAGCTTTTTCACACTAAGACCTGAGCAAGCACCCTGTACACAAGATACAAGACATCTGGATTCTAGATAGGTTGGGGAGTTGAAGGGCAAGCCAGTCTAGAAACTGATATGATGGCGGTAAGTACATAGACAGTCATCACACAGAGCCCCTCTTATGACAGAGAGAACTACACTGCTATCATTTCACACTTCAGAAATTCAGACAAACACCACTAACCTGGTAAAGAAAAGACTAAGTAAAGAAAGATCAATACAAAGTCAGCTCCCCAGCCTTTTGAGTCAAATGAACGTGGAAACACATACATACGTGTGTTAGACATAGCAGAAGACACAAGGACATGTGCTTTGACTAAAACCCATACAGGTGAATGATCCTGATTCCTGTGCCTGTTCTTATGGAACGCACAACATTTTCTATGTCTTCGCTCATTGGGAAAAGGTACGACAACAGGAGACGACACGTAGCCTCCTGGCACGTAACCATGGAGACAGGGTTGTGTGAACAGAAGTCAGGAGTTTTTAGTGTGAGAAGCCTTAGGAGAGACAGAGTGCAGACAGTCAGTCTGCCAAACAGCAAACAGACCGCCCACCCCCCACACCCCCTCACACCTTAGTACAATATCAGCCTCTCTTTGTGTGTGTGTGTGTGTGTGTGTGTGTGTGTGTGTGTGTGTGTGTGTGTGTGTGTGTGTGTGTGTGTGTGTGTGTGTGTGTGTGTGTGTAAGAGAGAGAGAGAGATAGAGAGAAGCATGGATAAGAATATGAAAATGAGCACTGGCAAACTACCAGCTAGTGAATAAACATGAACCTAAACAAACTAAAAATACCATGGATTTTGGTGCTGCAGCAGTTGTTACTGCTAGCTACTGTACCTAGGGAAGGAGAGGCAGAGGAGAATGAGGTTACAGCTCATTCTCAATAAAACCATGCTTAACTAGCGGGCAAAACATGTTGAAATGACAAGAGCAAAACTGCTTTTATGATGTGATTTAAACCTGTTTTGCCCACTGGGAAAGCCGTCGCCAGGTAAACCTCACTTCCTAAATAAACAAAGTGTCAATAAAAGTAAAACACTCAACCCCCATTAATTTAGAGAAATTCAACAAGGAAATAGATAGAAGAAACCGTCAATCTTCCAGACACTAATCAGCCTTACAAACAGGGCCGCCTTCTCGTCAAATATGACTAGACTGACAGCGTGTCCCCCAAAGGGACCAAACATCCTTGAGTTTTAAGGAGCCTGGAGTGATAGGAGTGGAATAAGGGTCTGGTTCACTAGGAGAGGGAGTCAAGCAGGTGTTGCCAATGTATTATTAATTCACAGTTTTTTTTATTGCAACCCTCGTCGATCAGATGAATGGCAAGCAGTTCCTTCTAACCCTGGAGTTGTGCTAGCTACAGCTCTCACCTTTATATTATTCACATTTTTTATCCACACACAATTAGATGTGGAGAGAATCCTTCTTTGTTTTTATACTAAGCATGACTGGAAATCCCAGTCTTGTCGGATTTATGCTAAGCATGACTGGAAATCCCAGTCTTGTCGGATTTATGCTAAGCATGGCAGGAAATCCCAGTCTTGTCGGATTTATGCTAAGCATGGCTGGAAATCCCAGTCTTGTCGAATTTATGCTAAGCATGGCTGGAAATCCCAGTCTTGTCAGATTTATGCTAAGCATGACTGGAAATCCCAGTCTTGTCGGATTTATGCTAAGCATGGCTGGAAATCCCAGTCTTGTCAGATTTATGCTAAGCATGGCTGGAAATCCCAGTCTTGTCAGATTTATGGTAAGCATGACTGGAAATCCCAGTCGTGTCGGATTTATGCTAAGCATGGCTGGAAATCCCAGTCTTGTCGGATTTATGCTAAGCATGGCTGGAAATCCCAGTCTTGTCGGATTTATGCTAAGCATGGCTGGAAATCCCAGTCTTGTCGGATTTATGCTAAGCATGGCTGGAAATCCCAGTCTTGTCAGATTTATGCTAAGCATGGCTGGAAATCCCAGTCTTGTCAGATTTATGCTAAGCATGGCTGGAAATCCCAGTCTTGTCAGATTTATGGTAAGCATGACTGGAAATCCCAGTCGTGTCGGATTTATGCTAAGCATGACTGGAAATCCCAGTCTTGTCGGATTTATGCTAAGCATGGCTGGAAATCCCAGTCGTGTCGGATTTATGCTAAGCATGACTGGAAATCCCAGTCGTGTCGGATTTATGCTAAGCATGACTGGAAATCCCAGTCGTGTCGGATTTATGCTAAGCATGGCTGGAAATCCCAGTCGTGTCGGATTTATGCTAAGCATGACTGGAAATCCCAGTCGTGTCGGATTTATGCTAAGCATGACTGGAAATCCCAGTCGTGTCGGATTTATGCTAAGCATGGCTGTGGGACTGACTTGTTAACTGTGAGGATACGGAGGAATCAAAGAGTGCGTGGTTCGACAGGTTGCTGGTTCGAATCCACAAGCCTACTAGTTTAAAAAAAATCTGGCGATGTGAACTTGAGCAAGGCACTTAACCCTACTTGCTCCTGTAAATCACTATGGATAAGGGTCTGCTAAATGACTCAAATGTAAATGTGTGTTGGGATTTTCCACAGGCGTCTGTGTGAGGGCTTGAGTTAGATGATATTGCTCAGAGCAACACAATCAGCAAATGAAATGAGCTGGAAATATGACAAACAAATGCCATGCTGAGGCCAGTGTGTGTTATTTGGTATGAGTGGCACAGATGGGTAGAGAACGAGAAAATGCCGACATGATGCCAGCCCCCTCGCTCTCTCTCTGCAGTGAGGAGGCACATGCTCTCAGGGGAAACCACACACAGAAATGAAATCCTGGTATTTAGATGCTGGCAGAACAACCATGCTAATAATACACTTGAATAAACTGACCAAGTCCATACCAAAAACAAGAGGAAGATTCTGAAGGTTTCTGGAGACCATGGACTGCAGTCTGTCTGTCTGCCTGCCTGTATAACTGGTTATTAAACAAGGTGTGTATCCTCACTAGCTTGACTGATGACAATATCCCACGTGATGACAATATCAGTCATCAAAATGCCATAACTGCCATCTTGGAGAGCAGAGCACAATGGAGCAGTCAAGATCAGTCAACTCTGTGTTGTTGGATGTGTCGAACTGCTTTGCTTTATCTTGGCCAGGTCGCAGTTGCAAATGAGAACTTGTTCTCAACTAGCCTACCTGGTTAAACAAAAAATTAAAAAAATAATTTTAAAAAAGAGAGGAGGACGTGTCTCAAAACCCAGAGACACCTGCCAAGAGATCTAGCATTAATGTCACTGACAGATTGCAAAGCTTATTGGGTAATGATCATTTTGTGTCACTTTTTGGGAGAACAGTTTAACTAGACACCATTATTTGCTCATGAGTAGCATGCGGTAAGAGGAAAACATGAGAAACTGACATTGACTAACAGTAGTATCCTGGGTGCTCAAAGGCCTCTAGATTCTGTTTTCAACAGAGGTCATAGCCACGCAAAAATGAAAACATGATCTAAACTAATTTTGTGACCAACTGAACAAATACTGGAGAGAATGTAGAAACACATAATTTGAACATGGTCCTAGTTGATTCTGTAGTAATTATATGGTTGTGACAGAGCGAGGCTTAGAACAGGGGATTGTGGAAAGGCTATAGGCTGGATGTGCGTATGAGCCAATGATAGCTTCATTCTTATCCAGGAATGTCTTTAGAGAGAGAGACTGAGCCGTTGCTTATCATACCATGACACATGCAATCACCTCAGGTGTGTATTTGAATGCTTTGTGTGTGTGTGTGTGCGTGTTCACGCACGTGTGTGCGCGCATGTGTGTAGTCAAGAGGTTCTGATGAGAGCCTGGAATTAATTTGCAACTTCATGAGGGATCTGCATGAATAAATGTTCCCAAATGAAGTGTCAGCACAACAAACATCTAATCAGGATCAAATAAAGGGGCTGCTTTGGGGAGGTGTTGAGCACTGCAGGAACCAATTGAGATGGTACTAGAAAACAGCCACAAAACACTAACAGTGCTTTGACAGAACATACTCAATAGAACTTTTAAGATATTTCAGTCATTTTTGACACCTCGATTGAAGTGGTGTGTAGGTTCCATGTGCTCTGCAGTACATGTATTTTGAGTCATTTATGGAAACTAACTCAGGTTTAGCGGCAACTCTTAGACTTAGAAGCAAGTGTTCTTGTAATAAATTGTCCAAACTATCAAGCTACAACCTTGATCTCTCATTGAAACGTTCATCGCTACAGTACTCAGCCCCTCTCTGAACAAGGTGGTTCTCTAGCATAATGAGAAACATGACATTAGCCTGGGTTTGAAGGAGGGTCACCTTTGTTCAAGTATCTCTCAATCTTTACATTTCCTCACAGGAATGGCAACATAAAAGATGGGATATGAAAGAAAAACTCCAGAAGAATGGAACTGAATTAGCGCCGGGAGTGATGATGTTCTGGAGCAAACACTATGACATCTCAGAGACTACTAATGTCACTATGCTATAATGCTATTTGGAACAATGAAAGCATCCTCTACATTGTTTACATTGTTTCAACTCTGGTGCTTCACTGCATTTGTGTGTGTTTTCTGGGGGTGTTGGAAAAAGACCAGAAAATACACAATTCTATTCAGTATGGTGCTGTAACACAAGTCAAGTGTGTTCAGATAACACAGTAGCCTCCCAGGGTCTCTGGGAGATGTATTTCATCACAGAGACATCGGTGGCCCTTAAGCCACTCCTGTAATTCACATTAACTGCACTGGGCTGAGATATGATTTTACGTTGCCATTTAACAAGGGGATGACTTAACAGCGGGGCAGATAACTGCTTGTCACAAAGACTGGACGGTCTTGCCTGCGACTGGAGTATTCTACAATCCAAAGACATTCAGTATGTCACAAATGACATTTACATTGAAAGCCAATCACATTTCACATTTAGATGTGGGCATTCTAGGGCCGGGCAATGTATTGTGTGACACCTGATGAAGCCAGCAAAACATTTTGATTACATTTAGGATTAGTTGAGCTAGTATTAGTCAATGTGGTAACCTGCACTTGTCTTTTCCTACTAGCACTGTCTTTGCTGATAACTTCTTTATTGAGGAAATATTTGCGTGCTACGACTGTGATATGGTTGTCTCAGCTAGCGATCTTAAGATGAACGCACTAACTGAATGTCGCTCTAGACAAGAGCGACCGCTAAATTACAAAAACGTTAAATAAGGTACAACAAACACACAACAGTTTTAATACTGGCCTACCAATGCTATAATGATGTGAGGAGAATTGTAACATAAAACATGGGAAAACCAAAAATAAATAAGCAGTATGAAAAACAGCTAATAAAACGTGAAACTATTACAAAAAATCTGGACGATTGTACATATTATTTCCCAGAATGGCTTTCCTTGTACCGGAGCTACATGGTGACAATATTCCTTTTTTGAATGACAATAAAAATGGTCTGATTGATGACCCCATCTGGTAGGGAGGGGGGAGGACTCGGCAGCCTCTGCTGGGCCACATAAATCATGGCTGTTCATCAGGCTGAGGACTGGCAGCACGACATCGAAACGTGAAACAGCAGGAGACCCATCAATTCCAAGGCCCTTTTCCCCAACATTTTTACAGTCTACTCTACAATGCTCTTTTGGAGAATTTGGTGGAACATTTCCTGATGTGCAACAGGCGAAGAAAGAGTGAAGAAAGGAGAGAGAAGGAGAAACAGAGGGAGAAATAAATAGGGCCATTAACTCGATCACTACAGATGTCATATCTTAATTTGACCTATTTCGTCACAGGAGGAAAATAATCCTGCAGCAGGAGGATTTGAATATCTGAAGAAATATTTAGAATCGCCACCAAGGGGCAGGTGGAAGCGCTATACCGTATCTTATGTAGGCTAAGTGCAGGCTACAGCGCGTCTTCTGTGAATTCTTATGTGGATTATAATAAATTGACATATTTGTAGGGGGTAGATATATTTTTGTTAGGGAAAATCAGATTATTTTTTTAGATCAGTTTTATTATATGTTCCAAGGCAAGCAATAGGCAGAATAAATGATTGGTTTCCTCAGTGTCTGTGTGGTCCAGAAGTTACAGCCACTGACCACAGCAGATATGCCAGAGCCGACATGTGTTCGAATCCAGCCCAATGCCCTTTCTCATGGATGAACGTCTACTTTTGATGCATTAATTCCCCCTGGTTAAAGGGTTAATACCACGTGGTTACACAGTTAAAACAGAAACAACTCAACGGGTAAAAGTGTAGGCATTAATTCAGTGTGTTTAAGGTTTTGGTTTGGGGAAGGCTTCAAATAAAATTATAAAAATGATGCGCCTATGTACAGTTGTCGCCAAAAGTATTGAGAATGACACAAATATACATTTTCACAAAGTTTGCTGCTTCAGTGTCTTTAGATATTTTTGTCAGATGTTACTACGGAATACTGAAGTATAATTACAAGCATTTCATAAGTGTCAAAGGCTTTTATTGACAATTACATGAAGTTAATGCAGAGTCAATATTTGCAGTGTTGACCCTTCTTTTTCAAGACCTCTGCAATCTGCCCTGGCATGCTGTCAATTAACTTCTGGGCCACATCCTGACTGATGGCAGCCCATTCTGACATAATCAATGCTTGGTCCTTTTGTGGCAGGGCTGAAATGCAGTGGAAATGTTTTTTGGGGGATTCAGTTTATTTGCATGGCAAAGAGGGACTTTGCAATTAATTGCAATTCATCTGATCACTCTTCATAACATTCTGGAGTATATGCAAATTGCCATCATACAAACTGAGGCAGCAGACTTTGTGAAAATAATATTTGTGTCATTCTCAAAACATTTGGCCACGACTGTACAATACATAATTTTTCAATCAGCATACACTATATGAGCAAAAGTATCTGGACACCTGCTCGTCGAACATCTCATTCCAAAATCATGGGCATTAATATGGAGTTGGTCCCCCTTTGCTTCTATAACAGCCTCCACTCTTCTGGGAAGGCTTTCCACTAGATGTTGGTCACAAGAGCATTAGTGAGCTAGGGCACTGATGTTGGGCGATTAGGTCTGGCTTGCAGTCGGCTTTCCAATTCATCAAAGTTTTTCGATGGGGTTGAGGTCAGGGCTCTGTGCAGACCAGTCAAGTGTATGGACCTCAGGGACATTGTCATGCTGAAACAGGAAAGGGCCTTCCCCAAACTGTTGCCACAAAGTTGGAAGCACAGAATCATCTCGAATGTCATTGTATGCTGTAGGGTTAAGATTTCCCCTCACTGTAACTAAGGAGCCTAGCTCGAACCATGAAAAACAGCCCCAGGCCATTATTCCTCCTCTACCAAACTTTACAGTTGGCACTATCCTTTTGGGCAGGTAGCGTTCTCCTGGCATTCGCCAAACCCAGATTCGTTCATCGAACTGCCAAACGGTGAAACGTGATTCATCACTGCAGAGAACGTGTTTCCACTGCTGCTTGGCCACGGAATCTCATTTCATGGTGCTCTAGGTGAACAGTTCTAATGCTGACTTTGCTTCCAGAGGCAGTTTGGAACTCGGTAGTGAGTGTTAAAACTGAGGACAGACGATTTATACATGCTTCGCACTTCAGCACTTGGCAGTCCAGTTCTGAGGGCTTGTGTGGCCCACCACTTCGCAGCTGAGCCATTGTTGCTCCTAGATGTTTCCACTTCACAATAACAACACTTACTGTTGACCGTGGCAGGGCTGAAATTTGACAAACTGACTTTTTGACAAACTGGCATCCTAAACTCAGCAAAAAAAGAAACGTCCCTTTTTCAGGACCCTGTCTTTCAAAGATAATTCGTAAAAATCCCAAAAACTTCACAGATCTTCATTGTAAAGGGTTTAAACACTGTTTCCCATACTTGTTCAATGAACCATAAACAATTAATGAACATGCACCTGTGGAACGGTCGTTAAGACACTAACAGCTTACAGACAGTAGGCAATTAAGGTCACAGTTATGAAAACTTAGGACACTAAAGAGGCCTTTCTACTGACTCTGAAAAATACCAAAAGAAAGATTCCCAGGGTCCCTGCTCATCTGCGTGAACGTGCCTTAGGTGTGCTGCAAAGGAGGCATGAGGACTGCAGATGTGGCCAGGGCAATAAATTGCAATGTCCGTACTGTGAGACACCTAAGATGGTGCTTCAGGGAGACAGCAGCTGATCGTCCTCGCAGAGGCAGACCATGTGTAACAACACCTGCACAGGATCGGTACATCCAAAAAATCACACCTGCGGGACAGGTACAGGATGGCAACAACAACTGCCCGAGTTACACCAGGAACGCACAATCCCTTCATCAGTGCTCAGACTGTCCGCAATAGTCTGAGAGAGGCTGGACCGAGGGCTTGTAGGCCTGTTGTAAGGCAGGTCCTCACCAGACATCACCGGCAACAATGTTGCCTATGGGCACAAACCCACCATCGCTGGACCAGACAGGACTGGCAAGAAGTTCTCTTCACTGACGAGTCGCGGTTTTGTCTCACCAGGTGTGATGGTCGGATTCACGTTTATCGTCGAAGGAATGAGCGTTACACCGAGGCCTGTACTCTGGAGCGGGATCGATTTGGAGGTGCAGGGTCTGTCAAGGTCTGGGGCGGTGTGTCACAGCATCATCGGACTGAGCTTGTTGTCATTGCAGGCAATCCCAACTCTGTGAGTTACAGGGAAGACATCGTCCTCCCTCATGTGGTACCCTTCCTGCAAGCTCATCCTGACATGACCCTCCAGCATGACAATGCCACCAGCCATACTCCTCGTTCTGTGCGTGATTTCCTGCAAGACAGGAATGTCAGTGTTCTGCCATGGCCAGCGAAGAGCCCGGATCTCAATCCCATTGAGCACGTCTGGGACCTGTTGGATCGGAGGGTGAGGGCTTGGGCCATTCCCCCCAGAAATGTCCGGGAACTTGCAGGTGCCTTGGTGGAAGAGTGGGGTAACATCTCACAGCAAGAACTGGCAAATCTGGTGCAGTCCATGAGGAGGAGATGCACTGCAGTACTTAATGCAGCTGGTGGCCACACCAGATACTGAATGTTACTTTTGATTTTGACCCCTGCTTTGTTCAGGAATGTTCACACATTATTCCATTTCTGTTAGTCACGTCTGTGGAACTTGTTCAGTTTACGTCTCAGTTGTTGAATCTTGTTATGTTCATAAAAATATTTACACGTGTTAAGTTTGCTGAAAATAAATGCAGTTGACAGTGAGAGGACAAATCTTTTTTTGCTGAGTATATGACGGTGCCACTTTGAAAGTCACTGAGCTCTTCAGTAGGGGCCCATTTTACTACCAATGTTTGTCTTTGGAGATTGCATCGCTTTGTGCTTGACTTTATACAGCTGTCAGCAACGCGTGTGCTTGAAATAGACACATCCACTAATTTGAAGGGGTGTCCACAAACTTATGGTGTATCATCAGTATTCCTAGTATTCTTAGTTCTTGCTAGAGCCTTGAGAACTGTCGTAGCGCAGTAGGTCTAAGCAGCGTGCTCTGGCTCCAAGCCTCATGAGGTTGCGGCCAGTTCTGGGCAATCTAGTCACCAGCCTGAGCCTACATTATGTCCACAAGTTAACTGCATTTATTTCAATGTTTTCAAGAAGTAAAAGAAAGATTGCTTCGGTGGACAGATGTCTTTTATACAGGTAACAAACTGAGATTAGGAGCACTCCCATTAAGAGTGTGCTCCTAATCTCAGCTCGTTACCTGTATAAAAGACACCTGGGAGCCAGAAATCTTTCTGATTGAGAGGGGGTCAAATACTTATTTACCTCATTAAAATACAAATCATTTTATAACATTTTTGACATGCGTTTTTCTGGTTTCTTTTGTTGTTATTCTGTCTCTCACTGTTCAAATAAACCTACCATTAAAATTATAGACTGATCCTTTCTTTGTCAGTGGGCAAACGTACAAAATCAGCAGGGGATCAAATACTTTTTTCCCCTCACTGTAGGCTAACGGGTATTGGAATATAATCAAATAACAAGGGGCCTACTGCATCCATCGATGGCACTAGATTATCACCAGCGGATGTCTCGTTGAACCATTGATACGGGCTAAATTCCCCTGCATCGCTGATCTCAATTGCAACCATTATTGGTCAACCCATTATGGCTCCCTAAAATATGTTTGTATTACTTGTGTCCTGCTTGCAACCAAAGTCTTTCAAGATACAGTTGAAGTCGGAAGTTTACATACACTTATGTTGGAGTCATTAAAACTCGTTTAACAACCACTCCACAAATTTCTTGTTAATAAACTATAGTTTTGGCAAGTCGGTTAGGACATCTACTTTGTGCATGACATGACAGATTACTTCACTTATAACTCAATGTATCACAATTCCAGTGGGTCAGAAGTTTACATACACTAAGTTGACTGTGCCTTTAAACAGCTTGGAAAATTCCAGAACACTATGTCATGGCTTTAGAAACTTCTGATAGGTTAGTTGACATCATTTGAGTCAATTGGAGGTGTACCTGTGGATGTATTTCAAGGCCTAACTTCAAACTCAGTGCCTCTTTGCTTGACATCATGGGAAATCTGAAGAAATCAGCCAAGACTTCAGAAAAAAATGATAGACCTCCACAAGTCTGGTTCATCCTCGGGAGCAATTTCCAAACACCTGAAGGTACCACGTTCATCTGTACAAACAATAGTACGCAAGTATAAACACCATGGGACCACGCAGCCGTCATACCACTCCGGAAGGAGACGTGTTCTTTCTCCTAGAGATGAACGTACTTTGATGCGAAAAGGGCAGATCAATCCCAGAACAACAGCAAAGGACCTTGTGAAGATGCTGGGGGAAACTGGTACAAAATTATCTATATCCACAGTAAAACAAGTCCTATATTGACATAACCTGAAAGGCCGCTCAGCAAGGAAGAAACCACTGCTCCAAAACCGCCATAAAAAAGCCAGACTACGGTTTGCAACTGCACATGGGGACAAAGATCGTACTTTTTGGAGAAATGTCTCTGGTCTGATGAAACAAGAATAGAACTGTTTGGCCATAATGACCATTGTTCTGTTTGGAGGAAAAAGGGGGATGCTCGCAAGCCGAAGAACACCATCCCAACCGTGAAGCATGGGGGAGGCAGCATCATGTTGTGGGGGTGCTTTTCTGCAGGAGGGACTGGTGCACTTCACAAAATAGATGGCATCATGAGGGAGGAAAACGATGTGGATATATTGAAGCAACATCTCAAGACATCCGTCAGGAAGTTAAAGCTTGGTCGTCCAAATGGACAATGACCCCAAGCTTACTTCCAAAGTTGTGGCAAAATGGCTTAAGGACAACAAAGTCAAGGTATTGGAGTGCCCATCACAAAGCCCTGACCTCAATCCTATAGAAAATTTGTGGGCAGAACGGAAAAAGCGTGTGCGAGCATGGAGGCCTACAAACCTGACTCAGTTACACCAGCTCTGTCAGGAGGAATGGGCAAAAATTCACCCAACTTATTGTGGGAAGCTTGTGGAAGGCTACATGAAACATTTGACCCAAGTTAAACAATTTAAAGGCAATGTTGCCAAATACTAATTGAGTGTACGTAAACTTCTGACCCACTGGGAAGGTGATGAAAGAAATAAAAGCTGAAATAAATCATTCTCTCTACTATTATTCTGACATTTCACATTCTTAAAATAAAGTGGTGATCCTAACTGACCTAAAACAGGGAATTCTTACTAGGATTAAATGTCAGGAATTGTGAAAAACTAAGTTTAAATGTATTTGGCTAAGGTGTATGTAAACTTCTGACTTCAACTGTAAGTTCACCCTCTGGTTGGTATTGTAATCGGAACAACTTAGTCCTTTTTTAAAATACTTTTTTGAACAGGCGATTTATCTATTTGATAAGCATTCAGTACAATAGAAATACAATTATTTTTCATTGTTTACCACGGTAAATTTACCCAATCATTTGTATGAATGGAAACTAATGTTGGTGTAGCCTACCATACTGACTGTTATTATTTTATTAGTTTACTATTTATGTTATCCAAAGTGTCTGGTATGGTAATTTCTTATCAAAATCAAGGGTAAAATATCCCTGGATTGTCCATATTTGAAAAGTGTAAATATATCAAGTCAATCGACGGGATTGAGTTCTTTGTGCCAGAAGGGTGTAGGCCAGAATCGAACCAACGCCAACAAGGCAGGCCTATATGTGCACGCTGAAGGCAGCAGCCCTAACCACTAGATCAGAATTTAACTCAATTTTGACCATAGCATCCACTTGAACGTCGTAGCCTAGTGGAGACTGATATCTATCTTGTGTTATTAAGCTATATAAAACAACAGTTGTTGATGTGGATGGCTTCATTTCAGATAAATATTTGCATATCTGAATGTTGCAGTAATAGGACCTCAGACTAGAATTGGAGCGAGAGAACATTTGCCCTGATCCTAATCACTCGACTGCCCCTGTAATGAGAGAAAGAAAACTGCTGTTTTTCAGGGACTCACAAGGCTCATTCAAATTTGCTGATGCAGCAGGAAAATTCTGTGACAAGAGTGATCAAGTTAAGATCTGACATCTATACCTACCAACTACTTACAGTGAAGACCATAAAATGTCAATGGTGATTCCCCATGATTTTAAAGTTAAGGAAATGACAAGGATGATTATGTTGTGATTGGGAGAAAAAAAAATACTGCCTAGAGAGCTATACCAAGAACCATACCCCCCAAAAATCAAAATGTTAATTATTTTTTGCTGTCAGTCAAGCCCAATTGTCCTTTAGACTTTGACCTACAAAACACACAAAAAAATTCAGCCTGAACTATCATAACTTAGACAGTGCGGGAGACACTCTTTCTGCTATTTAGGTCAGTGTGATAAGCCACAAAGGGATGAAGGGATCTCATGCTACCAGATTAGCCTGGCTGCGAGTGACTGAGCCGGGGGCACCGCTGTTGTAGACCCAAATGGAAATGCCAGGAGGTTGCCGCGGCGCCAGCATAAACACATTCCCGCGGTGATTAATGACTCGGCGACTTGGCACGGCGGCGTTGTCAATTATACGGAGTGTTGGTGTGCGCCTGGTACTGTGCAACGAGGGGTAAGGTTGGGTAGGGGTGAGAGGTTAGGTGGGAGTAGAGACAATGTTAAGGAGAGTGTGGAGGGGGGAGGGAACATGTCTAGTAAGAGACGAGGAAGGGGTGTAGGATAACTGGGCAGCAGCACCTGAACACTCATTATGCTCTCACAGTCAACGGGGCTGTGGACAAGATGCAGCTGGCTGGGTACTAAGGGTTGATTAGCTGGCTGGTGATAGGGAGGGAGGGATTGAGCCAAGTGGCAGGGCAAAGGAGCTCCACATTTGGTCATTAGAAATCAAAAGCACGGGGGTAAACAAAGCGATCAGCCTCCCTGATTGGACCATTAATCACTTTGATACAGAAAGGGCCATGCTAAGGACATGAGTACAATGATCTCTAATCAGACAGCAAGGGGTTTCAAAGCAGTTTTCCCCTTGGGTTACTTGGCTACAAATGATTGAAAGGTTGTTTTTTCCCCTAGTCTTTCTTCCCCTGTGGCCTTGCTGTGTACTTTATGCTGATGTAGGCCTTAAGGTGTAGCCTTCATTAATGAGCCATGATGTGATCACATATCAAATGCCTCAAAAAACAGGCAAATACATGTCTGGCACCTACTTCCATTCTCCGTTTAAAGGCACTTAAATCTTTTGTTTTGCCAATTCACCCTCAATGTCACACATAAACAATCCATGTCTCAAGGATTAAAAATCCTTCTTAAACCCATCTCCTCCCCTTCACCTACACTGATTGAAGTGACATCAACAAGGGATCATAGCTTTCACCTGGATTCACCTGGTCAGTCTGTCATTGAAAGATCAGGTGTTCATAATGTTTTGTACACCCAGTCGGCGAAAACTTACTTGGACATGTTTCCACCGCCATGGTGCCACGGAAACACAACGTTGCCCACCGCCGCCCGGTAGCTGTAGACACCCAGAAGGCCAAGGGCCAGGGCAATCTTGGACACCCAGGAACATCTCCGCTGGACCAGGAAGTAGATCAGAGCCAATGACAAGGCGGCGAACAAGGACAGAACCATCTTGTGTTCCAAGCTATAGAGACAGAACAGATATACATTTAAACCACTTCAAACTGCACTAACTACACACTAGAGTTAGTGTGTAATTGCACTGATTTCACAATTAATTCGTTACACATCTGTTTTAGAAAAATGTATTTGACTTTGTTCCGATGAACATTCAAAAAATAAAACAATCAAATCAAACTTTATTTGTCATATGCGCCGAATACAACAAGTGTAGACCTTACCGTGAAATGCTTACTTACAAGCCCTTAACCAACAGTGCAGTTCAAGAAGAGTTAAGAAAATATTTACCAAATAAACTGAAGTAAAAAAATAATAAAAAGTAACACAATAACATAACAATAACGAGGCTATATACAGGGGTACCGGTACCGAGTCAGTGTGCGGGGGTACAGGTTAGAGGTCATTTGTACATGTAGGTAGGGGTGAAGTGACGATGCATAGATAATAAAACAGCGAGTAACAGCAGTGTACAAAGCAAATTGGGGGGGTCAATGTAATAGTCCGGTGGCCATTTGATTAAGCAGTCTTATGGCTTGGGGGTAGAAGCTATATTGTATGCATTAAGGTATTTCTTGTGCAGTTTAGTGCCATTCCAGGTTATTTCCTTGGACTCACACCACAGTCATACATTGTAAAATTGGAGGGGGTATTAAGAATGGCACATTTACTAGGGATGTTCAACTTTCCCTTTCAAGATGATTCTTTATGTATCTAGATATATGGGCTCTAATACAATACAGGAACGATACTTTTTCGTTTAAAACGAGTCGGTGCGATTCGGTTTGATTAAAGGAATGAATCGATGTGATTCGGTTCGATGCACTAACATTTGTTGCATAAACACATTCATTTTCCATTCTAAATTAAAATCTGCTGCTGATGGAGCGCATGAGCTGGATTTGTCTGAGTGGAGGTGAGTGTGAACGTGTGTGTGTGGACATGTTTAACTATACTTGTGGGGACTTCAATAGTAAACATACAAAAAATGGACCAACTGGGAACATTTTCTTAGTCCCCATAAGGCCAAACACTATATCTAGAGGGTTTAGAGTTCAAATTAGTGTTAAGGTTAGAATTAGGTTTATGGTGAGGAGGTAGGGTTAGTTTTAGGGTTAGGAGCTAGGATTAGGTTAGGCTTTGGGGTGTTTGATTTTTGTCCTTATTCACAGGGAATAAGAACATCTCAGGGACCTGAAAAGAACATATCAGGGACCAAAGCGAACATCTCAGGGCACAAAGAGAACATCTCAGGGCACAAAGAGAACATCTCAAGGAGGAAGAGGACATCTCAGGGAAGCAATAGAGTAAGAGAGTACAATAGCTTGAAGGAACTTACTTTGTCTCCTTTCCTCCACATTATCTACCCTGATGAGAAAGAACTGGACTGTTGATAGCAACTTCCCAGTAAGCATCTAATTTTGTGCTTTCATCTACCCTTCTTTGCATTCATATCAATGCATTTGAAAGAGAGGAGACAAGGAAGAGGAAACCACATTCAACTATTGAGATGCAGCCTAGATATGCCAGAAGGACAGTATAGCCCTGGTATCAGGGCAGGGGGTTGGGTTGGGTAAAGGGAACAGAGAGGCACCTTGAAGGAGGAACGATGCCGGAGCTCATTACCCACACAGCATAGAGCAGGGGGAATATAGGAAAAGGGGGCAACGGCAGACAGGAAAAAGGTCAGCTAATTCTAAATCCACAATACTCTGAACCCAGTGCCCCCAGCGCAAGGCATTCATCTTGTTACTTGTGGAGCCGCGAGAATGCTAATGGACAGAAAAACCTTGGGTTCAACAATGAGAACAACGGGTTCGCTGAAGGTTCCTCAAACTTTCTGCCACACAGGTTTTTTTGTACATATTTTAGTGAATCCGAGTGTACGGCGGTTCATTGCTAATCTGATTTGGGCTCGGATTCGGAGGCTATCTAGGCTTGTTATCTTGGCCCTAAAATCTGCCTTGAGCCTTCTTCACTTTAGAATTACAGGGCAGCTGAAGAGAGGCTTTCAACATACAATAGAAAGGAACAGACTAATGCTACCTGCAGAGACAGCCAAGGATATGACTCATTTCTTTTAGCTCCTATGGGAGTTACTCCACTTTTATTTATAACCTTGATGTGAGGAAACTAGCTACCATTATGGTGCTACAGAGATAATAAGGTAAGGTAGCAGGCTCTAATGGATAACACTCTATGCATTTTCTCTTGGTCTAAACAGGGAATGTTCTTTCATTCACTAGCCTAGATCATTTGCCAAGGTACTGGGGGGTTCACTGAGTTCTCTGTATGTTCAGAGGCTCACCCACTTTTTAGAGCCACACTTTTGAATGTCACCATTTTATTGAAACATTCCTAACACCTTACTCAGAGACCATGAGTATAAGGCATTATGATGTTGTCATAATGCATTATAAGACTTGTCATAACCATGTACAGTATGATCACCTTATGTCTTACGAGCCCTAAGGACTGCTTTACCAGGGCAACACTACAAAGAAGCTTGGTAATGATCTCCTAAGTTTTCTGGCAAGCTAAAACTTCACTAGGTCGTAGCTGTTTAAAGGCACAGTGCAGTCAAAAATGTGATTTTCCTATGTTTTATATACATTTCCACACTATGGAGGTTGGAATAAAATTAATTGTGGAAATTACAATAATGCCTTTTAGTGCAAGAGCTGTTTGAAAAGACCGCCTGAAGTTTCAGCCTGTTTTGGTGGGATTGAGTTTTGGCCTGCCTGACAAAACAATGCACTGACTATTATGTGACTAAAGGGCCGTCCACACTAAGGACAATAAACTAGACAAAAATTGTCCAGTGTTTAAGTCGACTGATAATAACTAAAACTAATGAAGGATGAAATGACTAAAAAGTGACTAAAAAGTGACGAACGCTAAAATAGCAGCAAATATTAACACGGTTGTTAAGAAGCTATTTTTGATCATTTTAATTGAAAACAATCACATTAAGGTACTTCTGATTTTATATTGAGATAAAAACGGCTGCATTGGACCATTAAGACATAACCTGAAGTCATTCCAGGGCTGACCATATACATCAAATTAACACTTCCTGGGTGTTTACCACTAAGTTACATAAGCCTGTGGACAAAATCTTGGCCAAAGCATAGATGTAATTGGGTGGAATAGGCCCTGGTTCCAACTGGGAGACCAGCCCGGACTGGGGCGGCATGTAGCCTAGTGGTTAGAGCATTGGGCCAGTAACCAAAAAGGTTGCAAGATCGAATCCCCGAGCTGACAAGGTAAAAATCTGTCTTTCTGCCCCTGAACAAGGCACTGTTCCTAGGCCGTCATTGTAAATAAGAATGTGTCCTTAACTGACTTGCCTACCGTAATTTCCGGACTATAAGCCGCAACTTTTTTCCCACGCTTTGAACCTCGCGGCTTAAACAATGACGCGGCTAATATATGGATTTTTCCCGCTTTCAATTTTTTTGAAAGGAGATGACTTCAGTGGTTTCAGTGCACAGGAGGAGGAAAATAGTGACCAATGACTTTCTTGGTAGGCTACTGTTTACTGCTAATTTTAAATTTTTTGTTACAAGCCGTGTTTCGTTAAAGCCTATTTATTTTTGTTACAAGCCGTGCTTCGTTAAAGCCTGTGTAAAGTTAATTTGTTTCAATGTACCGGTAGGCACCTGCGGCTTATAGACATGTGCGGCTTATTTATGTTCAAAATAATAGTTTTTTTTAAATTCAGTGGGTGCGGCTTATATTCAGGTGCGCTCAATAGTCCGGAAATTACGGTAGTTAAATAAAAGGTTCAATAAAAATACATAAATAAAAAGCCATCTGCCTGTGTGGTGGTTCTGCAGCCTTGAGGGAGCTCCAAGGAGGAAGAATGACCGAGTGGATACAATACAAAGCTAGACAATGAAGCATGTTAACCTGATTCCTGAGGGAGTGAGTAAGATGCAGCTAAGACAACCAGATGAAAATTACCATAAATCAACAGAATGGAGAGAAATCATGTTGGAAACATGATTGGTAGAGCATGGTGTTTATATATTCCCTGTGGCTCAGTTGGTAGAGCATGGTGTTTGCAACACCAGGGTTGTGGGTTCGATTCCCACGGGGGACCAGTACGGAGAAAAAAATGTATGAAATGTGTGCATTCACTACTGTAAGTCGCTCTGGATAAGAGCGTCTGCTAAATGACGTAAATGTAAAAATTAGATGTCTCAGGGGGGCTAAGACGAGGTCGAGTCTTATGGAACAATACCATGAGCAGTTCCTTTTGTATACTGATCATAAATATAAAACGCATGCAACAATTTAAACGATTTTACTGAGTCACAGTTCATATAAGTCACAGTTCATATCAGCCCAGTGAAATAAATAAATTAGGCCCTAATCTATGGATATCACATGACTGGGCAGGGGCGGAGCCATGGGTGGCCCACCCAATGGGGAGCCAGGCCCAGCCAATCAGAATACGTTTTTCCCAACAAAAGGGCTTTATTACAGACAGCAATACTCCTCAGTTTCATAAGCTGTCCGGGTTGCTGGTCTCAGACGATCCCGCAGGTGAAGAAGCCGTACGTGGAAGTCTAGGGCTGGTATGGTTACACGTGGTCTGGGGTTGTGAAGCCGGTTGAACAAACTGCCAAAAATGATCATGCTGTTTAATCAGCTTCTTGATATGCCACACCTGTCAGGTGGATGGATTATCTTGGCAAAGGAGAAATGCTCAGTAACAGGGATGTAAACAAATTTGTCCACAAAATTAGAGATAAATTAGCTTTTTGCGCGTATGGAACATTTCTGGGACCTTTTATTTCAGCTCATGAAACATGGGACCAAAACTTTACATGTTGCGTTTATATTTTGATTCAGTATACAACAGTCAACCAACTCTGGGGCGACAACCTTAGTACTGCCTGTGAGTCAGCCCTCTAGAACAGGTACTCCGACTTGGGTCCTTCACAAGCTAATGAGGCTCTCTGGTGCTGTGTGCAACACTCAGTAGTAAAGTTGACATTCAGTAACAATGCAGTGTGAAAACCAAGGAATGCTGGAAAAGAGGCCCGGGGTAGGGGGAAAATCACTGCCGATGGCCTTACAAAGCAGTGGGGCGCAAAATTTTGGAGTGTGTACCCAGAATTTTTATGAATTGGGCAAAAGATCTGAACTGGCAAAAAGCTAACTAAAAAAGACTGCTGCAAATGAAGAAAATTAAATATATTAAACTTGCACTACAGTATATAGTAGTGTATGGAGCTCTGCTTATGGCAACATTCATCCTGAGTGAAGTAACACACAACACAACAATACACAGTAAGTATCAAACTTCAGCACACCCACCTGTTGAGCCAGTGTCCCAGGTCAGGCAGGTGAGCCCACTGCACCCCGGTCTGGTTGAGCGAGCGCAGCAGACGACAACACGCCAGGGTGAGCGGTGGGGTCGCCAGGGCCAACCACTTCTCCGAACCTGCATCCGTCACCCCCAAATCAGCTAACGGTGAGGCAAGCGCATCCCCCTCATTGGAGGGGAGGAGGTAGGCTTCGTCCTCAAAGCTCCCAATGTTGGCACGACGCTCCCGGAAGTACTTGCGACAGACGTCTTGGAAGACGACCAGGCAGAGGGTGTTAAGCAGGAAGTACCAGACCTGGTGCTCCTCCTCCACGAAGCTGCTGGCCGACAGGCTGAGGGTGTGGCCAGCCGTGCCCACCAGGAGCAGAATGTCCAGCTCCGACAGAGACCACCCACCACTGACACCACCATGGGATGGAGACTAGGGAAGAAGAGAAAAGGAGAGAGGAAGAGAGATTGAGCAAGATGTGATTCTCTCTCTCAGGCCAATACTGGAATATAAACAACTAATTAAACAAACACATTGGCCAAATTAAGAAAGGAAACAGAATAGAGATGACTTCACAACAAAGTGATACAATTAATACAGAGTCACCCGAACTTGCCAAAATGATCAAGTTAAAGGATGTAATTAAAATCAGGTCCATATAGAGGAACACAAGTGAATGGAGAAAGATGGTATAGACAAGGTCCCTCTAACACAATAACATATCAAGAACACTGATGCCACAACCTAGAAAGAGAAGACATTTGGATGCCATCCCCAAAACCCTGCCCTAAGCTGTTAGACAGCAAAACTACAGTAACTAAAAGATAGTATATTCCTAATCTAGGACTATGAGTGTGAGACTCTGAGTGTGTGTGTGTGTGTGTGTGTGTGTGTGTGTGTATGTGTATGTGTGTTTTCACCCCACACTGAGTTGTAAAGTACTCCCCCTTGTCCTGTGAAATGCATCTTGTTGTTGACTCAGTACTCAGAGGGGGCCTAACAGAGTAAGTAAGTGCACTACTCTGATCCCACTAAGTTAACACTGTCACTGGCAGCAGCTAAAACACACAGGGACAGAGTGTTTACTGTGCTTCAGGGCAAACATCTTAATAACGTCAAAAGGAAAGCTCATAATAGTAAATCTAATGACTGATTGTTGAAATCTATTTACTGTTTACATTATAATATTAATTTGTCGTCTCTCAATCTCCTTCCAACAGGTATGTGTAAAATGTAAGGTGCAGTGATCCCTTTCCATGTACACAGTTGTGTGCAGGACAGAGGGGTGAGTGACGGCTCTCCGTGGCGTGTCACAGTAACACGCTGCTCCACAGGGAGCGGCTCGTCCTCGCCAAGCGCAGCACATCCATCAACGGGAGGAACGCACCTCGCGGCGAGCTCAGCGGAGGGGAAAACGTAATATGTAAACAGAGTGCTGTTTGTGTAAACAAAGTTTTGGGGAAAAAAACTCACTGTCTTTCTCTCCTTTCTTAGTCATCCCTCTATCCCGCATTGGTTTAAGGTCCCTGAGCTGAGGGACTGAGGGCACTTGAATGCCAACAAAATTTGTCTGGGATTTAATGTGTTTATCTAATTATGGTATCCTAAATGGCAGGGAAAGAAGTGGCAAAAGGTTACACCCCCTTTGGATTTCGTCAAAAAGTGTGTTACAATGTGGGATTAAAATGGATTTATTTGTCTTTTTTTTCAACAATCTACACAAAATACTCTGTCAAAGTGGAAGAATAGTTTTTATTTTTAAGATAAATAACAAATTTGATAACTAAAACTGTCATTGCATAAGTATTCAGCCCCTTTGTTTAAGCACGCCTAAATTAGTTCAGGAGTAAAATTTGTCTTAACAAATCACATAAATTGCATGGAAATAATAGGGGTTGACATGATTTTGAATGACTAAACATGCACCTGTTAGAACTTAAGGCTCCATGGATTGATGAGGAATTGAAAAACTGTATGGTTGAAAGAGATGGGGCAAAAGCAGTGGCTAAGTCTGGCTGCACATCTGACTGGCTGACTTACTGCAAAATTGAGAAATGGTGTGACTAAACTCAACAAAAAGAAGCCAAATCTGTATTTTGAAGCCAAGATCAATGATTTAAAGAATGATGGAAAAAATTGTGAGTACTTTAAATGAAATTATGGTCAGAAAGACAAATTAACCTGTCTGGGCTAGGGGGCAGTATTGAGAATTTTGGAAAAATATGTTCCCATTTTTAACTGCCTCCTACACCAACTCAGAAGCTAGAATATGCATATTATTGTTCAGGTTTGGATAGAAAACACTCTGAATTTTCTAAAACTGTTTGAATGGTGTCTGTGAGTATAACAGAACTCCTATGGCAGGCAAAAACCTGACAAGGTTTCAAGCAGGAAGTACCCTGTCTGACAAGGAGTCGTGCGTCTTGCATCTTTTTATTGAAAAGTAAGGATCTTAGCTGTAACGTGACAATTCCCAGGGCTCCAATAGGCTCTCAGAGCCCGCGAAATAACTGAAGGTTTACGAGGGAGCCTCAGGTTGAAACATATTATCGCCTTTTGTAAGTGGATGCTCCGAGGACCTTTGAATGATGCACGTGCATGAGTCGCTTCTGAGGAGAAATTTTATTCGGCTGTTTAGGCTCAATGCATACTCCCGGTCGGAATATTATCACTTCTCTACGACATAAATGGCATAAAAATTGGTTTTAAACAGCGGTTGACATGCTTCGAAGTACGGTAATGGAATATTTAGACATTTTTGACACGCCAATGCGCCATGCGCGAAACCGGGAAGAAGCATTCTAGAACTCACGAACAAAACGTCGCTGTTTGGATATAACGATGGATTATTTGGGACCAAACCAACATTTGTTATTGAAGTAGAAGTCCTGGCAGTGTATTCTGATGAAGAACAAGCAAGGTAAGAACATTTTTCTTATAGGAAATGTGATTTTGGTGGATGCTGACCTGGGTGGGTATCTAAATAGCTAGCCCTGTAATGCCGGGCTATGTACTTAGATTATTGCAAAATGTGCTTCATCCGAAAAGCTATTTTAAAATCGGACATATCGAGTGCATAGAGGAGTAATGTATCTATAATTCTTAAAATAATTGTTATGCTTTTTGTGAACGTTTATCGTGAGTAATTTAGCAAACTGTTAGTAAATTCAACGGAAGTTTGCCGGGGGTTATGCGTTTTCTGAACGTCACATGCTAATGCAAAAAGCTGTTTTTTGATATAAATATTAACTTGATTGAACAGACATGCATGTATTGTATAACACAATGTCCTAGGTGTGTCATCTGATGAAGATCATCAAAGGTTAGTGCTGCATTTAGCTGTGGTTTGGGTTTATGTGACATGATATGCTAGCTTGAAAAATGGCTGTCTGATTTTTTCTGGCTGGGCACTCTGCTGACATAATCTAATGTTTTGCTTTCGTTGTAAAGCCTTTTTGAAATCGGACAGTGGGGTTAGATTAACGAGATTCTTGTCTTTAAATAGCTGTAAAATAGTCATATGTTTGAGAAATTGAAGTAATAGTATTTCTAACGATTCAAAAATCGCGCCACTGGAATATCAGTAGCTGTTACGTAGGTGGGACGAAATCGTCCCACATACCCCAGACAGGTTAAACTCCAACTTTCATTGAATCAGATGGCTGCTTCATCACAAATCATTTGATGTCGCCAATTATTTAAATGATTACTTCATTGGCAAAGTGGGCAAACTTAGGCAGGAAATGCCAACAACGAACAGTGAGCCATCGTATTAATGCATAAAATAACAAATAATCAAAGAAAAGCATTGCAAGTTTGAATTTTGTAAAGTTGGTGTGGGAGAGGAGGAAAAATGATTGTTATTTATCAATAATGACAAACCTCCTGGCATTGACAACTTAGATGGAAAGATACTGAGGATGGCTTCGTTGCTGCCCTTCTTGACACCCGGCCATCCTCTAAAAGTTTTCGCCTCACTGTGCGTGCAGATGCACTCACACCTGCCTGCTGCCATTCCTGAGCAAGCTCTGCCCCGATCCCACAGCTGAATCAACTTTAGGAGACGGTCCTGGCGCTTGCTGGACTTTTTTGGGCGCCCTGAAGCCTTCTTCACAACAATTGAACCGCTCTCCTTGAAGTTCTTGATGATCCGATAAATGCTTGATTTAGGTGCAATCTTACTGGCAGCAATATCCTTGCCTGTGAAGCCCTTTTTGTGCAAAGCAATGATGACGACACGTTTCCTTGCAGGTAACCATGGATGACAGAGGAAGAACAATTATACCAAGCACCACCCTCCTTTTGAAGCTTCCAGTCTGTTATTCGAACTCAATCAGCATGACAGAGTGATCTCCAGCCTTGTCCTCGTCAACACTCACACCTGTGTTAACGAGAGAATCACTGACATGATGTCAGCTGGTCCTTTTGTGGCAGGGCTGAAATGCAGTGGAAATGTTTTTTGGGGGATTCAGTTCATTTGCATGGCAAAGAGGGACTTTGCAATTAATTGCAATTCATCTGATCACTCTTCATAACATTCTGGAGTATATGCAAATTGCCATCATACAAACTGAGGCAGCAGACTTTGTGAAAATTCAAATTTGTGTCATTCTCAAAACTTTTGGCCACGACTGCAGAAGTGTTCAGAAACAGATTATATTCTTATTTACAATAATTGTGACTCCAAAATGACAATACATTATTTACCATTCATTTCCATTGGGCACAAAATAATCTGAAATACAACCAAAACAAACTGCAAATGCATCCAACAAATGTGTAGAGTCACAAGCTTGAAGTAGTCATTGTCTGCTAGGAATATGGGACCAAATACTAAACTTTTGACTACTTTATTTATAAGAATCTTTAGGGGTGTCAATAATCTTGACCCCTACCCCTTCTTGAGAACAAATATTATAACTTGTTAAACAAAATATATTAATCATAGCAAATGTATTAGCATACAATATAGCTCAGTATTTGAATTATTTACTTTTACAGTCATTATTGTTCAACTTTATCAAGAGTGTCTATCATTTCGGACCCCACTGATATACACTGAGTGCACAAAACATTAAGAAAACATTCCTAATATTGAGTTGTACCCCCGTTTTGCCCTCAGAACAGGCTCAATTAGTCAGGGAATGGACTCTATAAGGTGTCGAAAGTGTTCCACAGGGATGCAGGTCCATGATGACTTCAACGCTTCCCACAGTTGTATCAAGTTGGCTGGATGCCCTTTGGGTGGTGGACCATTCTTGATACACACAGGAAGCTGTTGAGCATGAAAAACCCAGCAGGGTTGCAGTTCTTGACACAAACCCATGCACCTGGCACCTACTACCATACCCCATTCAAAGGCACATAAATCTTTTGTCTTGCCCATTCCCCTCTGAATGGCAAACATACCGCAAGGCGCTACAGAGGGTATTGCGTACGGCCCAGTACATCACTGCCATCCAGGACCTCTATACCAGGCGGTGTCAGAGGAAGGCCCTGAAAATTATCAAAGGCTTCAGCCACCCAAGTCATAGACCGTTCTCTCTGCTACCGCACAGCAAGCGATACCGGATTGCCAGGTCTAGGTCCAAAAGGCTCCTTAACAGCTTCTACCCCCAAACGGTTAATCAAATGGCTAGCCGGACTATTTCCATTGACCCCCTTTTTTTACGCTGCTGCTACTCACTGTTTATTATCTATGCATAGTCACTTTACCCCTACCAACATGTACATATGACCTCAATTACTTCGACTAACCGGTACCCCCGCACATTGACTCGGTACCACCTGTATGTAGCCTCATTATTGTTATTTTATTGTGTTACTTTTTTGCTTTAGTTTGTTTAACAAATATTTTCTTACTCTGCATTGTTGGTTAAAGGCTTATAAGTCAGCATTTCACAGTAAGGTCTACTAGACCGGTTGTATTCGGCTCATGTGACAAACACAACTTGATTTTATACATAATCCATGTCTCAATTGTATCAAGACTTAAAAAAAACGTATTTAACCTGTCTCCTCCCCTTCATGGACTTAACAAGTGACATCAAGGTCATACCTTTCACATGGATTCACCTGGTCAGTCAAGGAAAAAGCAGGTGTTCCTAATGTTTTGTACACTGTGTATATACATACAGTGCATTTGGAAAGTATTCAGACCCCTTGACTTTTTTTTATGTTACAGCCTTATTCTAAAATAGATAAAAATGTACACACAATACCGCATAATGACAAAGCAAATACTGTATTTTGAAATATTTGCTAATTTATAAGAATTAAAAAACTGAAATATCAGATTTACATAAGTATTCACACCCTTTAGTCAGTACTTTGTTGAAGCACATTTGGCAGCGATTACAGCCTCGAGTCTTCTTGGGTATGACTCTACATGCTTGGCACTCCTGCATTTGTGGAGTTTCTCCCATTTTTCTCTGCAAATCCTCTCAAGGAGGAATGGGGGGCGTCGCTACAAAGCTATTTTTAGGTCTCTCCCCGAGATGTTCGATCGGGTTCAAGTCCATGCTCTGGCTGGGCCACTCAAGGACATTCAGAGACTTGTCGCGACGCCACTCCTGCGTTGTCTTGGCTGTGTGCTTAGGCTTGTTGTCCTGTTGGAAGGTGAACCTTTGCCCCAGTCTGAGGTCCTGAGCGCTCTGGAGCAGGTTTCGTGTCTCATAGCAAAGGGTCTGAATACTTAAATAAGGTTTTTCTGTTTTTTATTTGTAATAAATTTGCAAACATTTCTAAAAATGTGTTTTCACTTTGTCATTATGGGGTAATGTGTGTAGATTGATGAGGAAAATGTTTTATTTATAATTCATTTTAGAATAAGGCTAAAATGTGGAATAAAATGTGGAAAAAGTGAAGGTGTCTTAATACTTTCCGAATGCACTGTATCTATACATCTATAATCCAATACCAAACTGGCACACTGCCGGAGATCCCGTTTGATCATAATGCGTGTTAATCATCCAGAGTGCTGTTTGTGTTCACGCACCGTCACATAAGTCTTTGCCTGAGTCCTTAATGACACCCTATCCCCTATATCAGGCCTGGGAAATTATTTTCCATGGAGGGCCACATTAGAATATATTTTTGCCATCGCATGCCAGAATAATATTACAGGATTATACATCATGTGTATGACTGTGTTGACAGATATATCTACTGTAAATCACTTCCAGATATGCTACTTATTTTACTTTTTTAACATGCACAGAAATAAACCACATCCATGTTCTCCTTTTGGTAGGTATTTTAATTATTAAACATGCAATAAACTACACGGAAGGAAAAGTATACTGTGCATTCAGCACCACGGACAGAACTCGTTAATGGGTATGAACAAAACACGAGAGAGAGAGAGCTCAACATTACATTTAAACTACTCAATCAGTGTGAGGAGTGAAGTCTCTGATGGGCATTGACTAGAGCAGTGAAGTCCGGTATAGTTTCTGACAATGCTATGCGCAGGATTGCTGAGAGGTGAGAGTCAATAAGAGATTGAAAATAGCAGTGAGAAACGTGGATAAACGTCTTATTCCGCAGTGAGAGTTTGTTGATAAGGGTGGTTTATCAGTCTACACAGTACTAGAGGTTGGGAGGTTTTACAAAATCTCACACCAACATGTAAAGAAGCAGTTAGTTTGGTCAGACAGACAGACATTTACACTTTAAAGTGAAATCTCAAACCCAAAATGTGTTGTAAAGAACACATGCAGGGGCATGCAAATAATCCAAAACCACACGTTATGAATAAATAGAAATGAAAAATATAACGGCAGGTAGCCTAGCATTGGGCCAGTAACCGAAAGGTTGCTGAATCAAATCCCCTGAGCTGACAAGGTAAAAAGTTGTCGTTCTGCCTCTGAACAAGGCAGTTAACCCACTGTTCCCCGGTAGGCCGTCATTGTAAATAATAATTTTTTCTTAACTGACTTGCCTAGTTAAATAAAGGTTATATTGAAAAAAAAATTACAAAATGTAATCACTGAAAATGTCTGTTCACATACATAGGTTGACCCAAACAGCACAAATATCTTCTGAGAATGCCTCCTAATCTTTGGAAAGTTTTGTTCATCGAGAGATGCATAGAACCTTGTCAGTGACATTGTTTTGAATAGCTCTCCAATCACTGCATCAGACTGAAGATCGATGAGCTCAAGTTGCAGGTCAGTGGGAGCGTTATCAACATTGAAGGTGAAAGTAGAGGAAACCAACAACATGTCATTTTCCATCACTTTGAAATCCTCAAAACGACAAGAAATCTCTCAGTTCACAGCACGCAGCAGCAATGTATACTCCCGCTGGTCATCTGATAGGGAACAGACTAGTAGTGTCGCAAGGTGGGTGAGATTGTTGGCTTCTACTTGGCGGGTCAGGAGGAGTAATTTTCCCTTGAAGGCTTTTACAAGGCTGTACATTTGATGTGCAAAAAGGCCCTTCCATTGTAGTTTGGAATACAGTTCATTCATGAGGGCCATGATGTCCACGGTGAAGGCAAAATCAGCCAACCATTCTTTATCTTGCAGTTGAGGGAAATCCACATATTTTCCTTTCATTTGCAAAAACTCAGCAATCTCTGACTTCAGGTCCCACACCCTTTTAAGCACCTTCCCCAAACTCAGCCATCTCACGTTTGTGTGGTAGGGGAGATCTACATGACTCGACTCTGTCTCTTCCAACAGTGAGACAAACTGCCTATGGTTTAAAGATTTTGCTCTTATAAAGTTTACCACTTTAGTAACTGTAACCACAACATGGCTAATTTTCTGAACACATTTACAGAGCACCTCCTGACAAATAATGCAATGCAGGAAAAAAATTCGGATCTGGGTTCAGCACAGCTACTTGATCTTCTATCCTTTCCAAAAGGCCAACGTTTTGTCCTGTCAAGTTTGGGCACCCATCAGTGGTCACACTAGAAAACTTTTCAAAACTCAGTCCCAGCTTTGCCACACACTCATTATCTTCCTCCAATCAATATTTCCCTGTGGTTGTGCTCTTCATTGACCGCACTGAAGCAAGCTCCTCTGTAATTACAAAGTCTGGGGTTATGCCTTCGAGAGAATATCAACAACTGCGCCGTGTCACGTGCATCACTGCTCTCATCTAGGGACAAGGATAAATACTTTACCTTGTCTTTCACTGTTGTTCCATATTCTCTGCGATGTCCCCAACGCACCGTGTCACTGTGTCTGGACTAGAGGTCGACCGATAATGATTTTTCAACGCCGATGCCGATTATTGGAGGACCCAAAAGGCCAATACCGATTAATCAGCCGATTATTATTATGATTTTTTAAATACACACACACACACACACACACACACACACGCACACACACACACACACACACACACACACACATATATATACTGCTCAAAAAAATAAAGGGAACACTAAAATAACACATCCTAGATCTGAATGAATGAAATAATCTTATTAAATACTTTTTTCTTTACATAGTTGAATGTGCTGACAACAAAATCACACAAAAATAATCAATGGAAATCCAATTTATCAACCCATGGAGGTCTGGATTTGGAGTCACACTCAAAATTAAAGTGGAAAACCACACTACAGGCTGATCCAACTTTGATGTAATGTCCTTAAAACAAGTCAAAATGAGGCTCAGTAGTGTGTGTGGCCTCCACATGCCTGTATGACCTCCCTACAACGCCTGGGCATGCTCCTGATGAGGTGGCGGATGGTCTCCTGAGGGATCTCCTCTCAGACCTGGACTAAAGCATCCGCCAACTCCTGGACAGTCTGTGGTGCAAATTGGCATTGGTGGATGGAGCGAGACATGATGTCCCAGATGTGCTCAATTGGATTCAGGACTGGGGAACGGGCTGGCCAGTCCATAGCATCAATGCCTTCCTCTTGCAGGAACTGCTGACACTCCAGCCACATGAGGTCTAGCATTGTCTTGCATTAGGAGGAACCCAGGGCCAACCGCACCAGCATATGGTCTCACAAGGGGTCTGAGGATCTCATCTCGGTACCTAATGGCAGTCAGGCTACCTCTGGCGAGCACATGGAGGGCTGTGCGGCCCCCCAAAGAAATGCCACCCCACACCATGATTGACCCACCGCCAAACCGGTCATGCTGAAGGATGCTGCAGGCAGCAGAACGTTCTCCACGGCGTCTCCAGACCCTGTCACGTCTGTCACATGTGCTCAGTGGGAACCTGCTTCATCTGTGAAGAGCACAGGGCGCCAGTGGCGAATTTGCCAATCTGGTGTTCTCTGGCAAATGCCAAACGTCCTGCACGGTGTTGGGCTGTAAGCACAACCCCCACCTGTGGACGTCGGGCCCTCATACCACCCTCAGGGAGTCTGTTTCTGACCGTTTGAGCAGACACATGCACATTTGTGGCCTGCTGGAGGTCATTTTGCAGGGCTCTGGCAGTGCTCCTCCTGCTCCTCCTTGCACAAAGGCGGAGGTAGCGGTCCTGCTGCTGGGTTGTTGCCCTCCTACGGCCTCCTCCACGTCTCCTGATGTACTGGCCTGTCTCCTGGTAGCGCCTCCATGCTCTGGACACTACGCTGACAGACACAGCAAACCTTCTTGCCACAGCTCGCATTGATGTGCCATCCTGGATGAGCTGCACTACCTGAGCCACTTGTGTGGGTTGTAGACTCCGTCTCATGCTACCACTAGAGTGAAAGCACCGCCAGCATTCAAAAGTGACCAAAACATCAGCCAGGAAGCATAGGAACTGAGAAGTGGTCTGTGGTCCCCACCTGCTGAACCACTCCTTTATTGGGGGTGTCTTGCTAATTGCCTATAATTTCCACCTGTTGTCTATTCCATTTGCACAACAGCATGTGAAATTTATTGTCAATCAGTGTTGCTTCCTAAGTGGACAGTTTGATTTCACAGAAGTGTGATTGACTTGGAGTTAAATTGTGTTGTTTAAGTGTTCCCTTTATTTTTTTGAGCAGTGTATATTGAAAGTTCCAGAGATAAGAAAGCAATTAACATCCCATCATGCTTAGGGTCATGTATAAAAATGCCCAGTTTCCCATTTCTCAGTGACTTTGAAAGAGGGGTCTCAAAGGAGCACAGGGGGTTTCATGTACGCGTCTGTGTCTCTCAGTTACCAACTCTCAACCCAATTGAACACTTATGGGAGATTCTGGAGCAGCGTGTGAGAGCGTTTTCCACCACCATCAAAACACCAAATTATGGAATATCTCATGGAAGAATGGGGTCGCGTCACTCCAACAGAGTTCCAGACACTTGTAGAATTTATGCCAAGGTGCATTGAAGCAGTTCTGGTGGCTCAACGCCCTATTTATACACTAACTTGGTGTTTCCTTTATTTTGGCAGTTAACTTTACATGATCAGTTGAAGTAATACTAACATACAGTAAACTACATACCTAATGAGTATATACACTACATATACTATCAGTTCATTTTAGTATACTGTAAACAAACAGTATGCTTTCAGTTGAGCGTACTAGCTCTTTGCCTGTCTACCGGAAGTTGATGTTGTTGCTATGCAACCTTTTGCTAGCTACAGTGGCTTGCGAAAGTATTCACCCCCCTTGGAATTTTTCCTATTTTGTTGCCTTACAACCTGGAATTAAAATAGATTTTTTGGGAGGGGGTTGTATCATTTGATTTACACAACATGCCTACTACTTCGAAGATGCAAAATATTTTTTATTGTGAAACATGCAAGAAATAAGACAACAAAAACAGAAAACTTGAGCGTGCATAACTATTCACCCCCCCAAAGTCAATACTTTGTAGAGCCACCTTTTGCAGCAATTACAGCTGCAAGTCTCTTGGGTTATTTCTCTATAAGCTTGGCACATCTAGCCACTGGGATTTTTGCCCATTCTTCTAGGCAAAATTGCTCCAGCTCCTTCAAGTTGGATGGGTTCCCCTGGTGCAATCTTTAACTCATACCACAGATTCTCAATTGGATTGAGGTCTGGGCTTTGACTAGGCCAATCCCAGACATTTAAATGTTTCCCCTTAAACCACTCGAGTGTTGCTTTAGCAGTATGCATAGGGTCATTGTCCTGCTGGAAGGTGAACCTCTGTCCCAGTCTCAAATCTCTGGAAGACTGAAACAGGTTTCCCTCAAGAATTTCCCTGTATTTAGCACCATCCATCATTCCTTCAATTCTGACTAGTTTCCCAGTCCCTGCCGATGAAAAACATCCGCACATCATGATGATGCTGCCACCACCATGATGGTGTTCTCGGGGTCATGAGAGGTGTTGGGTTTGCGCCAGACATAGCGTCTTCCTTGATGGCCAAAAAGCTCAATTTTAGTCTCATCTGACCAGAGTTCCTTCTGCAGTATGTTTGGGGAGTCTCCCACATGCCCTTTGGCGAACACCAAACATTTGCTTATTTATTTATAACGTTTGCTTATTTATTTCTTTAAGTGATGGCTATTTTTCTGGCCACTCTTCCTTTAAGCCCATCTCTGTGGAGTGTACGGCTTCAAGTGGTCCTATGGACAGATACTCCAATCTCCGCTGTGGAGCGTTGCAGCACCTTCAGGGTTATCTTTGTTGCCTCTCTGATTAAATGCCCTCCTTGCCTGGTCCGTGAGTTTTGGTGGGCAGCCCTCTCTTGGCAGGTTTGTTGTGGTGCCATATTATTTAAATGTTTTAATAATGGATTTAATGGTGCACCGTGGGATGTTCAAAGTTTCTGGTATTTTTTTTATAACCCAACGCTGATTTATACTTCTCCACAACTTTGTCCGTGACCTACTTGGAAAACTACTTGGTCTTCATGGTGCAGCTTGCTTGGTGGTGCCCCTTGCTTGGTGGTGTTGCAGACTCTGGCGCCTTTCAGAACAGGTGTATATATATACACTGAGATCAGGTGACAGATCATGTGACACTTAAATAAAGTCCACCTGCGTGCTATCTGACTAATTACGTGACTTCTGAAGGTAATTGGTTGCACCAGATCTTATTTAGGGGCTTCATAGCAAAGGGGTGAATACATATGCGCGCACCATTTTTCCGGGTTTTTTTTGTAAACAAGTTTTTTTTCTCTCTCTCTTCACCAATTTAGACTATTTTGTGTATGTCCATTACATGAAATCCAAATAAAAATCCATTAAAATTATAGGCTGAATTGCAACAAAATAGGAAAAACGCCAAGGGGGATGAATACTTTTGCAAGGCACTGTAGTTAGCATAACAACTTACTAGTTAGACATTTTACGACTTCGGTGTGTTCTTAAATTCAATGTGGAGTGCCAGAGTGCGCTCGCAAATTCAGAGCGTTGTCAGATTGTCCGTTTGTAAATTCACAGCGTTTCACTCTCGGAGTGCACACTGGACGCTCAGGCCAAGGAGTAGGGTTGATTTGAGTGTTCTGACCTTACAACGGCAGTCAAGCACCCAAGCTAACATTGGCTAGCTTGCTAGCTAGCTACTTCCAGACACAAATGGGACCACTCTGAACATTTTACTCGCCCTAGCAGAGCGTGACTGCAACTGTGCTGCTGGCAACAATTTAATTACCTTTTTTTTAGCCGACGTTTACTGACACCGGCAATATTCAACTGGTGTCGAGCATTCGTAAATGAATTATTCTGCGCTCCGGTAAACTCAGACGAGAGTGCTCTGAAATCGGAGTAGGTAGCCAGAGCAAATTTACGAAAGCACCCGAATGTCCATTGAGAACGCACAACGACTATACCATTTAGCTAAGCTAAGAATGACGGGAATAATCAAGTCAATAAACGTTGGGTAGTTAAATAGCCTATAGTTAATATACTGGCAAGTTTGATGTATAAGTAGCCAACTAACGTTAGGTAGCTAGCTAACATACCGGTACATACTGCTGTAATGATATGCTATGTGGTTATTAAGGACAGCGTAGCTAACAAATTGTCAGCCAACATAACGTGTAAGGTAACTTATTTGAAAAGTCATTACTTTATTACATTGCTCAAAATTTTCTGAACGTGGTCATAATTACTTAAAGCAATGAATTTTTATCCGCTCTTGTACTTTGGCTGCATATTTTCCGACATTTTCTTAAAACGATGTGAAGCCACGCCCATTTCCTGAAGAATTGCATTATGGGCCCTAAAGTACGTAAATAGTGTCCCTGTGTTTATACTTCATATTTTGGCGAATTTAGTACAACATCCGGGAACTTTTGGCATACTAACTATGCCCATACTATGACCTATAAGCATTCTATATACTCAATTTACGTCACAAATAGTATGGTTAGTGTGGTTAGTATGAGTATTCGAACACTGCTATTGTCATGTTAGTACATAGCTCCAGAATGTGATTGTCTCTTGGACAGAGAGAGCATCATTGGACACATCATCCAGCTAAAGGAGAGCCGAACGCACAAGATGTCCACTTAGCAAAAGATTTCAAACGTTAAAAAAGTGCTTCTGACATCTGGTTAGGCAACCCTAACCCCAAATAACATAAACAAGACTCACACTCTATGGAGAGAAGACCATAACTGCAGTGATCAATGCATGACAGACTGACGGAGAACATAACTGCAGTGACCAATGCATGTCAGACTGTACGGAGACCATAACTGCAGTGATCAATGCATGTCAGACTGTACGGAGACCATAACTGCGGTGATCAATGCATGTCAGACTGTACGGAGAACATAACTGAAGTGATCAATGCATGTCAGACTGTACGGAGAACATAACTGAAGTGATCAATGCATGTCAGACTGTACGGAGAACATAACTGAAGTGATCAATGCATGTCAGACTGTACGGAGACCATAACTGAAGTGATCAATGCATGTCAGACTGTACGGAGAACATAACTGAAGTGATCAAAGCATGTCAGACTGTACGGAAAACATAACTGAAGTGATCAATGCATGTCAGACTGTACGGAGAACATAACTGCAGTGATCAATGGCTTGTCAGACTGTACGGAGAACATAACTGCAGTGATCAATGGCTTGTCAGACTGTACGGAGAACATAACTGCAGTGATCAATGGCTTGTCAGACTTGCTATGTTTCACTGCACAACACGACCTCAACAAACAAGACGATATCTTCCTTCCAGCTCTTTATTTAGGTGCATGGGAAGGACAATCATTTTTTCCTCTGGAACAGACTCACTTATTAGCCTTTTCTCTCTCTTGACGTTCTTTTCACCTGTCAGCACTTTCTGTTAGTTCCCAGAAGGGGGAGAAAAGGCCACTTCTTCAGACATACTGTAATTAAGAAAGCTTGGTGACACTGGTGTTTCTAGTCTCATTAGATGGAGAAAAATACTGGTTTGTCTTTAAAAACTTGTCTGCCTTTATCTAGCAAGAGTAAATGAACGTTCATTATTCACTTCTCTTTTTGTTTCATGCTTGAGGTGCAATTTTGAAATAAACTGTTCGGTCCACTGATTTCGCAAGTAAGACTTGCAGGAACAGAAATAAGTAATTATAAAGAAAGGCCAGTGTAATTTCAAATACTTTTTGTCTCAATGGATGCGCCTTTTTTTTTAAATCAACATGCTCTTGTTTTGCACTACTATAATGCAATTATTTCACCTGTCTGCGCAATGATGCCGATGGCAGGGAACAGGCTACTGTGGTTGGGGACGGTCAGAGAAGACAATGCACCTTGTCAGACCTCAAAAGTGGTCTAATTTAAATGTAAGAGAAATGTCAGTGAAAAACACTTATGATATGCTGTTATGAAATGGTTAAGGGGTCAATTTGTAAGTCGCTCTGGATAAGAGCGTCTGCTAAATGACTTAAATGTAAATGTAATGCTTGTTTCAATTACTTCAAAAGAACCCAAAACGTAACTACTACCATTAATTGCTAGGTTGTTTTTAATACACACAAGGAAAACAGCAGAGCGTAAAGTATGACCAGTCTTTAGAAGACAAAGTGCTCCTAATGTCTCAGTGTCGATGTACTCACCTTCCCAGGGGGCTTTGCCCCCCTCCTGGCTGCCATGGATACCAGGATGCAGAGCAGGGCTGAGGAGAGGGCCACTGCCCCGAACACCAGTCCCCAGGAGAGGCTGCAGAAGTAACAGGAGCTCTCGGCCGACGTGCACACCAGCACGTGCACAGAGGAGAGGAGCAGGCACAGCAGGTAGAAGGGCAGCGAGAGCAGAGCAGAGGACACAGGGAGATCCACCTCTGAGGCACTGCTCAGTGCCTCGGGCATGGCCAGCAGCAGGAGGAGAAGGAGCTGGAGAGAGAAAGGGGAATGCACACACTGAGAAAATCCTGGAATTAAGTAAAAAACAGACTCAATGGTGTATTTACATATGCATGCAGATACAGCACTAACACCGGACAGACCAAGCTCATCTCTATCGTTGCAACTGTTGCATGAGTCAAACAGTAAAGGAAAGAGATGGATGGATAGATGGGCAAGCTATGAGGTAACACTTGAGTCAAGGGTCCGCAAGTAGAGTGTGTGGGTACAGAGAACAGACATTTGTCAATCCGTGGTTGATGTGGCTTGAATTGAGTCGAAGCTAAAGCATCATTTGTGTGCTTCTTGATATTTGCATTTGGATTTTGGCTTGACTGAAGTCTTTTAACTGGAACCTTTGAATGTGCCATCTTGGAAGCAAATATGCAAGCTCTTTCTTTTCAAATTAAACACCAGAGACGCGTGTTCCATGTCCTTTGCTATGCAGTTCCCTTTCTCGTCCCATCTCTACGGACTAAATCTATCAGGGACGGTGCACTAGAAAGATGACTAGTTGCTTTGTCCTTGAGTACTGACTGTAACAAAATGCTGACAAGTCCAACTTTTTCTTTTGAAAACAGCCTATTTTCTCTCTCTTTGCATCTTTCACTTCTTTCTTCCTGATGGGAGGCAGTCACCTCTGAGGGACACTTCTTAGTTTCTATTCAGAGTTAGGGATATTTTTGTCAACTTTCCCCACTGCTCCCAATAATGCTCACTGGGGAGTCTATACAGAGCTTTCTATGTCATACTAGAATTAGCATTTTATCTCTGATAAGAAATAAGTAACTTGTAGGAAAACAGTCTAAAAGCGTGAACATGACAGCAAAGCCAGTGAATTCAAATGGAAAACAGTTCAAACTGGAATAATGTACACTATTTACCATTTCTAAGCAAATTCGAAAAGTGGATGCAAACTTAAGTTTTTTTTAAATCGACTGCTAAATATCCCAATATTATTTTGGACGATATTATATTGATACTTTGACTCAATGTATTGATTTGTAAAAGCTAGCGCTAAGCGACTGTACCTACGCCAAAACTATTTTTCAACCTATAAGCTTGTTCTCCATCTTCTTTTTAAATAGTGGGCCAACATGTTTACAGGAATTTTATCTCCCTGACTGATCAAAACTCGCTTCCTCATGGCTCTCTTGTCTCTCTGCAGCAGATATATGGTGAGCAATATGTTTGGAATCGTGAGAATTGCAATACATTATCGTATTGACACCTAAGTATGGTGATAATATCGTGAGGTCCCTGGCAGTTCCCAGCCCTATTCTAAACCCATGAGGTTATAACATACAGTATATTTTATAAAAACAGCTCCACCAATGATCCAAAACAGTCCTACGTTAAGTCAAACCCGTACACAAGGAATGCAAGTGAGCATTTGCCAACACGTTCTGTGATTGTTACAATTATTGTTTTCAGCTTTTACAGCAAAATTACCTTTTTGCATATTAAAGCCTCTTCTCCAAGATTAAATGATCAAAACATATTGAAATGAACATTAGCTGTGACTGCAACAGTCAGTGCGGCAGATTTAGCTTTGTTAATTTGTTTTGAAGGCAACGTGTGGGAATTGCCCCATCCAATATCGTTCACGTGGCAGAATCGTTGTGCAAGCCAAGGAATGTTGTAAAGTTGTACAGTTACCGCGAGCCCCTTCGGCCCAAGAAAAAGTTTACTTGGAGAAATGCTTGCTCAACAAAGAGCAGTAGAGATCTGTTTCAACTGTCGAATTCTTCTCACACTAGCTCAAGGTCATTTTAATAATTGAAGGCTATATCAACACTATGTAAACCATGGGCTTTAATAAAGTGAAGCGTAATATCAACATTACATTTGTTTCATTAATATTGATTGTGTTCTATGAATATGCCTAGTCTAGATTTTGGGTCTCTTCAAGAGCAGAATTGGCTTCTTAAAATGCTAATATATTTGGATGTGGGATCTTTATGGATGTAGGTACCTCATCACAACAGTTTAGAATGCTAAGTGATTATTTAGGCCAATACCATACAACATAGAAACCATCAGCAATATCCCACCATGGTCACACACCATACCATGCACTGGCATGCATATATACTGTACTTAACAGTTTAGGTATGTAGAAAAGTGTTCCTAATCATGATGTATTTCTCAGGAATGCTGAATTGTCTGTGTTGCTCTCAACAACCCCCATTCTGTCACACCTCTGGGTGGCTGTTGTGATGACATCCTTTAGGTCTGATATCTGATTGGAAGCTCCCAGACATTTCTTGATAGTCTTTTCCTGTAACTCAACAGTTCTGCTTGCACATTGCTAAATTGTGTATATGGAGTCAGATAATATTTGAATAGACTTTGTTAATATAGAAATTGCATAGTGTTATTACGGGTTATATGTGATGTATATATACACAAGGTATTATCCACTACATCATCATCACCACCACCCTCATTGGGTTAAGTTCGTGATCCTTGGCCCACTCCCAGCTCAGGGGTGCTGTTTCCCCTGGGCACAGATCTAGGATCAGGTTCCCTTCAAGCCTAACCTTAGCAATTCGTGAGGAAAATTACAAACTGACAAGCATCTAGGGGCAACACCCCACTACCCACCTGGAAGACGAGGACCATGCCCACCACCATGGAATACATGTCGTATTTGCCCAGCTGCTTGCTGAGGGCTGCGCTCATGGCCCTGAGGGCCTCCAGGTACTGCTTGAACACCTTCTTCCCAATGTTGGTCAGCACCTCTGAAGTGTTGCCCTCTACCACCAGCTTCACCCAGTTACCATGGGACTTCTCTGCCACACGGAACTGCTCATAGCCCTCCTCTGTGGGAGAGATATGAGAGGAGGGAGAGAGATATGAGAGGAGGGCGAGGAATGGAAGGTGTAATGACAAAATGTGGGTTTGTGATATAAGATGTATATTAATAAAATCAAGCAATTTCCCATCATGAACAATAAACAAACTACAACTGCTGCTACTACTACTACTACTACTGGAAGTTGCACACGTAGACAAAACATAACTAAAAGTATCACCTTTGAAGACTGTGTTGTATATATTTTACAATAACATGCTAATAGTCACTCCTGTGGTAGAAAAAAACCCACAGGTAATCATTTACACAAATGAAACATGCTCAAATCATTTGCGTTGGAGACTTGGAGTAACGCATAATCAATCAACTGCACTTAAATTAAGTGGGCCAACAGTACATTCACTCCATATCATTTGTATGCAGGTGTATAGCTCCATTAGCATTGAGGTTGTCAACTCGGACCCAACTCATAATGGTCAGGATTAGGGTTACACATTTTGGGGAATATTCAGGAGGTGGAAACATTTTGTGGGAATTAATGGGAATATATGGGAATTAACGGGAATATATGCAAATTAATACTCATGTTTTTTTGCATTGGATATATTTACCATATCATATGGAGACAGAAACATAAACCTTATCATAAGTAGACATAATTGCAAAGGATGAAATCCTTCCAATAGAAAAAAAAATAACAAATTGTTACGAATCGAACTTTAAATGAGTTGACTCTTCACATGGGATGATTTCACTGAACAACAAAATAAAGTGAATACTGAATGATCCCTAATGATCCATCGCATCTCCCAAAAACATTTCCAACTGTCACAGGCGTCGATGAAAGGTGACCAAAACGCAGCGGATATAGCGCTCATCTTCTTTTATTATTAATAAAGTGAACACTTAAATGAAAACAACAAACCGACAATCAACAGTTCTGCAAGGGACACAGACTATACAGAAAGCAACCACCCACAAACCCAAAAGGAAAAAACAGGTTGCCTAAGTATGGCCTCCAATCAGAGACAATGAAAAACACCTGCCTCTGATTGGAAACCATACTCGGCCAAACATGGAAAAAGAAACATAGAAATAGAAAACTAGAACCAAAATCCCCCAGAACCAAAAAAAAAAAAAAAACACACAAAACAAACACCCCCTGCCATGCCCTGACCATACTACAATTACAAATGACCCCTTTACTGGTCAGGAAGTGACACCAACATACATCTGTAAAATGAGAGTGTAAAAACTAAAGCTTTGGTTGTATTCCTTTAAAGGCTTCCATGTCTTCTCCCTGGACCTCCTCAATGTCCTCCTCCTGAACAGCAGACTCTGAGGCCTCAACTTCACTGTCACTTTCCAACCTTGTTGAGGGTGGCTTGTTGTCAGGGTCAAAAAGCCTCACATTTGCCCACATGGCCACCAATTTTTCAACCCTTGTATTGGTCAGCCTGTTGCGTGCCTTGGTGTGCGTGTTCTCAAACAAGGACCAGTTGCGCTCTGAGGCGGCTGATGTTGGTGGGATTTGCAGGATGATGGAGGCAACAGGGGAAAGAGCTTCAGATCCACAAAGTCCCTTCCACCAGGTGGCTGATGAGATATGTTGGCACAACTGCCATATTGCATCTCCATCCCAAAGCTCTTGCTTGGAAGTGTACTTCGCCAGACTGCCAAGAACCTTGCCCTCATCCAGGCCAAGGTGGCGAGACACGGGAGTGATGACACCATAGGCCTTGTTGATCTCTGCACCAGACAAGATGCTCTTGCCAACATACTTCAGGTTCAACATGTACGCTGCGGCATGTATGGGCTTCAGGCAGAAGTCTTCACGCTTTTTGATGCATTTAGAAGCGCAGTTTCCTCTGCTTGGAGCAAGAGCGAAGTGGGCAGGGCAGTACAGATTTCTTCTCTTACATATCCAAGCAGAGTCTGAACATCAGACAGGATGGCATTGTCTCCCTCAATCCGTGCAATGGCTACTGCTATAGGTTTCAGGAGTTTCAAGCTGCTTACCAATTTCTCCCAAAATACATCATCCAGGAGGATCCTCTTGATGGGGCTGTCCATATCGGCAGACTGTGATATGGCCACTTCTTGGAGAGACTCCTTCCCCTCCAGGAGACTGTCAAACATGATGACAACTCCACCCCAATGGGTGCTGCTGGGCAGATTCAATGTGGTGCTCTTATTCTTCTCACTTTGCTTGGTGAGGTAGATTGCTGCTATAACTTGATGACCCATCACATACCTAACTATTTCCTTGGCTCTCTTGTAATGTATCCATTGTTTTCAGTGCCATGATGTCCTTGAGGAGCAGATTCAATGCATGAGCAGCACAGCCAATGGGTGTGATGTGAGGGTAGGACTCCTCCAATTTAAACCAAGCAGCCTTCATGTTGGCAGCATTGTCTGTCACCAGTGCAAATACCTTCTGTGGTCCAAGGTCATTGATGACTGCCTTCAGCTCATCTGCAATGTAGAGACCGGTGTGTCTGTTGTCCCTTGTGTCTGTGCTCTTGTAGAATACTGGTTGAGGGGTGGAGATGATGTAGTTAATTATTCCTTGTCCACGAACATTCGACCACCCATCAGAGATGATTGCAATACAGTCTACTTTCTCTATGATTTGCTTGACCTTCACTTGAACTCAGTTGAACTCTGAATCCAGCAAATGAGTAGATAAAGCATGTCTGGTTGGAGGGGTGGGTGTATGCTGGGCGAAGAACATTCAGAAATCTCTTCCAATACACATTGCCTGTTAGCTTCAGGGGTGAACCAGTTGCACACATAGCTCAAGCAAGACATTCATCAGTATTTCTCTATGTTCCTCCATTGAGTCAAAAAAAACTTCTTATCCAGGAGGACCATGAGCTGTTCCTATCGATAAGGTGTCTGATTCATAATTTTCACCTCGAATAGAAGTAGAGGGACTTTTGTCAGAAGTTGATTGTTGTGAGTGCTGAGGGAACTTCATGCACTTGGCCGGATGATTCTTCATCTTTGTTGCATTCTTCACATATGATTTGGCACAGTATTTGTAAATGTACACAGCTTTTCCTTCTACATTAGCTGCAGTGAAATGTCTCCACACATCAGACAGTGCCTGTGGCATTTTCCTGTAAAGATGAGATAAAATGAGTAAAAAACAACAAATACAATTCCATGTACAGATAAATAGTTAAGCAGTTAGATTAAACAACTCCTTTGCAAGATACATGCTTTAAAATGTAACATGTATGGAAACAGGTGAATTAACACTCCTCAGTTAGCAGGCTCAAGCAAGCTAAAACCCACATGGTAGCAAAAACTAACTAGCAGAAATTGTTAACAAGTAAGAAATGATTTAAACACACTTTGCTGTAGGCTACTATTCACTAGTTAACAAAAAATAATGTATGTCATATAAAATATATTCACCTCACCCAGTATTGTAATCAAAACTTACCAGAAAGCATGTAGTCCTTGGCTCAGACAGCATAGTAGTGTGGGCTCAATAGCATCTCATTAGTGTGCAAGATCTTGAAAATCAGCTGTACATGTGATGGAAGAATGCACTGTGCATGCGGAGGGTTGCAATTCCATTGAATTGGGGAGAGTTTAACCAAAATATACCACAAGACCTAGAATTGTCTTGTGTATCCCACAAAGAATATTTGGCATTCCTAGTCCATCGCCAAATATTTCTGTAAAAAACCCAACGATAAAGCCATGTCCCTATTTTGTTTTATTCGTCTCAGGCTGTTGGCGGTAGGTGCATGCGATTCAGCTGTCAACTGTTGCCATTTTGAACCATTTCATGTGTCTGAAGGTACAAACTCTGCCTTCCCGGAGGGCCCAGAAAGCAAATCAAGTACACTATAGGTGTACCGCTGACCAATCAGATGGCTCAGATTACCGTGTCTGCAGTAATGTAGCAGGCATAAAAGAAAGCTACAACAAAATGGACAATGTGAGATTTCAAAATGTTTAAAACCATGACTAGAGAGTCAACGAATACAGCAAAGAGCTGCTGTTTTTACGAGTGAGTTCATGTTTAAATTCTGACTCAGCACTGTCAACACTTTGTACTCAACACTTTGATAAGCCATAAAATGCGCATTCTTCCGATTTTTACTCATCTCTACAACAAACACTGCAGCGGTAATGAATGAGTAGGAAAGTGTATATACAGCCGTGGCCAAACGTTTTGAGAATGACACAAATATACATTTCACAGTCTGCTACCTCAGTTGATATGACGGCAATTTGCATATACTCCAGAATGTTATGAAGAGTGATCAGATGAATTGCAATTAATTGCAAAGTCCCTCTTTGCCATGCAAATTAACTGAATCCCCCAAAAAACTTGTCCACTGCATTTCAGCCCTGCCACAAAAGGACCAGCTGACATGTCAGTTATTCTCTCGTTAACACAGGTGTGTGTTGACGAGGACAAGGCTGGAGATCACAATACTGATTGAGTTTGAATAACAGACTGGAAGCTTCAAAAGGAGGGTGGTGCTTGGAATCATTGTTCTTCCTCTGTCAACCATGGTTACCTGCAAGGAAACACGTGCCATCATCATTGCTTTGCACAAAAAGGGCTTCACAGGCAAGGATATTACTGCCAGTAAGATTGCACCTCAATCAATCATTTAACTGATCATCAAGAACTTCAAGAAGAGCGGTTCAATTGTCGCGAAGAAGGCTTCAGGGCGCCCAAGAAAGTCTCCTAAAGTTGATTCAGCTGCGGGATCAGGGCACCACCAGTACAGAGCTTGCTCAGGAATGGCAGCAGGCAGGTGTGAGAAGACTGTTGGAGGATGGCCTGGTGTCAAGAAGTGCAGCAAAGAAGCCACTTCTCTCCAGGAAAAACATCAGGACAGACTGATATTCTGCAAAAGGTACAGGGATTGGACTGCTGAGGGACTGGGGTAAAGTAATTTTCTCTGATGAATCCCCTTCCCGATTGTTTGGGGCATCCGGAAAAATAGGACTATTGGAAAATTATGTAGATATATTGAAGCAACATCTCAAGACATTGGGAAGTTAAAGCTTGGTCGCAAATGGGTCTTCCACATGGACAATGACCCCAAGCATATTTCCAAAGTTGTGGCAAAATGGCTTAAGGACAACAAAGTCAAGGTATTGAAGTGGCCATCACAAAGCCCTGACCTCAATCCTATAGAAAAGTTGTGGGAAGAACTGAAAAAGCATGTGCGAGCAAGGAGGCCTACAAACATGACTCAGTTACATCAGCTCTGACAGGAGGAATGGGCCAAAATTCACCCAACTTATTGTGGGAAGCTTGTGGAAGGCTACCCGAAACGTTTGACCCAAGTTAAACAATTTAATAGCAATGCTTCCAAATATAAATTGAGTGTATGTAAACTTCTGACCTACTGGGAATGTGATGAAAGAAATAAAAGCTGAAATAAATCACTCTCTACTATTATTCTGACATTTCACATTCTTAAAATGAAGTGGTGATCCTAACTGACATAAAACAGGGTATTTTTACTAGGATTAAATGTCAGGAATTGTGAAAAACTGAGTTTAAATGTATTTGGCTAAGGTGTATGTAAACTTCCGACTCCAACTGTACATAAATAATGCGGTGAGACTCGAGTCGCCCCATCAGCTGGAAGATGGTGTCCCTTTTTGGTCAGTGTCAGTGGAGGAATGGGGGAGCGGAGGGATGTTGAGAGCCGAACCCTCAGTCTGCTGCTCTCTCCCTCCGCTGACCATCAGATGCAGGCACCATCAGCCCAGGATCTATTACCAGTGTGACCCTGTAACCTACCTCAAATTTGGAAACATAATATAAAACAATGGCCCGAACAACAATGGATTGGAAGGGCAATTCAAGCAAAGCCAATATGCGGTCATAATGTATTGGGCATAATGTATTGCATAAAACAACACAATGACATTTTCAGTCACCTCCTTGGTCTGAAGGACAAGTGGATGAACAGGTTAATGTCAAGCCCTGCATGTTTTTTTCTGAAGTCTCATGGAATGTAGGCCTACATTGAACACCACACATTGGCTTCTACTGTAGGCTGAATGATAGTACAGCTATTTCCAGGTTAAAATGTTATGGGATGCATTTTCTTCATTGTTTTTTATGTTAGGCCACTCTGGTAGGTCTAAATTATGATCAAATAGCCACAGAAGCCTACATCGCCACTGTTAAAACTAACTTAAACTGTATACAGCCTCAGTGTTCACAGTAAACACACGCTGAGTTTGCACAACATTCAAGCTTCCTCTCAGCAGACCTGAAATTTGCTCGGTGATGAAAAAAATGACAGGGAACATTGACAGTGACCATGGTCATTTGGCTGACAAATAACAGTTATCCAAAATTGCATGACCGTCACAGCCCTAACTTTGGGAACAATGACATTCAAAATAGAGTATAATATAGAATAGCCTTTCTTCGTTTTGGCTTTATTCTAATGTTCTAGAATTCACACTACCTTACTTTTTCCTGATCTGAATAATATGAGCATAACTATGATAAATGGTGATTGTGATTATGTCAGACACAGGAATGGAGGTGGAAATATTAGAGCCTTCAGCAATGGGCATGAATAAAACAATACAGATGGTCCTCTGTCAGAAAGAAAAGGAAGAGAGATGGGTCAGAAGATGGCTGAAGGCCACAAGATGCCGGAGGTTATTATCAAACCAAAGATAAATTAAAAAGAGAGTGAGAGACATGGGCTGTATACTCTAATGTGAAATTTCATTACCCTATAGTAGTGCTGAGCGATTAACTGACATTTCGGTTGTTTTTTAGTTTTTAAACAACTAATGACGATGTCGGTTTAATTATTTGAATTCCATTTTGTTCTGTTTTTTTCCCCTGTGAGCTCAATGAGCAGTTTAACTAGAGATAAATCAGATCCGACATGAACTGTTCAATGATGTAGTTTCCAACAGGCCAATATTCTACATAGTTTAGCGCATAAAACGTGGTAATTCACTACAATGAGCATAATCCATTGTGATTCTACTTTTCCGGTCTGTGTTTATTTTACGCCTGCTACGGAAGAGACAGAAGAATGAAAGATCGTGAGGGGATATAGAGAGCAGCTGTTGCTTCGCAAGGTATCTCTACCTGAAAATACAATCTAAGTGTTTGATAGTTGGTATTCAGCAGTCATAAAAGTATTCCTTATTTACTTTGAAGAACTACTAAAATAGTGATTTTATCAGACAGCATAGGCAGCAGCTCTATAAAGATGAGATGATGACTTGGAATGAAATAATAGTCATCAAATAAAACAAATGTGATATACACAACAACTGAAATAATTTATTAAAGTAATGTAACCAGTTGTACTGCTAAACACCAATTACACAAACAATAACAAAATCATTAAAAGTACTCATTCAGTTACTGTATACTACACAGGACCCACTTTCCGTCCTGCTCTGGATTTCCCCAACAGAGAAGCGAAGATGACACACCATCCATTTGGCGCCCTTCAACTTTCATTTAATTCATTGATCATGGGCTAGGAGAGATGAATGCCCTAGCCTGGCATGGCCCAGGTTTTTTATTCCCTCTCCACTGTCTCCTAATGGGACTATTATGGCCCTTACTTTCCTCATCGGGCAGCCAGCTAATTGCCGCAGCCAGGCTCCACTCAGAATGGAGAGGGAGAGAGAAGGCAGGAAGGAGGGATGGAGAAGGACAGAGAGAGAATGAATATCTACAGCCTAGAGAGAGAGTGAGAAATAGAGAGATGACTGAAACGCAGACAGCTCTCTCTAGACTGTAGATATTAATTCTCTCAAATGTCGTCCTCCCTTCTCTTGTAAGTAAGCATTTCACGGTAAGGTCTACACCTGTTGTATTCGGCGCATGTGACAAATACAATTTGATTTGACTTGAGAAAGAAAAAGAGACAGAGAGCAAGGGAGGTGGAAATCAAGAAACAGGGAATAGGACAGGATGGCAGAGGGGCGATCAGGGAGAGAGGGAACAATTAGACCTTGAGAATTCAGTATAGGTACAGGCGACACAATCCATGGCATACCGTTAGTCTCTTCTTTCCTGAGCAGTATTTGGAATGGACATCTATTTTGTATACTGCACAGCCAAACATATTTCATGTACTAGCCTTTTGTTATTCTCGAAATAACAACCATTTTGTACATTGATAATGCTTACTATTAATAATTAAATTCTTCTGTTATCCCAATTTTGGGAAATGTACAGTTCATTACAGCATATTTTAATGAAACAATGGTTTAGCTTTAGCTGAATACACAAAAGATGAGACATGTCAAACATTCTTTGAAAAACAGATATCAAAAGAAGTGGGACTTGTCAATGAGGCCGAGGGCGGCCCTTCACCTGTAGTAGGTTACATCATTCCAACCAGTGGCGGGTTTCTTCAATAATAAATCCAGTCATATTGCTGAGTCATGAAACCATCAGTGTTATTTTTGCCCTCCCACTGAGGTGGTTGGCAAAGTTTTTAGAGAGGGGGATGCCACGGCACTTAGGACAGAAATGAGCCCCGTCAGCAAGAAACCAAACCTCTGGTGCCCTCCTGTTCCCCTCATCCATAGCTCCGTACCTCCACTCCAGAGAAACAAATAAATAAGCTCAATCAATCAACCACCAACCGCCAGTGAGACAGATTGCTGCAGACAATGGAAAGAGGGGGAAGTGCTGTATTGCAGTAAGAAGTAAAGGTTAAATGAACTGATGGCTGGGCTAGGTAAAAAAACAAACATTCAACTAACTTTAAAATAACATTATTTCCACACAGGGAGAAAGCATGTTTGAACTCGGCCTAATGTGTAGGAGATTCTCTTTGAGTCGCACTGTAAGCGTTGGTTTTGTTGAGCATGTGAAGAATTCGAACGTTCATCTCCCCCAAAGTAAGAATACATTTCAGTTCATTAAATAGGACCCTGGATTGTGGTGGTTGTTTCATCTCCTAATGAAAAAAATGTAGATTCCAACACCTCTGTTCTATCCAGCATGAGTATCAAAAGTAAAACTACTGTCTTGGTGAACACAAAATTAAGTACTGGTTGTAGCGTGCATCTGATACTTTCAATATGGGGGCAGCTTTTACACATTTGGAAGTGCCATGGACTGAACACTACTATCCCTCACATATACTATGTGGTGACTGGGGATACACTATTTTAAGTAAAAGAGGTAATCTACAGCTGCTACATCCATTTTTGGACTTATACATTAATGATACGGACCCCCTGTCGTACCCCATCAGAACCCATAAGCTTGTTTAACTCCAATTTTTTAAAACAAAACTAACGTAAACAAACCGTATATAGCATAAAAACATGGTTAAAACATTAATTTTCATATCATGGTCAGTCTTTGCATCCATAGCTCTGTCTATGAAATTGAGCATGGTTACATTCCTCCAGCCAATCCCAGAGATTTTTACCAGAACAGGGGCGGGGATCGCTTTGCTATCGTCTCTACTGCTGATTGCGGCTATAAGGGCTCCAACACAGTGACCCTGTAGCAAGACGCCCTTTATTCATCAAACTCTGCCAATAAAAATACAAATTTGTGACACACACAAGTCAGAGGTCATAGCCTTGGGGAAATCACAATGTCCGCCCATCAAATATGAACACCAAAAATGTGTACCAGCACCTTTCTTTATTCCAGCACAATGTAATTGTTCATGTACAGCGCCTTCAGAAAGTATTCAGACTAATTGACTTTTCCCATATTTTGTTTTGGTAACAGCCTTATTGTAAAATGTATTACAGTTTTTCCCCCCCCTCATCAATCTACACACAATACCCCATAATGGCAAAGCAAAAACAGGTTTAAACCCCCCCCCCCCCAGAAATATCACAATTACAGAAGTATTCAGTCCCTACTCAGTACTTTGTTGAAGCACCTTTGACAGAGATTACAGCCTCAAGTCTTCTTGGGTATGACACTACAAGCTTGGCACACCTGTACTTGTGGAGTTTCTCCCATTCATCTCTGCAGATCCTCTCAAGCTCTGTGAGGTTGGATGGGGAGCGTTGCGGCACAGCTATTTTCAGGTCTCTCCAGAGATGTTCGATCGGGTTCAAGTTCGGGCTCTGGCTGGGCCACTCAAGGACATTCAGAGATTTGTCCCGAAGCCACTCCTGCATTGTCTTGGCTGTGTGCTTAGGGTCTTTGTCCTGTTGGAAGGTGAACCTTCACCCCAGTCTAAGGTCTTGAGCGCTCAGGAGCAGGTTTTCATCAAGGATCTTTCTGTACTTTGCTCCATTCATCTTTTCCTTCAATCCTGACTAGTCTCAGTCCCTGCCGCTGAAAAAAATCCCCACAGCATGATGCTGACACTACCATGCTTCACCGTAGGGATGGTGCCAGGTTTCCTCCAGACGTGACACTTGGCATTCAGGCCAAAGAGTTCAATCTTGGTTTTATCAAACTAGAGAATCTTGATTCTCATGGTCTGAAAGTCTTTAGGTGCCTTTTGGCAAGCTCCAAGCAGGCTGTCATGTGCCTTTTACTGAGGAGTGGCTTCCGTCTGGTCACTCTACGATAAAGGCCTGATTGGTGGAGTGCTGTAGAGATGGAAGAACTTTCCAGAAGGACAACCATCTCCACAGAAGAACTCTGGAGCTCTGTCAGAGTGACCATCGGGTTCTTGGTCACCTCCCTAACCAAGGCCCTTCTCCACCGATTGCTCCATTTGGACGGATGACCAGCTCTAGGAAGAGTGTTGGTGGTTAGAAACCTCTTCCATTTAAGAATGATTGAGGCCACTGTGTTCTTGGGTACCCTTCCCTAGATCTGTGCCTCGACACAATCCTATCTTGGAGCTCTACGGACAATTCCTTCAACATCATGGCTTGGTTTTTGCTCCGACATGCACTGTCAACAGTGGGACCTTATATAGACAGGTGTGTGCGTTTCCAAATCATGTCCAATCAATTGAATTTACCACAGGTGGTCTCCAATCAAAGCTGTAGAATCATCTCAAGGATGATCAATGGAAACAAGATGCACCGAGATCAATTTCAAGTCTCATATCAAACGGTCTGAATACTTATGTAAACAAGGTATTTGTTTTTTATTTTTAAATAAAAACCTGTTTTCGCTTTGTCATTGTGGGGTATTGTGTGTAGATTGCTGAGGATTTTTAATATATGTTTTAATCAATTTTAGAATAAGGCTGTAACGTAAGAATTTGGAAAAAGTCAAGTGGTCTGAATAGTTTCTGAAGGCACTGTACGCTCACCTTGAGACGGACATGTTAAGTCAAAAAGGGAAAGGTGCGAGCCGCCTTGACATCGGCACCACTGTGTCAGTCTAACAGTGATTTGTTTGGTATTGCCACAATCAATTGCCACTTTGGTTGAACTTGGAACCACATTGCTTGCTTGGTCCTTGGCTCGAAGTGACCTTGACATGTATTAGGGCTGCCTTAATCAAAGTGACACTGACTAGGACAGCAATAACCTGAACCTTGCAGAGTTCACTTTAAGAGCAGCCACTTTCTCCAACTTCCTCTATCTGAGGTTTATGTCAGATTGAATAGTCTATCTGGTTCCCTGTTCCTTTTACTGCAGAAGAATTGAAAAGCCACTCAAAGGAGGTCCCAGTAATTGAACTACTGAATGTAGGAAATACAAGGCAATGAAAAAAAAGAAACAGAAAGATAGGAGGTTCGCCACTGATTGACTTTAGCATTTCATCATGTCTTGTCTGTGTTTGTCAAGAAAGAAGGCTCATTTACTGAATGTGGATGCTTGCGTAGATGTCTAGGTACGTCCGGCGTGAGATGGCTGTTTGCGTAGATGTCTAGGCACGTCCGGCGTGAGATGGCTGTTTGGGTAGATGTCTAGGCACGTCCGGCGTGAGATGGCTGTTTGGGTAGATGTCTAGGCACGTCCGGTGTGAGATGGCTGTTTGCATAGATGTCTAGGCACGTCCAGCGTGAGATGGCAGTTTGCGTAGATGTCTAGGCACGTCCGGCGTGAGATGGCTGTTTGCGTAGATGTCTAGACACGTCCGGAGTCAGATGGCTGTTTGCGTAGATGTCTAGGCACGTCCGGCATGAGATGGCTGTTTGCGTAGATGTCTAGGCACGCCCGGCGTGAGATGGGTGTTCGCGTAGAGGTCTAGGCACGTCCGGAGTGAGATGGATGTTTGCGTTGATGTCGAGGCATGTCTATTGTGAGATGGTGTTTGTGTAGATGTCTAGGCATGTCCATTGTGTACACAGGAAGAACAAGGATGCTTTGAGGTCACTACCTCAGAGTTGTAATAGCCCCAGAAACTAGACTTAGGTCCGCTGCTTGTAAAGGATATGTCCCAGAATCACTATGGAAACTGGTGAATGAATAATTTGCTGAATAGGCTGCAGTGTGGACAAGGGCCTTCCTGGCAGCCATTTTAGGTTGAAATCAAAACAGTAATTTAAGACCTGTGTGAGTTATCATCTCTCTTGGCAGCAGCTAATGGGGATCCTAATAAATACTAAATACTCTTGAGCTACTCTACTGCAATCTAAATTTGCTTTAAATTACAGTTGCACTAAGCAGCCACTCTGATTGATTAGCATGCATTTTTCTACCGTAATGAGCATTCATCACTCAGAGGCCCATGGGGTGACCTAAGAACAGCTGAGTCCTGAAATAAGAAGAAGGAGACGAAGGGGAGAGGGTGGCGGTGAATCGATAATCAGATTGACTTGATTCAAATTTTAACAGCTGTAAACATAGATGATAACCAACCCTAACTTAGGGAGTTGAAGATACACACTTGGTAATTAATAAGCTAAAACTCATATGATTCATTTATGGTACATCAGTGCTCAAAATTCTCCAGTTCATCTAGGATCATTTTACTCTTCTTACAAGCTAAATCAGTGGAAATCTTTCACAATGCAGTCAGATATCACTGAATAGGGAATATAATACAAATATTGCTTTACAATTAAGTCTGCCAGGTAACACAGACAGAGTGATTAGACTCTCATGAGGTTGTGGTGTATCTGGTGTTGTAGTCAAAATCAATAATGAATAACTTTACTCACGGTTCAATGTGTGTCATTTATCGAAATACTCAGGTAATGCAAACGTCTTGAACTGTGGCATGTAGAACTGTGTCTGCGTATGTGTGTGCATGTGTGTGAGTGTATGTCTGTATGTTTGCCTGTGTGCATCTATGCGTGTGGTATTTAGGTGGCGTAGCGCACGGCGAGCACAGAGGGCATGTTTTGACCTGACCTCATAGTTTCACTTTGGAATTTGACGTAATTGGATGAAAGTCAATATTTTACCTATTCATATCGCGTGGTTCCAGGGTTAATCCACGGGGTTACAAAGTTAAACAAACTGAAAGGGTTAAGTTTAGGTATTTGTTTTGAGTGCTTAAGGTTAGGGCTATGGTTTGGGGAAGGCTTAAAACAAAATAATTAAAAACAATGCACTGTTTCCATTAAGTACCATCAAGTACGCTCCCTGCTTGCTAGAGAATGGTGAACTGCCGTGGCAGAGTGGTCGAGGCTGCGCTCTGATTCTGAGTGGCAAAGCAAGTTAAGCAGCACTCTGGCTCCGAGCGGTGCGGCGGTCTAGGCAGCTCTCTGGCTCCGAGCGGCGCGGCGGTCTAGGCCGCTCTCTGGCTCAGAGCGGCGCGGCAGTCTAGGCAGCTCTCTGGCTCTGAGCGGCGCGGCGGTCTAGGCAGCTCTCTGGCTCCGTGCGGCGCGGCGGTCTAGGCAGCTCTCTGGCTCCGTGCGGCGCGGCGGTCTAGGCAGCTCTCTGGCTCCGTGCGGGGCGGCGGACTAGACAGCTCTCTGGCTCCGAGCGGCGCGGCGATCTAGGCAGCTCTCTGGCTCTGACTGGTGCAGTGGTCAAACATTACATATTCAATATGGGAAACCTGGGGAAATCAAACCCACAAACCTGGAATTGTAGGCTCCATGTTCCAACCAAGTGAGACCTCAGAACCACTATTACCTCAGTGTAAATGTACAGAAGTAAACGTTGTAGAGTGTACAAAACATTAGGAACACCTTCCTAATATTGAGTTGCACCCCTTTTTGCCCTCAGAATATACTCATTTAGCCGGACTATGGACTCTACAGTGTGTCGAAAGCGTTCCACAGAGATGCTGGCCCATGCTATCTCCAATGCTTCCCACAGTTGTGTCAAGTTGGCTAGTAGTGGATTTCTACTACGAAAAGCTTGTTCCATCTCATCCCACAGATACTCAAATTGGATTGAGATCTGGTAAATGGGCAGGCCACTGCGGTAAGCTGAATTCACTGTCATGTTTGTGGAACCACTCCTGGACAATCCTAGCCTTGTAACATGGGGCATCATCCTGATGAAAAATCTATTCACAGATGGATACACTGCTGCCGTGAACGGATGCACCTGATTGGCAATGATGTTCAAATATGCTGTGGCATTTAAACGTTGCTCCACTTTTATCACAGGGCCCAATGTGTGCCATGAAAACACACCCCACACCACCAGCTGCACGATGGATGCATGTACTCATGTGTTTTTCTCCATACCCTAGTCACCCACCAGCGTGAACCAGCAGGAACCGGGATTCATCAGTCCAGGCAATGTTTTCATTCCTTAGCTCAATGCAGCAGCAGTTTCTTATTTTTAGCTGAAAGAAGTGGAACTCTGTAAGGTCGTCGGCTGCCATACCCCATTCGTGTCAAGGTACAACGAGTTGTGCATTATTTTATCGGTCTTTGGGCGCTAATGTTGAACTGGACTGTCAGTTGACTAACTGTAGCCCATCTGTTGCTCTGTACAATGCATCAGCCTCCTTTGCCCTCTTTCATCAATGACCAGTTTTCCACCAAAAACTCAGAAATCTCCATCCTAACTACAACATTTTCAGACAAGATAGAACGGCCAAAGGGGGCGGTGTTGCAATCTACTGCAGAGATAGCCTGCAGAGTTCTGTCCTACAATCCAGGTCTGTACCCAAACAATTTAAACTTCTACTTTTAAAAATACACCACTCTAAAAACAAGTCTCTCACCGTTGCCGCCTGCTACAGACCACCCTCTGCCCCCAGCTGTGCCCTGGACACCATATGTGAACTGATTGCTCCCCATCTATCTTCAGAGCTTGTGCTGCTAGGTGACCTAAACTGGGACATGCTTAACACCCCAGCCATCCTACAATCTAAGTTTGATGCCCTCAATCTCACACAAATTATCAATGAACCTACCAGGTACCACCCCAAAGCCGTAATCTCGGGTACCCTCATAGATATCATCCTAACCAACTTGCCCTCTAAATACACCTCTGCTGTTTTCAACCAAGATCTCAGCGATCACTGCCTGCATCCGTAATGGGTCAGCGGTCAAACAACCTCCACTCATCACTGTCAAACGCTCCCTGAAACACTTCAGCGAGCAGGCCTTTCTAATCGACCTGGCCCGGGTATCCTGGAAGGATATTGACCTCATCCCTTTAGTAGAGGATGCCTGGTTATTTTTTTTAAATGCCTTCCTCACCATCTTAAATAAGCATACACCATTCAAGAACTTTAGAACCAGGAACAGATATAGCCCTTGGTTCTCTCCAGACCTGACTGGCCTTAATCAACACAAAAACATCCTGTGGCTTTCTGCATTAGCATCGAACAGCCCCCGTGATATGCAACTTTTCAGGGAAGTTAGAAACCAATATACACAGGCAGTTAGAAAAGCCAAGGCTAGCTTTTTCAAGCAGAAATGTACTTCCTGCAACAAAAACTCAAAAAAGTTCTGGGAAACTAAAGTCCTTGGAGAATAAGAGCACTTCCTCCCATCTGCCCACTGCACTGAGGATAGGAAACTCTGTCACCACCGACAAATCCACTATAATTGAGAATTTCAATAAGCATTTTTCTACGGCTGGCCATGCTTTCCACCTGGCTACCCCTACCCCAGTCAACAGCACTGCACCCCCCACAGCAACTTACCCAAGCCTTCCCCATTTCTCCATCTCCCAAATCCAGTCAGCTGATGTTCTGAAAGAGCTGCAAAATCTGGACCCCTACAAATCAGCCGGGCTAGACAATCTGGACCCATTCTTTCTAAAATGATCTGCAGAAATTGTTGCAACCCCTATTACTAGCCTGTTCAACCTATCTTTCGTGTCGTCTGAGATTCCCAAAGATTGGAAAGCAGCTGCGGTCATCCCCTCTTCAAAGGGGGGGACACTCTTGACCCAAACTGCTACAGACCTATATCTATCTTACCCTGCCTTTCTAAAGTCTTCGAAAGCCAAGTCAACAAACAGATTACCGACCATTTCGAATCCCACCGCACCTTCTCCGCTATGCAATCTGGTTTCAGAGCTGGTCATGGGTGCACCTCAGCCACGCTCAAGGTCCTAAATGATTACTTAACCGCCACCGATAAGAAACAATACTGTGCAGCCATATTCATTGACCTGGCCAAGGCTTTCGACTCTGTCAATCACCACATCCTCATCGGCAGACTCAATAGCCTTGGTTTCTCAAATGATTGCCTCGCCTGCTTCACCAACTACTTCTCTGATAGAGTTCAGTGTGTCAAATCGGAGGGCCTCTGGCAGTCTCTATGGGGGTGCCACAGGGTTCATTTCTTGGGCCGACTCTTTTCTCTGTATACATCAATGATGTCGCTCTTGCTGCTGGTGAGTCTCTGATCCACCTCTACTCAGACGACACCATTCCGTATACTTCTGGCCCTTCTTTGGACACTGTGTTAACTAACCTCCAGACGAGCTTCAATGCCATACAACTCTCCTTCCGTGGCCTCCAACAGCTCTTAAATACAAGTAAAACTAAATGCATGCTCTTCAACCGATCGCTGCCTGCACCTGCCCGCCTGTCCAGCATCACTACTCTGGACGGTTCTGACTTAGAATATGTGGACAACTACAAATACCTAGGTGTCTGGTTAGACTGTAAACTCTCCTTCCAGACTCACATCAAACATCTCCAATCCAAAGTTAAATCTAGAATTGGCTTCCTATTTCGAAACAAAGCATCTTTCACTCATGCTGCCAAACATACCCTCGTAAAACTGACCATCCTACCGATCCTCGACTTCGGTGATGTCATTTACAAAATAGCCTCCAATACCCTACTCAACAAATTGGATGTATTCTATCACAGTGCCATCCGTTTTGTCACCAAAGCCTCATATACTACCCACCACTGCGACCTGTACGCTCTCATTGGCTGGCCCTCGCTTCATACTCGTCGCCAAACCCACTGGCTCCAGGTCATCTACAAGACCCTGCTAGGTAAAGTTCCTCCTTTTCTCAGCTCGCTGGTCACCATAGCAGCACCCACCTGTAGCACGCGCTCCAGCAGGTATATCTCTCTGGTCACCCCCAAAGCCAATTCCTCCGCCTCTCCTTCCAGTTCTCTGCTGCCAATGACTGGAACGAACTACAAAAATCTCTAAAACTGGAAACACTTATCTCCCTCACTAGCTTTAAGCACCAGCTGTCAGAGCAGCTCACATATTACTGCACCTGCACATAGCCCATCTATAATTTAGCCCAAACAACTACCTCTTCCCATAATGTATTTATTTGTTTTGCTCCTTTGCACCCCATTATTTATATTTCTACTTTGCACTTTCTTCCACTGCAAATTTACTATTCCGGTGTTTTACTTGCTATATTGTATTTACTTCGCCACCAGTCTCCTTTAAAAAAAATATATACATTTGCGCAGGTTGGGTTGGGTTGGGTGGGAAAGCCACGGATTCATTTTGGACCCGTAAAGGACCTATAGTACACACTGACTTTGGGAGACTGGAAGCTGATTTAGCCTTGCTCTGATCTGGCACTACCCCTGCACTGACCCACAATATTCCCTCTTACCTTTCTCATAGGCTGGCATGCTGTCCTTCAGCAGGTAGCTCAGCTGGTGGCCGTTGAGGTGCAGGAAGCGTAGCTGGTCCCTGAGCGAGGCCTCCTCCACCACAGGCTGGATGAGTCGGCCCACGCTGTTCTGGGAGATGGGCAGGCCCAGACCAAGAGCCAGGGTCGGGGTCAGGTCCACCTGCTCTACTGTTGACGGTTTCTCCATCCCTACTGTTTATAAGGAGTAGAGAGAGTATCTCAGGATATAGAAACAAGAGGGCGCAAGCAGGCACACATGCACAAGACAGACATAAATGTGCACGTACACACACACTTACATTCACACACTAATACAGTTGAGAATTTAAGTGAAAAGTCACAGGAGCAGAACATATGTGCCGCATCTCTAATCATCCCCTACTCCTCTACGTCATACTTTAATAACAATGATTCATTCACTTTGTGTAGCACACTTTAAAATAAAACCTATTCTAAAATAAATAAATTTTATATATATACATATAATATACATATATACACACACACACACACACACACACACACACACACATATATATATATATATATATACATATAATATACACACACATATATATATATATACATATATATATATATATATATATACATACATACATATATATATATATATATATATAAAATGCTGTGTCCTGTTTTTAGGTTTGATAAAAGCTCAAGCTTAAATCCTGCCAGTTGAGTTGACAGGACAATCCAGAACATGAGCTCTGTGTCTGGTCCTACAGTACAAGTTACTGTACCAGCCTGTCCATCATGTGTCTGGTCCTACAGTACAAGTTACTGTACCAGCCTGTCCATCATGTGTCTGGTCCTACAGTACAAGTTACTGTACCAGCCTGTCCATCATGTGTCTGGTCCTACAGTACAAGTTACTGTACCAGCCTGTCCATCATGTGTCTGGTCCTACAGTACAAGTTACTGTACCAGCCTGTCCATCATGTGTCTGGTCCTACAGTACAAGTTACTGTACCAGCCTGTCCATCATGTGTCTGGTCCTACAGTACAAGTTACTGTACCAGCCTGTCCATCATGTGTCTGGTCCTACAGTACAAGTTACTGTACCAGCCTGTCCATCATGTGTCTGGTCCTACAGTACAAGTTATTGTACCAGCCTGTTTCTGACACCGCTTCATTTCTCAGCCAGTCTCTCAGTAAAATGTGATCCACCTGAAATAAACCCATGTAGAGGAGTGATCTAGAAATAGACGTGGCAAATAAAGAAACAATTATCACATTCACACCAACAGCCTCGAACGCGTTCGTCACAGAGCAGCGAGACGTTAATGAGCTCCTCTTCACACAGTGCCAAGACGTCACCACTTCTCACATTGTGAGAGCTCAGCTGAGAGACAGCCGTGTGTGTATGTTTGTGTGTGCATTTTTTGCAGCCTTTATTTAACCAGGCATGTACGTGTGTGGCACAGGCGCTCTGGAGTAGGCCCTTACCTATAAAAAGTCATGTTAATCCTCACTTAACCACATTTTTCCTAGGTGAAAACAAATGTAAATGGACATATTAGTGGTGGGCCGTAACTACGATATGTTCACTATACTATTATGGATAAGTGTTGTGTTCCGCATTTGAACACCGGTGTGCATGTGCCTAATTCAGCAATGACACCAAGACAGACTGACAGACAGAGGAGGGATAACAGGAGAGCCAATGAGAGTACTTACCTTTCTTCTTGAAGGCGGGGCTGATGAGCACCAGGGGGGTGTTGACCTCGTGCTCAGACGAGCCCCCGTGGCTGCCCGTCTCGGACATCCCGTGGTCCCCACACAGCACCAGCAGGTAGGGCAGCGCCCCCTCTGCCTCCTAAGGGGACACAGGACATGGCAGATATAGATAGGTCACATAAGCGGACCAAATGTTAACATAATGGCCGTTTATCAGACACTTTTATTCACTGCAACTTACAGTTAAAGTAGCATCTCATTTTAACAGCTCATAATCTAGGGACTACGGAGTGGCTCAGCGGTCTAATGCACTGCATTGCAGTGCTTCCGGCATCACTACAGACCCGGGATCAATCCCAGGCTGTGTCATAACCGGCCGTGACCGGGAATCCCATAGGGCGGAGCACAATTTGCCCCCGCGTCGTCTGGGTTTGGGGAGGGTTTGGCTGGGGGGGTTTAACTTGGCTCATCGCGCTCCAGCACCTCCTTGTGGCTTGCCATTTCCTCAGAGGATGACGTCATGTTTTAGGCTGAGACGTCCAGAAGAGGGGATTTATCAGGAAGAAAGTGTGGTATTCAACAGGCAATAGAAATGCACAGGCAGGGCAGGAATAGGGGTTGTGGAAATATGTGTTTGAAATCGAGTCCTGCTGCTGGAAGAAGCAGCCTCGCCTCATGTCCTCCCTTCACTGGAGCGAAACAGTGGAGTTTCCAAGCAGCGCCTGAGGGGCTAGGCTCACTCTCTAGCTCTCTCCTCTGGGAATGAAAGGTGGTTAGCTCCGTTTCACTTCAAAGACCCTCTCAGCCACGCTAGCCTGCTTCCTTTAGCAGCCAGCGCAAGCTAACAAAAGCCTGAATATCTGCCAGTTTAGCTGGTTGCCCTAACAGAGCCAGCTAACTTATTCAACTCATTGGCATTTCATGTTACAGATGTAGGATCTCATTGGCATTTCATGAAGAGGAAATAACCTTTCCCAGCCATGAAAGCTGCCAGAGTGCATAGGGACATTGCTTACATCCGCTATGACAGGTTCTTTGTCCACCCTCCCTCCCAAAAGCATAGAAGAGATGAGAAAGCCAAGCCTATGTGTTCCTAGCTTCAACCCCACACACACACACACACACACACACACACACACACACACACACACACACACACACACACACACACACACACACACACACACACAAACTGATTCATGGACTGCTGAATGTTTTTTTTTCTCTCTTGCTTTGTTTATTCTTTTCCATATTATGGTCGATCTCTGATAAGCTACCCAGGAAAGAGCTAAAAATAGTCCATATTAATATATGTAGCCTAAGAAATAAAAGTTAATGATATCCATAACATTAGCCATTTCTGAGACTCACTTAGATAATTAATTTGATGATACAGCAGTAGCAATACAAGGATAACACCTACAGAAGAGACAGGAATGCTTATGAGGTGTTGAGATATAAACTCAGCAAAAAAAGAAACGTCCTCTCACTGTCAACTGCATTTATTTTTAGCAAACTTAACATGTGTAAATATACACAAACATACACATACACACATTCATATCTATACACATACATAAACTCAGCAAAAAAGAAACGTCCCTTTTTCAGGACGCTGTCTTTCAAAGATAATTCGTAAAAATCCAAATAACTTCACAGGTCTTCATTGTAAAGGGTTTAAACACTGTTTCCAATGCTTGTTCAGGAAGCTGTTTAAAGGCACAGTCAACTTAGTGTATGTAAACTTCTGACCAACTGGAATTGTGATAGTGAATTATATGTGAAATAATCTGTAAACAATTGTTGGAAAAATGACTTGTGTCATGCAAAGTAGATGTCCTAACCGACTTGCCAAAACTATAGTTTGTTAACAAGACATTTGTGGAGTGGTTGAAAAACAAGTTTTAGTAACTCCAACCTAAGTGTATGTAGACTTCCGACTTCAACTGTACATACATAAAATCTATTTAGTCTCAAATAAATAATGAAACATGTTCAATTTGGTTTAAATAATGCAAAAACACAGCATTGGAGAAGAAAGTAAAGGTGCAATATGTGCCATGTAAAAAAGCTAACGTTTAAGTTCCTTGCTCAGAACATGAGAACATATGAAAGCTGGTGGTTCCTTTTAACATGAGTCTTCAATATTCCCAGTTAAGAAGTTTTAGGTTGTAGTTATTATAGGACTATTTCTCTCTATACCATTTGTATTTCATAGACCTTTGACTATTGTATGTTCTTATAGGCACAATAGTACTGCAAGCCTAATCTCGGGAGTTGATAGGCTTGAAGTCAAACAATGCTGTGCTTCAAGCATTGCGAAAAGCTGCTGGCAAACAGAGGAAAGTGAGGTTTGAATGAATGCTTACGAGCCTGCTGGTGCCTACCACCACTCAGTCAGACTGCTCTATCAAATATCAAATCATAGACTTAATTATAATATAATAAACACAGAAATACGAGCCTTTGGTCATTAATATTGTCAAATCCAGAAACTATCATTTCGAAAACAAAACGTATATTATTTCAGAGAAATACGGAACCGTTCCGTATTTTATCGAATGGGTGGCAACCCTAAGTCTAAATATTGCTGTTACATTGCACAACCTTCAATGTTATGTAAAATTCTCGCAAATTAATTCCGTTCTTTGTTAGGAAGAAATTTGCAACGAGCCAGGCGACCCAAACTGCTGCATATACCCTGACTCTGCTTACACTGAACGCAAGAGAAGTGCCACAATGACAGGCATTGCATTGATTATATGCAACGCAGGACAAGCTAGTTAAACTAGTAATATCATCAACCACGTGTAGTTAACTAGTGAATATGTTAAGATTGATTGTTTTTTATAAGATAAGTTTAATGCTAGCTAGCATCTTACCGTGGCTCCTTGATGCCTGCACTGGGGTAACAGGTGGTCAAGCCTGCCACGCAGTCTCCTCGTGGATTGCAATATAAGCATCCATAATTGGCGTCCAAAAATGCCGATTACCGATTGTTATGAAAACTTGAAATCGGCCCTAATTAATCTGCCATTCCGATTAATCGGTCAACCTCTAACACACACACACACACACACACACACAACCACACACGTTCAAAAGTTTGGGGTCACTTAGAAATGTCCTTGTTTTTGAAAGAAAAGCAAATTTGTTGTCCATTAAAATAACATCAAATTGATCAGAAATACAGTGTAGACATTGTTAATGTTGTAAATGACTACTGTAGCTGGAAACGGCTGATTTTATGTAATATCTACATAGGCGTACAGAGGCCCATTATCAGCAACCATCACTCCTGTGTTCCAATGGCAAGTTGTGTTAGCTAATCCAAATTTATCATTTAAAAAGGCTAATTGATCATTAGAAAACTCTTTTACAATTATGTTAGCACAGCTGAAAACTGTTGTTCTGATTAATGAAGCAATAAAACTGGCCTTATATATATATATATATATATATATATATATACGGTCTTTGTATATATAGTTTTCAGCTGTATATATACTGCTCAAAAAAATAAAGGGAACACTTAAACAACACATCCTAGATCTGATTGAAAGAAATAATCTTATTAAATACTTTTTCCTTTACATAGTTGAATGTGCTGACAACAAAATCACACAAAAATAATCAATGGAAATCAAATTTATCAACCCATGGAGGTCTGGATTTGGAGTCACACTCAAAATTAAAGTGGAAAACCACACTACAGGCTGATCCAACTTTGATGTAATGTCCTTAAAACAAGTCAAAATGAGGCTCAGTAGTGTGTGTGGCCTCCACGTGCCTGCATGACCTCCCTACAATGCCTGGGAATGCTCCTGATGAGGTGGCGGATGGTCTCCTGAGGGATATCCTCCCAGACCTGGACTAAAGCATCCGCCAACTCCTGGACAGTCTGTGGTGCAACGTGGCGTTGGTGGATGGAGCGAGACATGATGTCCCAGATGTGCTCAATTGGATTCAGGTCTGGGGAACGGGCGGGCCAGTCCATAGCATCAATGCCTTCCTCTTGCAGGAACTGTTGACACACTCCAGCCACATGAGGTCTAGCATTGTCTTGCATTAGGAGGAACCCAGGGCCAACCGCACCAGCATATGGTCTCACAAGGGGTCTGAGGATCTCATCTCGGTACCTAATGGCAGTCAGGCTACCTCTGGCGAGCACATGGAGAGCTGTGTGGCCCCCCAGAGAAATGCCACCCCACACCATGACTGACCCACCGCCAAACCGGTCATGCTGGAGGATGTTGCAGGCAGCAGAACGTTCTCCACGGCGTCTCCAGACTGTCACGTGCTCAGTGTGAACCTGCTTTCATCTGTGAAGAGCACAGGGCGCCAGTGGAGAATTTGCCAATCTTGGTGTTCTCTGGCAAATGCCAAACGCCCTGCACGGTGTTGGGCTGTAAGCACAACCCCCACCTGTGGATGTCGGGCCCTCATACCACCCTCATGGAGTCTGTTTCTGACCGTTTGAGCAGACACATGCACATTTGTGGCCTGCTGGAGGTCATTTTGCAGGGCTCTGGCAGTGCTCCTCCTGCTCCTCCTTGCACAAAGGCGGAGGTAGCGGTCCTGCTGCTGGGTTGTTGCCCTCCTACGGCCTCCTCCACGTCTCCTGATGTACTGGCCTGTCTCCTGGTAGCGCCTCCATGCTCTGGACACTACGCTGACAGACACAGCAAACCTTCTTGCCACAGCTCGCATTGATGTGCCATCCTGGATGAACTGCACTACCTGAGCCACTTGTGTGGGTTGTAGACTCCGTCTCATGCTACCACTAGAGTGAAAGCACCGCCAGCATTCAAAAGTGACCAAAACATAAGCCAGGAAGCATAGGAACTGAGAAGTGGTCTGTGGTCCCCACCTGCAGAACCACTCCTTTATTGGGGGTGTCTTGCTAATTGCCTATAATTTCCACCTGTTGTCTATTCCATTTGCACAACAACATGTGAAATTTATTGTCAATCAGTGTTGCTTCCTAAGTGGACAGTTTGATTTCACAGAAGTGTGATTGACTTGGAGTTACATTGTGTTGTTTAAGTGTTCCCTTTATTTTTTTGAGCAGTATATATATATATATATATATATATATATATATATATATATATATATATATATATATATATATTCAGAGCTACATCCTTGTAATGCTTACAGAACATCTCATGTCAAGTGTTACTGAAGTGTTGTGGTTGCAGGTTCACTTGCCTCATCTAAAGTCTATTATTATAGGCTGTTGCTATAGACTACCAAGTACTAACAGTCAGTATCTAAATAATGTGTGTGAAATGCTTGATAGTGTATGTGATGTAAACAGAGAGGTCTACGTTCTTGGGGATCTGACTGGTTTTCATCTAGCTGTCAGCTCAAGAGGAATCTGCTCACTGTAACCAGTGCCTGTAATCTGGTTCAGGTCATTAATCAACCTACCAGGGTGTTTACAATTACTACAGGAACTGGATCATCCATATGAATTGATCACATTTGTACTAACACTATAGGACTTTGTTCTAAAGCTGTATTTGGACCCATTGGGTGCAGTGATCGCAATATAGTGGATATATCCAGGAAAGCCAAAGCTCTAAAAGCTGGGCCTAAAATAGTGTATAAGAGATCATACAAAATATTCTACTGTGACTTATGTGGATGACGTTAAACATAATTTGTTGGTCCTGGTGTGATTAATAAGGAGCATCCAGACGCTGTAGTTAATACATTTTTGAAATTGCTTCTTCCAATTATTGATAAACATGCACCTCTTAAGAAACTGACTGTTAGAACTGTTAAGGCTCCATGGATTGATAAGGAATTGAAAAGCTGTATGGTTGGGGCAAAAGGAGTAGCAAATAAGTCTGGCTCTACATCTGACTGGCTGATTTAGTGCAAATTGAGAAATTATGTGACTAATTTCAACAAAAGATTAAACTATATTATGAAGCCAAGATCAATGATATAAAGAACGATGGGAAAAACTGAAATACTTTCAATGAAATTATGGGCAGAAAGACAAATTCAAATCCATCTTTCATCGAATCAGATGCCTTATTCATCACAAAACCATTTGATGTTGCGGATTATTTTAATGATTACTTCATTGGCAAAGTGGGCAAACTTATGACAACAATGAATAGCGAGTCATCGTATTAATGCATAAAAAAATATATATAATAAAAGAAAAGCATTGTAAGTTTGAATTTTGCAAAGTTAGTTTAGGAGAGATGGGGAAATTATTGTTTTCGACCAATAATGACAAATCACCTGGCATTGACAAATTAGGTAGAAAGCTACTGAGGATTGTAGCTGACTCTATAGCCACTACTATCTGTCATATCTTTAATCTGAGCCTAGAGGACCGTGTTTGTCCTCATGCCTGGAGGGAAGGCAAAGTAATTCTGCAAGAACGGTAAAGTGGCCTTCACTGGTTCTAACAGCGGACCTATCAACTTGCTGCCAGCTCTGAGCAAACTATTGGAAAAAGTGTGTTGGACCAAATTAGGGCCGTTGGCGGTCATGACATTTTGTCAGGCGGTTATTGTCATGCAAAAGACTGCCGGTCTCAAATAAAATCTCATTGGTCACATACACATTGTTAGCAGATGTTAGTGCGAGGGTAGCGAAATGCTCGTGCTTCTAGTTCCGACAGTGCAGTAATATCTAACAAGTAATCTAACAATTCCACAACAACTACCAAATACACACAAATCTAAAGGGATGGAATAAGAATATGTAGATATAAATATATGGATGAGCGATGATGGAGCGGCATGGGCAAGACGCAATAGACGGTATAAAATACAGTATATACATATGAGATGAGTAATTTAATAATGTTTACATACCTTACAAGTGGCAATATTTAAAAAGTGGCATTATTTAAAAAGTGACTAGTGATCCATGTATTAAATTAGCAAATGATTTGAGTCAATATGTAGGCAGCAGCCTCTCTGTGTTAGAGATGGCTGTTTAACAGTGTGATGGCTTTGAGATAGAAGCTATACTTGTACTGACCTCGCCTTCTGGATGTTAGCGGCGTGAACAGGCAGTGCCTCGGGTGGTTGTTGTTCTCGATTATCTTTTTGGCCTTCCTGTGCTGTAGGTGTCCGGGTGCTGTAGGTGTCCTGGAGGGCAGGTAGTTTGCACCAGGTGATGCGTTGTGCAGAACGCACCACCATCTGGAGAACCTTGCGGTTGAGGGCGGTGAAGTTGCCATACCAGGCTGTGATACAGCCTGACAGGATGCTCTCAATTGTGCATCTGTAAAAGTTTGTGAGGATTTTAGGTAACAAGACAAATTTCTTTAGCCTGGACCATTTCAGTTTGTCAGTGATGAGTACGCCAAGTAACTTAAAACTTTCCACCTTCTCCACTGCTGTCCCGTCGATGTGGATAAGGGGGTGCTTTCCTGAAGTCCACGATCATCTCCTTTTTTTTGTTGACGTTGAGTGAGAGGTTGTTTTCCTGACACCACACTCCGAATGCCCTCACCTCCTCCCTGAAGGCTGTCTCGTCGTTGCTGGTAATCAAGCCCACTACTGTTGGGTCGTATGCAAACTTGATGATTGAGTTGGAGCCGTGCATGGCCACGCAGTCATGGGTGAACAGGGAGTACAAGAGGGGGTTGAGCACGCACCCTTGTGGGGCCCCAATGTTGAGGATCAGCGAAGTGGAGATATTGTTTCCTACCTTCACCACCTGGCGGCAGCCCGTCAGAAAGTCCAGGACCCAAGTGCAAAGGGCGGAGTTGAGACCCAAGGCTTCAAGCTTAATGATGAGCTTGGAGGGTATTAACGTGTTGAATGCTGAGCTGTAGTCAATGAACAGCATTCTTACATAGGTATTCCTCTTGTACAGATGGGATAGGGCAGTATGCAGTGTGATGGCGATTGCATCGTCTGTGGACCTGTTGGCAGTGGTATGCAAACTGAAGGTGATATGCTCCTTGACTAGTCTCTCAAAGCACTTTATGATGACAGAAGTGCGTGCTACGGGGCGATAGTCATTTAGTTCAGTTATGTTTACCTTCTTGGGTACAAGAACAATGGTGGCCATCTTGAAGCATGTGGGGACAGCAAAGCGGGCAAAGAAGGTGTTTAGTTTGTCTGGAAGCAAGACGTCGGTGTCCGTGACATAGCTGGTTTTCTTTTTGTGGTCTGTAATTGCCTGTAGAATCTGCCACATACGTCTCATGTCTGAGCCGTTGAATTGGCTTTGTGCCTATACCGACATTTCGCTTGTTTGATTGCCTTGGAGGGAATAACTACACTGTTTATATTCTGCCATATTCCCAGTCATCTTACCATGGTTAAATGCGGTGGTTCGCGCTTTCAGTTTTGTGCGAATGCCGCCATCTATCCACAGTTTCTGGTTAGGGTAGGTTTTAATAGTCACAGTGGGTACAACATCTCCAATGCACTTCCTTATAAACTCACTCACCAAATAAATCGATGTTATTCTCTGAGGCTGCCCACAACATTTCCCAGTGCGCGTGATCAAAACAATCTTGAAGCGTGGATTCTGATTGGTCAGACCAGCGTTGAATGGTTCTTGTCACGGGTACTTCCTGTTTGAGTTTCTGCCTATAGGACGGTAGGAGCAAGATGGAGTTGTGGTCGGATTTTCCCGAAGGGAGGGCCTTAAATGCATCGCGGAAGTTAGAGTAGCAGTGGTCCAGTGTATTGCCCGTACGGGTGCTACAATCAATATGCTGATAGAATTTCGGTTGCTTCGTTCTCAGATTAGCTTTGTTAAAATCCCCAGCTACAATACATGCAGCCTCAGGATATATGGTTTCCAGTTTGCATAAAGTCCAGTGAAGTTCCTTGAGGGCCTTCGTGGTATCTGCTTGGGCGGGGGATATACACGGCTGTGACTATTATCGAAGAGAATTCTCTTGAGAGATAATGCGGTCGGCATTTGAGTGTAAGGAATGCTAGGTCAGGTGAACAAAAGGACTTGAGTTCCTGTATATTGTTACTGTTACACTATGAGTCGTTAATCATGAAGCATACACCCCCGCCCTTCTTCCCTGAGAGATGTTTATTTCTGTTGGCGCAACGCATCTAGAAACCCGGTGGCTGTACCGACAGCATATCCCAAGAGAGCCATGTTTCCGTGAAACAAAGAACGTTAGAATCTCTGATGTCTCTCTTGAAGACAACCCTTGCCCTAATTTCATCTACCTTGTTGTCTAGAGACTGGACATTGGCGAGTATTATACTAGGAAGCGGTGGGTGGTGTGCACGCCTTCGATAGTCTGACCAGGAGGCGACGTTGTTTTGGGTTGGCCTCTGGGATTAGATCCAATGTCCTGGGTGGTGGTCTGGACAAAGGATTCGTTTCGGGAAATTCGTATTCCTGGTCGTAATGTTGGTAAGTTGACGTTGTGCTTATATTCAATAATTCTTCCCGGCTGTATGTAATAGCACTTAAGATTTTCTGGGCTAACAATGTATGAAATAATACATAAAAAAATAATACTGCATAGTTTCCTAAGGACTCGAAGCGAGGCGCCCATCTCTGTCGGCGCCATCTTGCTTATTTCTCAAGGTAATTGACCGTTGATTAACAAACACGTTTAGCATCTCCAGGCCTCCACACATACAAGTCACTGATGTGCACCTTTGAAACATCTACATTTTAAAAAGTCAATTTAATATACACCATCACAATAAATGCATTATTTATTTTAGTTATGTCTTAAGAAACATGATATGAAGAAAATGTAATTCAGAAGAACAGAATATGAGTTGGCCTACTGTATGTTACCTGGCTGTGTGACATGCCATAGGCTGTAGGCTAGTTCATTTAGCAGACAAGATACTGTATGCTTAATGATATGCCATTACTTTATATTATATGATTGTATAGTAAGAAGAATATAATTGAACTTAGCTGGAAAAAAATAAAGGATATTTTTCCCATTGCGGAGCGGGTGCACATATGAAGTGGCTATGCTGAGCGTAAGAGTGATCATTTGAAACAGGTCCTATATGCTAGATTTAGAGTTATTTGGCAACTTTAGTTGTGAATGATACAAACCTTAGAATGTCTTAGGGGCTGCGACTATAGGCTACTGATGATTTGAGAAAGGCGCAATAAAAGCTGTGCTCCGTTCCTTGCCTCTGGCTGCACACCTGTTCTCTCATCAAGTGATCTTATTTTCACCCATCAGACTATTCTCAATTTAATCTAGTCTTTACTAATATGTACAATTATTTTGGATTTAGATTGTCCTATTATGAAACGGGCAGGAACACGGGCAGGAGGAAGAAATGCATGTCAGCAGTATGCACTCGAATAGCTGACTCATGACTTCCGGTGTGGTGGTAATAGGGTCACCTCAGACCAAATACAATGACCAAATACAATACTATTTATCTGTAAACAAATTAACTTACTTTCAGCATGCTTATAGACAAGGGCACTCAACATTTAGTGCACTGACACAAATGACTGATGATTGGTTGAAAGACATTGATTATAAGATTGTGTGAGCTGTACTCTTAGATTTCAGTGCAGCCTTTGATATTATTGATCATAACCTGTTGTTGAGAAAACTTGTGTTATGGCTTTTTAACCTCTGCCATATCGTGGATTCAGAGCTCTCTATCTAATATAACTCAGTGTTTTCTTTAATGGAAGCTTCTCTAATGTCAAACATGTAAAGTGTGGTGTACCGCAGGGCAGCACTCTTGGCCCTCTACTCTTTTCTATTTTTACCAATTGTAACGGCTGTTGTCGGATTTAGACCAAAATGCAGCGGGGAAATGTGCACTCATCTTCTTTATTATATTCGGACAAGAAGGAGAACCAAAATAAACACGTACACAAAGAAAACACAACGACTATTCACAGGCTGGTAAGGCACAAGGCTATACACAGAATATTCTCCCACAAAGCACTCAACAAACACCTTCCTATATATAGGACTCTCAATCAGAGGCAACTAGAAAACACCTGCCTCCAATTGAGAGTCCAACCCCAATAAACAAAACATAGAAATACAAAAAGACTAGACAGAACATAGAAATACACTAACATAGAACAGTGCCCAAAAACCCCCGGAATACATAAATCAAATACCCTACTAAACAAACCACCACCCCAAACCACATAAAACAAATACCCTCTGCCACGTCCTGACCAAACTACAATAACAAATAACCCCTATTACTGGTCAGGACGTGACACCAATGACCTGCCACTGGCATTAAACAAAGCCTGTGTCCATGTATGCGTCAGCAACCACAGCTAGTGAAGTCACTGCAAACCTAAAGAGTTGCAGTCAATGTTCAAATGAGTGGCCAGTAATAAACTGGTCCTGAACATCTCTTAAAACTAAGAGCATTGTATTTGGTACAAATCATTCCCTAAGTTGTAGACTTCAGCTGAATCTGGTAATGAACGGTGTGGTTGTTGAGCTATTAAAGGAGACTCAATTACTTGGTGTTACCTTAGATCACAGGTGTCAAACTCATTCCACGGAGGGCTGAGTGTCTGGTTTTTGCTCTTCCCTTGTACTTGATTGATGACTTAAGTAAGGAACTCCCCACACCTGGTTGTCTAGGGCTTAATTTACAGGAAAAAACTAAAACCTGTAGACTAGGCCATTCATGGAATGAGTTTGACACCCCTACCTTAGATTGTAAACAGTCATGGTCAAAATATATAGGTTCAACGGTTGTAAAGAAGGGGAGTGGTCTGTCTGTGATAGATGATCTGCTTTTCTGATACCATACTCCACAAAGCAAATCCTGCAGGCTCTAGTTTTATCTTGATTATTGTCCAGTCATTTGGTCAAGTGCTGCAAAGAAAGACCTAGTTATGCTGCAGTTGGCCCAGAACAGAGCAGCAAATCTTGTTCTTCATTGTAATCAGAGGGCTAATATCAAAACTATGCATGTCAGTCGCTCTTGCCTAAGAGTTAAAGAAAGACAAACTGCATCGCTTCTTGTTTTTATAAGTAACATGAATGTGTTGGAAATTCCAAATTGTTTGCATAGTAAACTTACACACAGCACTGACAGACACACACGTACACCACCAGAAATGCCACCAGGGGTCTTTTCAAAGTCTCCAGGTTCAGAACAAATTCAAGGAATTTGCTACCGCAAGGCAAGCCAGCGGTACTAATGCACCAAGTCTGGAAACAAAAGGATCCTGAACAACTTCTATCCCCAAGCCATAAGACTTCTAAAGAAGACTGCTAAATAGCTAATCTAATGGCTACACTGCCTACCTGCATTGATCCTTTTTTGCAGACTATGCACACACACATACTTACACTGACACTCCAACACACACACTTCATACGCATAACATGCACACTGACGACACACACACTGCAGCTACAATCGATTATATATCCTGTTGCCTAGTCACTTTACCCCTACATATATGTACAGTACATAGCTAACTCAATTGCCTCGTACACCTGCACATCAACTCAGTACTGGTACTCCCTGTATATAGCCATGTTATTTTCTACGTATATATATATATATATATATATATATATATATATATATACACATACATATACATATACACATATATATATATATATATACATATATATATACACATATACATATACATATATATATATAATATATATATATAATATATATATATTAGTTGAAGTCCGAAGTTTACATACACTTAGGTTGGGAGTCATTAAAACTCATTTTTCAACCACTCCAGAAAATGTCTTGTTAACAAACTATGGTTTTGGCAAGTCGGTTAGGACAGCGACTTTGTGCATGACAAAAAAATTTCCAACAATTGTTTAAAGACAGATTATTTCACTTATAATTCACTGTATCACAAGTCCAGTGGGTCAGAAGTTTACATACACTATGTTGACTGTGCCTTTAAACAGCTTGGAAAATTACAGAAAATTATGTAATGGCTTTAGAATCTTCTGATAGGCTAAATGACAATTTGAGTCAATTGGAGGTGTACCTGTGGATGTATTTCAAGGCCTACCTTCAAACTCAGTGCCTCTTTGCTTGACATCATGGGAAAATCAAAAGAAATCTGCAAAGACCTCAGAAATAAAATTGTAGACCTCCACAAGTCTGGTTCATCCTTGGGAGCAATTTCCAAACGCCTGAAGGTACCACGTTCATCTGTACAAACAATAGTACGCAAGTATAAACACCATGGGACCACGCAGCTGTCATACTGCTCAGGAAGGAGACGCGTTCTTTGGTGCGAAAAGTGCAAATCAATCCCAGAACAACAGCAAAGGACCTTGTGGAGATGCTGGAGGAAACAGGTACAAAAGCATCTATATCCACAGTAAAACTAGTCCTATATCGACATAACCTGAAAGGCCGCTCAGCAAGGAAGAAGCCACTGCTCCAAAACCGCCATAAAAAAGCCAGACTACGATTTGCAACTGCACATGGGAACAAAGATCTTACTTTTTGGAGAAATGTCCTCTGGTCTGATGAAACAAAAATAGAACTGTTTGGCCATAATGATCATCGTTATGTTTGGAGGAAAAAGGGGGAGGCTTGCAAGCCGAAGAACACAATCCCGACCGTGAAGCACGGGGGTGGCAGCATCATGTTGAAGGGGTGCTTTGCTGCAGGAGGGACTGGTGCACTTCACAAAATAGATGGCATCATGAGGCAGGAAATTATGTGGATATATTGAAGCAACATATCAAGACATCAGTCAGGAAGTTAAAGCATGGTCGCAAATGGGTCTTCTAAATGGACAATGACTCCAAGCATACTTCCAAAGTTGTGGCAAAATGGCTTAAGGACAACAAAGTCAAGGTATTGGAGTGGCCATCACAAAGCCCTGACCTCAATCCTATAGAAAATTTGTGGGCAGAACTGAAAAATCTTGAGCGAGCAAGGAGGCCTACAAACCTGACTCCGTTACACCAGCTCTGTCAGGAGGAATGGGCCAATTTAACCTCACCTGGCCAACATCCAGTGAAATTGCAGAGCGCCAAATTCAAAAACAGAAATACTCATTATATAAATTCATGAAACATACAAGTGTTATACATGGGTTTAAAGATAAACTTCTTGTTAATCCAACCACGGTGTCAGATTTCAAAAAGGCTTTACGGCGAAAGCATACCATGCGATTATCTGAGAACAGCGCCCAGCAGACAAATCATTACAAACAGTAACAATCCAAGTAGAGGAGTTACACAAGTCAGAAATAGTTATAAAATTAATCACTTACCTTTGATGATCTTCATATGTTTCCACTCACAAGACTCCCATTTACTCAATAAATGTTAGTTTTGTTCGATAAAGTCCATGGTTATATCCAAAAACCTCAGTTTTGTTAGCGTGTTTTGTTCAATAATCCACTGTCTCAAACAACATCCGGTGAAAATGCAGAGCGTGAAACTCAACAAAACAGAAATTCTCATGATAAACACACATAAAAGATACAAATTTTATACACCAGCTTAAAGATAAACTATTTGTTAATCCAACCGCTGTGTCAGATTTCAAAAAGGCTTTACGGCTAAAGCAAACCATGCGATTATCTGAGAATAGCGCCCAGCAGACAAATCATTACAAACAGTTAGCAGCCAAGAAGAGGAGTAACAAAAGTCAGAAATAGCGATAAAATGTATCACTTACCTTTGATGATCTTCATATGGTTGCCCTCCGAAGACTCCATGTTACACAATAAATGTTTGTTTTGTTTGATAATGTCCCTCTTTATGTCCAAAAACCTCCGTTTTGTTGGTGCATTTAGTTCAGTAATCCAAAGGCACAAAGCGCACTCTCAACATCCAGACGAAAAAAGTAAAAAAAGTACAATAAAAGTTTGTTGAAACATGTCAAACGATGTTTAAAATCAATCCTCAGGTTGTTTTTGTCATAAATAATCAATAATATTACAACCGGACAAAAGCTTCGTCAATAGAAAAGGAGAAACAAGAAAATCGCGCTCCCGATCACACGCTGGACTCATGTCTGGAAATGTCCACTGTCCACTCATTGAAAGTGCTGCATCTCCCTCATTTTTCAGAGTAAAAGCCTGAAACAATGCCTAAAGACTGGCCACATGTAGAAGAAGCCATAGAGATCGTGAACTGGGTCCTAAGTCTTTGTATGGTGGATAGGCTTTCAATGGAAAAACAGGCTTTCAAAATAATAGTACTTACTACATGGATTATCCTCAGGTTTTCACCTGCCATATCAGTTCTGTTACATTATTTTAACCGTTTTGGAAACTTTAGAGTGTTTTCTATCCAAATCTACCAATTATATGCATATCCTAGCTTCTGGGCCTGAGTAGCAGGCAGTTTACTATGGGCACGCTTTTCATCCAAAATTCCGAATGCTGCCCCCTACCCTAGTAAAGTTAAAGGCAATGCTACCAAATACTAATTGAGTGTATGTAAACTTCTGACCCACTGGGAATGTGATGAAAGAAATAAAAGCTGAAATAAATCACTCTCTCTACTAAGACTAGCTGTCGCCATTGGTGTTGTCTAATGGGGATCCTAATAAAATCTAAAATCTATATATTAATTTGAGTCAGTTTGCTACAGCAGGATAATAATCCTGCAGCAACAAGAAATGTGAATTATAATGTGCATTATAATTAATGGACATGGTTTCTTTTTTCCAAAGCCAGCTTCAAACTATGGGGGAGGGGTGGGACATTCTGTCTTTGTGTCTTCAATAGAAAGTCATTTAGGATTTGGTAGACCCATTGTCGGGCTCTTCCGAACTCACCAGGAAGCTAGTAGTACTGCATCAGTAAACCCTAGTATTTAAACAAGCCACATTTCACCAAAATGTCTAGGCATATTTATTCATTCAAGAAACAATACTGAACCACAGAAACAGTATAAACTGCAAATGTGAAGACAGTAGTGCTTTAAGTAACAGTCACTGGCACTGCGTGGAAAAAGGGGCAAAACTCCACTAGATGAAGACTAATGAATGCTAGCGCTGAGGCCTCCACCCCCTAAAATGCTTGCTCGACTTTGATTGGTGTTTAATCAGCGAGTCTGGGAACTGCTTGCCGCCACATCTCTGTGAGGTGTCCTGACTGCAGGGCAATTTGTATTTCTGATTAAACAACCCCAGGGCCTCTTCAAGCGGGGTGTTTAGCACCAGCAGGAAAGTGTCAATCTGCCACACATCGCAAGTTGCAGGTGCAGTCTGGCGGAAAGTAAGGAGACAAACATTGAAAAGTCTATCAGAGATGAAGATCGATGAACTGCGGGTGGAAAAAATAATGTCCTCATCACCCCAGATTGGGTTATTTGTTCAGTTGAGTCTATAAGGAGGCAGAGCAAAAGTATTTTATTAGGATCCCCATTAGCTGTTGCCAAGGCAGCAGCTACTCTTCCTGTGGTCCAAACAGAACAGGGGAGATATACAAATGATCCTTCCCCTCTCGTGCAATGAGGCAGCCATTGTGATTTACGATGCGGTACTGCCAGTGTGCTCATTTGTAGCTTACCAAATACATACGTTGTCGTGCCCTATTCCGATTTAATGCCAAGCTGCTGGGAGTAATCCACAAATTGTAAAATGTTGCACATCTCGGAATGAACAAGAAAAACAACAACTAAAAGTTTATTTTCTATAAAAAAAAATAACTCCTCCTATCCCAGCTTCAACAAAAGAAGCAATACGCAGCATCATAACAGAGTTTAGGTCCTTTACATTAGGAGTTTAGGTCCTTTACATTTGAGTCATTTAGCAGACTCTCTTAACCAGAGCAACTTACAGGAGCAATTAGGGTTAAGTGCCTTGCTCAGGGGCAAATCGACAGAGCCTTGTCAGCTCAAGGATTCGAACCAGCAACCTTTCAGTTACTGGCACAACACTAACCACTAGGCTACCTACCTCACATCATTCCCAGATTGTAATGTGGGAGAGTGATGTGCTAGGAGAATAGAGGCTGACCCTGAGGCAAATTGTTGCAAGAATGAAAAAGGTAAAAGGATGAGAGACGGCAGTGTCCTGCATGTCACCCTCCTATTACCGAGGCCAGCACTCATCAGAGCTTTAAAAATGGGAAGAAAATCTATACTTTCAAACCAAATGACAAACGTTCTGAGCATCCGTGCTGAAAAGTTGATTGCACAGATGCCCGCACTGAAAGAAAGAAAAATAAAGAGCTGTATGAATGTCATAGTGACATGAAATATCATACCAAAATGGATAAATGCATGGAAGTTCTCTGGGTAGTCGCACAAAGAGGATGTTTTTATGGATTCTTCTGTGGCTTGAAACAGACTATTCAAAGTGGTTCGACTCACAAGTGAAGTCTGAAATATTCTGGTTTCACCTTTTAAAAATTCACAGTATCTGTAAACATCCTTTGGGGCCTTTGTAAGGAAAATGTTTTACCTTCCCAAAACAATCACAATCACATTCTTTGAGGTTCACTTAGAGGCCTTCGGTCCTTTCCACGAGTGACAAGAGACCGCTTTATCAGGCAAAGCTTTCTGTGAAGACCATCTACTTTTAAGAGGTTCAGCTTTGACTTTATACATTCACATAATCAAAACATGACATTTCAAGTAGTCACGGTATAATTGTATTCTATTTGTTAATTATAATATGGATAATGCCTTGCATCAGCTGTTCAAGAATTGATCCATACATGATTATATGGGTGTGCATCTTTCTTTAGTTATTCAATACACATATTGATACATGCGCTTCAATATGATAGAGGAACCATTTAATACAATAACATGGTGCAATGTCTGGCTTGGCCTAACGGTAAGAAACCCATCATAAATGTGTTGGATTAAGGATAAGGCCAGAGTGACTGTGGGAAAAGTATTGTCCTGTGAGTGTATAAGGGAACGTTCTACCCTTTAAGACAGAAACACCAATCACTTGAGGCTGAGATAAAAGGTTAACTTGTAGCTGTGTTTAAGAGACATACTTGTCTTAACTTTCTCATTTTGACCACAGCACAGTCAGCTCCGATATGGCCATGTCTTCCTCTGCTATGAAATACCACCTTCGCTGCTCTGTCTGTACAGAAATCTACACCAAGCCGGTCTCTCTCAGCAACCACCACACCTTCTGCATGACATCCCTCCGACGGATCCTGCCCGGAGTGCAACGCTCAGGTCAGGGGCAGAAGCTTTCAGATCAACAGGAATCTGAAGAACTTGGCAGAGCAGCTGAGAGAAGAAGCGAGACAGGTAAGGGCCAAAGTTAATTGGTGCCCAGACCAACACCAGGAACTGAGCCTGTTCTGCAAGCTCATCTGCCTGGTGTGTCAGGATGGAAGCGAGCACGTCGGCCATTCAATCAGGCCTCTCAGAGAACAGGAGGGTCTGGTGAAGAGGGAGGTGTTGGTTTGTTGGTTCTCTTGTTATTGCGGACCTCAGGACAAAATAGAATAACACAACCCCCTCTGATAGAAAGATGAATCCTCTGCTCTCAACTAAGATTAGCTCCTGGGATGCAGGCTGCCATGGACACGGCTGAGTTTGGGGGGTTTCTAAATTGATGGATACCTAAACCACAAGGTGATGTAATCTGCAAGACTGATACTCCATCCTACCCTAGTAAACAAATAACGGTTTATTCTGTTTGTGACGACATTCCACAGATCATTGTAACAAATTTGAATGAATGTTTTAACCATTTTTAAACGCAGTATTTAGGTGACCCTCGTACTTGAATTGCTTTGTATAAATATACTAGTAAACACATAGCACATCCTGAAAAAGAACAACGAACACATTCATCTGAAAAACTCTTACATTCTTTCCAAAATACAAATAGAATTGATAAAGTGATTATGCACGTGAAAGAAACAATGTAATGTGAATGGCTGGTCATTTAAAGCAGCGGTTCCCAAACTTTTTTGGTTTGGGAACCGCCGCGCACACACCATGTCTATTTCTATGGGCCCAAGCACTGTTCATGGCAAACTGTTCAAACCCCTCTTGCTGACGGAGAGAATATTCAGCATGTTAAATGCTTATTTCCTGAAATTCTACACATTTTGTCATGGGGTGCAGAGAACAAGTTGGAGTTCTAAAGCAAATTTTCTTGCAATTCTATACATGTTGCCATGTCTAATGTGTATTCGTGGAATATGAGTGATTGAAACGTTTCAACAAAATCTGGATATTTCTGACAAGCGATAAATAGCGATAAAAAAAGCTCTCAATGACTAACATGAGGAAAATTGCACTAGCCAATTTCGAAATTGCATCTTGTACATTCTTCTATTACAAATTTCAAGAGTAAGTTGAAAGCCGAGCTGAGTTCTGTCGACCCCTCGTGGGCGCACCCCACAGTTTGGGAACCACTGATTTAGAGGCCCACTGATTGCATAGAATAGATCCCTACATGGTTACATTCAACAGAAGTGAAACTCAATCTGGTATTAAATTAAGTCTGTATTACAAAATGCCACCCACATGCCACCTCAGGTTTCTTGGCCCTCCCACCCTTCCGGGAGGGCAGCTCCCACACAGCCCAATCCAAGCTCTTCTCTGTCCTGGCATCCCAATGGTGGAACCAGCTTCCTCCTGAAGCTAGGCCAGCAGAGTCCCTGCCCATCTTCTGAAAACATCTGAAACCCTACCTCTTCAAAGACTATCTTAAATAATCCTCCTCCTCACCTCAACCCCCCCCGCAAAAAATAAAGATTTAAATACAAAATTAAAAACTTAACCAGCACCTTGCACGTGACCCCCCCCCTCCCAGCTCTGACTCTACTGATAGCTACGATTGAGGAAAACTGTACTTTCTATGCCTGTGATATGTGGTTGTCCCACCTAGCTACCTTAAGATGATTGCACTAAATGTACGTCGCTCCAGATAAGAGCATCTGCTAAATGACAAATGTAAACATAAGTCCTGCTGCTTTTACAATTCTTTAATTTATGCTAAGGGAAAAGCATTTCATCAGAGAATGTGAACGGGTAATGCACACAGCACTCCACATTTAATTTAACATGTACATTTCTCAATCAGTGTATTAAAAAGCGGTCTATGCAACAATTTAAACGATAATTTAGATTTCCTCAAGGTATTTGAATAATACAATTGTTTAACATTAACATAATGCACACAAAAAAAGTTGACACACTAACTCATTCAAGGGTTTTTCTTTATTTTTACTGTTTTCTACATTGTAGAATAATAGTGAAGACATCAAAACTATGAAATAACACATATGGAATCAAGTAGTAACCAAATAAAAGTGTTAAACAAATCAAAATATATTTTAGATTCTTCAGCCACCCTTTGCCTTGACATCTTTGCACACTGCTGGCATTCTCTCAACCAGCATCACCTGGAATGCTTTTCAAACAGTCTTGAAGGAGTTCCCACATATGCTGAGTACTTTTGGCTGCTTTTCCTTCACTCTGCGATCCAACTCATCCCAAACCATCTCAATTGGGTTGAGGTCGGGTGATGTGGAGGCCAGGCCATCTGATGCAGCACTCCATCACTCTCTTTCTTGGTCAAATAGACCTCACACAGCCTGGAGGTGTGTTGAATCATTGTCCTGTTGAAAAACAAATGATAGTGGGACTAAGCGCAAACCAGATGGTATGGCATATCGCTGCAGAATGCTGTGGTAGCCATGCTCTTCAAGTGTGCCTTGAATTCTAAATAAATCACAGACAGTGTCACCAGCAAAGCCCACCACACCATCACATCGCCTCCTCCATGCTTCAAGGTGGGAACCACACATGCGGAGATCATCTGTTCACATACACTGCGTCTCACAAAGACATGGCGGATGGAACTAATAATCTCACATTGACTCATCAGACCAAAGGACAGATTTCCACCGTTCTAATGTCTATTGCTTGTGTTTCTTGACCCAAACAAGTCTCTTTTTCTTATTGGTGTCCTTTAGTAGTGGTTTCTTTGCAGCAATTCAACCATGAAGGCCTGATTCACGCAGTCTCCTCTCAGCAGTTGATGTTGAGATGTCTGTTACTCTGTGAAACATTTATTTGTGCTGCAATCTGAGGTGCATTGAACTCTAATGAACTTATCCTCTGCAGGAGAGGTAACTCTGGGTCTTCCTTACCTGTGGTGGTCCTCATGAGAGCCAGCTTCATCATAGCGCCTTTTGCGACAGCAGTTGAAGACATTTTCAAACTTCTTGAAACATTCGTATTGACTGACCTTCATGTCTTAAAGTAATGATCAACTGTCATTTCTCTTTGCTTATTTGAGCTGTTCTTGCCATAATATGGACCAAATAGGGCCGTCTTCTGTATACCACCCCTACCTTGTCACAACAACCGATTTAGCTCAAATGTATCAAGGAAAGAAATTTAAAAAAGGCACACCTGTTAATTGAAATGCATTCCAGTTGGCTACCTCATGAAGCTGGTTGAGAGAATGCCAAGAGTGTGTATAGCTGTCAAGGCAAATGGTAGCTACTTTGAAGAATCTCAAATCTAAACTATGTTTTGATTTGTTTAAAAAACATTGGATACTACATGTGTTATTTTATCATTTTGATGTCTTCACTATTATTCTACAATGTAGAAAATAGTACAAAGAAAGAAAACCCCTGGCATGAGTAGGTGTGTCGAAACTTTTGACTGGTACTGTATATCAACCTCCGGAATCGAGAACCAATTATTTCGATACACTGAATGGTTGCGTTCACTGAAGGACGAACATTCAGTGTATTCAAGAAATTGGTTCTCACTGGTAAACATACTTCTAAATTCAATTGATTACAAGTTCTGTGTGATCTAGTTCCTGTGTGTGTGTCCTGTTTTTTCCATTTAAAATGTGTGTACTCCACAGAGCTGTTCTACTTTCAAAGACATCTGAGGATATGAGCTGAACTGAATGCATTATCAAAGAAGTCTAAAGTACAAGAGGGACCTCGTCATGATGTTGTTTCATGGCTAATGCTCTACTGCTTTGTGTGAGAATTGGCCCCCTGGCCCTCTTCTAAAAAGTAAAGTCTTCTCGCTCTGGATGATTGAGATTGACCTTGGGATGAGGAAAATGTCAATTTTACACTCGTTCCTCTCTCTTCCTCTCCCTTTAACTGGGATATAGTCACTCCCGTTGTCTGTAAATAACACGATATCCTTCCTTAGGGAGGTTTTTAGTCATTCAGTTTTTATTGTTATTCTTTTGTTTTTTTTATCCTCTTATGTTTGTTGTGTAGTAAATATTTTCATAGTTTTTTCCTGTGAAGCATGTTGCATTCCACGTCTGAATTTTGTTGTATAAATAAAGCTTGATATGATTTAATGGTAGAACATCAGTCCTTTGTGTAAAGGCAAGGATTAAAAAGGCCTAGACCATGGCTGGTCTGGAGTTACGCACCGCTGCTTTCACACCAAGGTTCCTAGAGATGAAAGGATTTTTAGTTAGACTATCTTCAATAGATTAGCCTTCATAAAGTAACTATCTTTGGTACCTTAATTATATTATTTCCTTATTTTCTGGGGAGGGTGTTGCCTTCAGCAGCCATTACACAGAGGGGGAAAGAGAATCATCTAAACCTCAGCGGACAGTTTAAATAAGTGGGGACAGGATGTTGACACTAGCAGATATGGCAGATTGTGCCCACAACGTTTCCTCTCTTGTTGTTTCGGGGATCGGTGGATTCAGCAGTGGCAGGGAACAGACTCACAACGTGGCTGGTTTAAAGGAGTTGACATACGCTGATCAAGCCCGGATTTTCTTTGCCTCCATATTCCCTTTCATCGAAGGCTGTGAGAACCCAGAAGCAGGAGTATATTTGACAGGGCTGCTTTCAGCACCGTGGGAAAACATGCTTAGAAATCAAATTGTGCACATGAGAAAAGACAACAGAAGATGTGCCAGAGTGGAGTTGGCCTTCTGAGCAATCCATTTTGTTACAGATTGTTTTCTTTTCTCCAAAGATGAAGAGAGTTGGAAAGCTTCAACCCAAATCCTGTTTAGTTAAGCTATACAACAAAAATACACCTTTGATGGTCAAGACAACACCAATTCAAGTAAGCATATTGTCAAACATGAACTTAAACCATTTAAGTAGCAAGACTAATGGTTTAGAAAAGCCTGCCCTAGTAAGAACGACCATCTTCAATGATGTCCAGAGTCCCTCCACCTCTGTTTTTGGAAGTAGCCACTGCCCAGTAGCTTGTCCATTAACAAATGTCAGCCCTATTGTATTGAGTAGTGTGAACACTAAAAATAGCAATTGAATCCCTCCCCCTCCAGAAACTGTAGCTCAGATTGCATGTTGTCCCGCACTGCAGGTACTGGCTTCTCCTTTATAAATCAGGGCAGGACAAAGTAGGCCAGAAGCTCAAACTACCTTTTTACCGGCGGAGCCAAGGAAGCCTGCGTTTGATTGTCTCCCAGATGACCACTATGCACGATGCCTCATTTATTTTATCACAGCACCGGCACAGCGTGAAGAAACAGGATATCGGTAGTTCTGCAAGGTAATGAAAGTCACTGGAATGTTTTATACCTCGAAACTCATTGAAAGTCTACCCGTTATCTCAGTCATCTAAGGGAACATACTTTGTGGGTTTTTCACAGAGCTCTAAGAAAGACTCAATGGGACCACAATATTATATATTTAGGTCACAATGGTACTGTGTAAAGAACAGTAGAGGCAACAGCAGCAGGCTTCCACTGGGAGAGTTTGGAGCCTTTGAAGCACATTTCATTCAAAGAGCTCCCTGCTGAATATGCGCAAGAGTTAAAAAGCTAGCATGGTTAAATATGCACAAGAACACCGTTTTCAGTCAGGATCCTATTAAAAAACAGGAAAAGGACTGTTGAGCGCTTCAAACGCATTTATCATAACAGGACATTCTCCCAGAAATAAATGATGATACTTGTCATAATTTTCCAGCCCCATTACAAGAGGATGAAAATAAACGGGATATTTCCGGACATGCAAGTGATTTGTAAACGGAAAGATGAAGTTGAAACATTTTGTTCTTAGAATATTGATTAGAACAATATATACACAGACTATTTCTTTCAATTCCTCTCTGGCAGTGAAATGGACTGCCTGAATATAATGCAAATGTGCATTTTTAATTTCACAAAACAACCCATTGAGAATGAATAGGCAACATCTGAACTCCAAAGTAAATATGTGTCATTTTGCGATTGAAAAGTAGGCTGCTATACCTTTAAGATGAGGGAGCCATGAATCTTCTTGAGGATGTCGTCCATCTCCATTAGTTTGGGCTGGATGAGGGAGCTGTGGGGTCCACTGATGTGGCCGATGTGGTCCAGGCCCAGGTAGTGCAAGATCAGAATGTCCCAGTCGTCTCTCTTCAGCGTGCTATCCAGGTGACGTGTCACGTTGTTGTCAACCTAGGAAAAGTCAGGGCAGACATACAGTATCAACACAGAAAACTCATGATTGTGTCATTGTTTCTGAATCTGACAAACTGTGTACAGTATAGGGGTGTGACGTTTAAACTAATTTAGGATCGTTAACGTTTACAAAAAATCTGTTACAGAAGCATTCTTTTTTTTGCAGTTATCGCAAAACTACTATTAACTGGTCCCAATCATGATCGTAAAGGCAAAAACTTTAGTATTACAAATACCTAACGCAACAATGCTGTAAGTAGTAAATTATTTGCCATGGATATAAAGCGCTCCGCACGTCATCGTCATTAACAATTGGAAAAATAGTGAGACAGGGAAGCGACAGCAGCAAAGTTCTGTATGGCAATACTTTGAGAAGTTAAACGAGAAGGTGATGAAATACTAACTCTGCCAGGTGGAATTAAGCTACAGTGGCAGCACAGGTGCAATGCTGAAAGAGAGGCTCCGTGAGACCCAACCCATCGCTGGCAGCAGTTCGATAAGGGGCGGAGTGAGGAATTCACAGCGCTGATTACATAAATAATTGCAGTTGATATGCAGCCATTGTCAATGGTAGATGAAGCCGGCATCAATCCCCTAATGGCATCTCTAGAACCAGACTACAAGATGCCAGAAATCTGACATTGTACAATGATAGCTCTGCAAGTACAAAGCATGAGCTCTCAAACACCATATGTGGCGATAACAACAGATTGTGGGACATCATACATCACTGCAACTAGCCATGACATTGATGATAAGTGGTACATGAAGCACGTACTGACAACTTGGAGGAGAGGCACACAACAGAGAACCTAAAACAGCATCAATACCATCATTGCTGAGTGGGTGAGGACAGCAGTAAGGTGAGCGCTGTCTGGTACTGTTTCCACTAGTTACCACAGCCATAAAGTCAAAACTTGTAAAAATGTATGAAAAGAAGAAGTATATTTTTGGTTTTAATTTAAGGTTAGGCATATGGTTAGCAGTGTGGTTAAGGTTAAGGTTAGAATTAAAATCACATTTTAAGAAGAGAATTGTATAAATAGGCTGGCTTTATGACTTTCTGGCAGTGGTAACTAGTGACAAATGGTAGGCATATGGGGTCATATTCAGAACCACATCTGAATTGTGAATTCACGTCTTTTCTTTTTTTTTTTACATTTAAACGTAATAATTTTTTTACATTTGTCACATCCATAGTAGAGTATGTTCGAAATATTACCTAATAGAAAATCATTAAACTTCAGTCAATATGACCCTGACCTTCAAACAGATAACGACCCTGACTGACCTCGGTGTAGTCGGACACGAAGAAAGAGGTCGTGCCATCGTACTCCATGAAGTGCTTGGGGAAGAGCTTCACCCAGGTGTCGTCCCCGTAGAACACCATCCGCTTGCCCGCTGTCTTGGCCTGCCAGATGAGGTTGTCCTCCAGCAGCACTGGGGAGTTCAGGTTCATCACCACGTCGATGAAGCCCGGGATACTACCTGTGGTCAGGGCCTAAACGGGGAGCAGAATGGGAAGGGCCAAGGGAGTTTGTCAACCTACGTACGTAAACTAGCAATAGGCCAAATACGCAACATATTATTACCAGATGTAAAGGGTAAAAATCATTGTCTCTGTAGCCTATTAATGTTATAGAAAGAGTAAAAATAATTGTCTCTGTGTAGACTATCAATCAAGGTTTTGTGTTGTTTGAGACCACCTAAAATGAGACTGATTCAAGACCAAGACCAGAGCAATTTGAGTCCGAGTTAAGACCAAGCCCGGAGTGGGGGCACGACCGAGTCAAAACCGAGACCAAGAGGGGATCAAGAGTCAAGACCAGAAAAATGTGAGTCCAAATCAAGACCATGATTGTAATTTTGTCAAATCACCACATAATAGGAGTTCAAAATGTCCAGTATTTCTGTGTTCCTATTTCAGAACAAGATATGGATTCTTTAGGCATTCAGAAGTTAAATAAATGCATGCTGAGGGAAAATAGAGCCACTGTACAAATTATTACTAACCCAAATACAGTGGGGAACAATGGGCCTTCCACACCTTCAGAGAAGGGCTAAGGATTTATAAAATAATTATTTGAATAATCAGTTTTTGTTGGAAAGGAAATGGTTAACACTGCTAGTCTCTGGGGAGATACATCTAGCTAGCTAAGTCAGCCATTGGCTAGGGCAGCCATCAGAAGCTAGATAAAAGGCATCAGCCAACTGTATTAGGGCAACATTTTGGAGTGACAGTGGAATCAATCACTCAACATTTTGACTTACTGGGTGGAGCCGTTTTTACAAAAACGTATGGAAACTTCTTGAAGGCCAACAGGTCACTGTGCAATAGCGAGCAGTAGCTTTCCCACGGTCAAGTACCTAGCTTTTGTTGACCGCTAGTTTGCCGCTGACGCAGCAGGTGTTATCAAAGAGAATGTTGTTGCTAATTTGTTAGCTTCTCTCTTTTAAAGAATAATTTTCAACAAGAAGTTAAGTTTCAAATTAAGATAATCTGGTTAGTGGAACTGTGTTTTTTATTGCAGTGCGCTTGCTGTTGTTAGCCATCTCTTTGAGAATAACTTTTGTGTGAACGATTGTTGCATTTAAAGTGGAACTGAAAGCATTTTAGCATCATGAAAACATTTTCTGACAAGCGACCACTCTGATATGGTCATTTTCACGTTTTCATAAATTCATAGAATGTTTGGGTATGATGTATACTAAGACATTTGCGAAAATTCTATAGTAATATAGAATGGGAAACCGGCCATGCATTTGGACAATTAGACAATGCAGTACATAAAACATTTGGTCTTGTCCAGGACCAGAGTCTATACAGACCGGTGTGCTATAGTCAATCACAGCTACACAAAAGCCACAAAATACAATACAAAATACACCTGAATGGATGTCACTCGCCCACTCCTCCAATGGCATGACATGACATTCTCCTTGCAGCTAGCTAGCTAACTGACGTTAGGCTCTGTGTTTTTAGCTTGCTACATACATAGAAATGCTAGCCTATTAGCCACGTTATGACTGACTTGTGATCATTGCCTTTGCTAGTTAGATTGTATTGACATTCCCAGCCCGTTTTTGTCCAGAATATTGAGTCATTGAAACTGAAACATGGCAGCAAACAATGTACCAGGCCAGCTGTGATTTACAACCTGATAGCAATACTTCCTGGACTACCAATAAATGTACTGGTTAATTATAATAATCATGCATTGAACTGCATCCATCTCTTCTGCCAAATATGCCTTAGTGTACATCATGGAAAGTTGAGTCAAATAGAACCTATTTTTAAAACTTATAAAGTTGGTTTTGTAGCATAAACTTTTTTTACTGATATAATGATATTATTCTATTTCATATCTGTAAAGTAGTTAAAACACTTTCAGTTAGACTTTAAACTTTAGGTCACCGTTTACTCTGTGTGCTAAACATGAAAAGTTGTTCTGGAATGGGAAGTAATAGTTGTACATTTCAATTGGATAATGCTTAATGGTTGTGTTTTTGTATTCTTATGATTGGGACCTACTGGCTAACTATGTCCAAGTCTATGGACTGCTTATACTTTAACTTCATGCTGTGTGTGACTGCTGTCTTTCCATCAGCCCTATGCAGTGATGCCTGGAGAAGTGGGTATACTCTAATTTTGCCAAAAAGTTCCCATACATCTCGCCCAGCAAAGGAAAGGCACGTGTGAAAAATGTTTTCATATGTTTAAAAATGTAAAATAAAAAATAAAACAGTTTTCCTATAGATCTTTCAGTGTCAAAATCACACTTAAAAAATCTAATAAAAAAAGACAAATTGAATTGTCTAAGTCTACAACAATGCTTAAACCACAATCTGATTGGGTGGGCCTGTCAGGGCCTAGCTCCCCAGTGGGTGGGCCTCTGTCCACCTAGGCCCATCCATGTCTACCCTACAAACAGCACATGATGACAATTGCACATCACAAATAGCCTACTAACCAACACTTAGAACTAAACTTTTTCAATACCTGGTTTGCATACCCATTGTTGCCTTTGTTAGCATTTACTGTTAGATCTTATGAATTGAAACATCTTTGCTACCATACCAGCTACCGATTGAGCTGGTATGGTAACCAGTTGAGAGATGCACACTTGCTGCCTGCAGATGATTTTCCGCTGAAACTAGGCTGTGTGTGCAGCGCGCATTTGAACATATTTCACAGGCTTTGCGATTGTGTAGGCTACTTTGTGCATGACTTCTCTATTGTACTACATAATTGATCAATCATATACCTCCACTACACTACTTTGATATGCAGTAGAGATTAAGAAGTGAGTATATGCAATGCCCACAAACAAAAGTGGGTTTACGGCTTATACCTGCGTATACCCTCCACTGCACCACTGGCCCTTTATACTTTACAAAAAGTGCACTTTCCTACAGTGTGCGCTGGTATTACGATTGCTGTCCTTTCAGAATCATGAACCTGTCACACACTGAAGGCCTATAGGTTCGCCAGTGCACAAAAATGACTATAATAGATAAAGGCTGTTAAGATATTCATGTTTTAATAAATAAGTGTAAATATTTGGCCTGGAGAAGCGCTTTTATGCACCCTCTGAATGAAAGCTGATAACTATGAGTGTTTTACTCTGCTGGTCTCGGGAAGAAATTACGAGTCCTTACTGTCCGAGACGGAGTACAAATGTTTCCGAAACCAGGCGGAGACACTCAATATGTGGTCTCAAGACCGTACTCGATTACTACAACACTGCTATCAATGTTATAGAAAAGGTCAAAATCATTGTCTCTCTGACTACCAATTTTATTTCGTTACGCTGGCATCTCCATTTACTCAAGTGTAATTTGCAGTAGAAATAGGCTAACACCAGAACTACTGCAATTACAATGGGAAATGGGTGTAAGATTGTGTTCCAAACAATCACTGAATGACCAACTGTGTACCATAAACAGTTCAAGTATCACTGTATCACATGCTTTTGTGTCCTCCTAAGCTAGTTAAAGCCAATGAAGCAACTCACATAGGCCTGGATGTTGTTGGCAGTATCTCACTACTCAGTCACATGCGATGCAAATCAGCATGTTTTCACACCGCAACGCCTTGCATAATCACTGTGATTTCTCACAATCAGGCATTCTGGGGCAATTAACCTTCGGTCAGCCTCACAGAAGGAAGCCGAAAACGGTGCCAAATCTAAACCACGTGATGGATTCCATGCTTTGTTTTCCTCCACATGGTTGTGCGGGTGCTTTAGTCCATTAGTGCAGCGGAGCTAGCAGTAGTTGGGAGGACCTGCTGGCATTTGGAATTCAAGCAAAACTACCAGAATTATCTACATTTAGGCTAGTCCAAAACTGGAGGAATTAGCCCTATTTTTAGCGGCAGAATGTCTGAATGACTGCAAGCATGCTTGCCTATATTCACATACTCAGTGCATACTACTCAACACTGCCAGAAAACCTTAGCACTCTAGCCTAACATATCTCACACTAGCCTAATTGTCAAAACAACTCCACTCAAGGATTGACCGAAGAAGAGTAGCGAGCCTAGGGGGACGGTTGGCAGTGAGCCAAACACAGATGTGAAGATACGGTGGTGAATAAAACACTAAAATCAAACACTAATTGTTCATTATTTTATCTTTTGTACTATTGTGTTTTATTATCTCGTGGGGAAAAAAGGTCTGCTAAATCTGTCTCTGGCACCATTTTAAAGTCGATGACGCTGTTACCCAAGTCATTAAAGTCTTCGGAAATAAATAATGTTGGTGCTTTAGTTTGGGAAGTTCTCATGGATATGCAGTTTTTTAAACTCCCCAAGATTAAAATAAAAAGAGGTTTGAAGTCGGCGGCTGGGGACAAAGACCCCCTACTCCCACAGTTTTACTCTCCAGCGACACTTCCATTCTCTTAAGAGATGTATTTTTACAAACTTCAAAAGGAGGTAGGCCATCATTGAAAATAAATTATATCGCTTCAATGCTGCATGTCGTTAGATCATGAGAGGAACAAGACGTGATAAAGAATCGAAGTGATACATTTGACAATCACCTACCTATCAACTGCATCACAAACATGATCAAACGCTAGACTAAAAAGGGGTAAACTGTCAATCCAAGGAAAAAGGAACTCCTAAATCTGACTTTTACAGTGTGCTGAAAGTACAAATAGCTTCCTCAGATAAAGCCATTTACTTTACCTTGGAATACTAGCCAGAATAATTGTTCATGGAAGCAATTGTTAAAACTACAGTGCTAGCATTTTTCTAAAGCTGAATGATCTACCATTCAGAACCCCAAAGTGGTCCAAATGGATATCTTAAATCACTACTCTGCCACAGCGTCAAACCCTGATTGGGGCCAACTTATTCATTTTCAAGCTAGGCCTACTTTTCCAAAGTCAGCAGAAACTTTAGATCAATGATTGACTTTTGATCTTAAGCAGGCTCTCTACACAAACCTTAGAGCAGCAGTTCCCAACTATTTCTATTCCGGGGACCACCATATCACCCTCAAAAGTTCTTGAGGACCACCATTTGTGAATGTAACAAATTAAAGGCCTATTATTGTTATCTTTGGAAGACAAAAATCTAAAACAAATAAAACAATGTGGACCACCTGTAGGTTGAAAACCATTGCTCTAGAGACAACACCAGTCTATCCATCCATGATGGTTCAGCTCACACGAACAACACAACCCTCCATCTGTGAGAGAGAGAACTCAGTTGAAGCCTGCACCGGCTTGTTCTTAGATGTGGTGGGAAAACCCTCAAATGCAGGAGAAAAGCTTGTATCAAGCAGGGTTTCTACCGATTTCATCATTGGGAGGCTGGGGAAACACAGGAAATTTGTTGAGGCGACTCCTTCTCCTGCATAGGATGTGACTGGCAGGGAAAATAAATATGCTTGTTGAGCATTGGAGTCGATGGAGAGAAGAGCTAGTGTTGGGGCCTAGTGGAGGAACAGAGGAAACCAAGGGAAGCCTTGTCTGAGCTCTGGAGGAAGTGAGGACCAGACACATAAGCTTATTAGTCGGTGTCGGAACCAAAGTAATCATCACTAGTATGTTCAGGGAACACGCTGAAACGCAAAATGCATTATTGAGACTTAGCACTAAGGAGGGCCTCAAAAATGCAACTAGCATTGTGTAAGAGTTATAATGGGGGAGGCAGGTAGCCTAGAGGTTAGAGCGTTGGACTAGTAACCGAAAGGTAGCTGGATCAAATCCCCGAGCTGACAAGGTAAAAATCTGTCGTCCTGCCCCTGAACAAGGCAGTTAACCCAATGTTCTCTGGGAGGCCGTCATTGTAAATAAGAATGTGTTCTGAACTGACTTGCCGAGTTAAATAAAGGTTAAATAAAAAAATACAAACATTAAAATAAGCTAGGTTCATTACAAACGAGGACAGAGATAAGAGCATGTCCTAAAATGGACACCACTGGTGCCTTTATATCAGCAGGCTTATTATACTTTTCCCCAGAGTATTAGTAATGCAGATTATCTGATTGCTTTGTTCTTTTCCCAGGGCATTTTCTTTTAGTCCTACATATTGTCCAGAAACCAATATTCTAAACTCAGCAAAAAAATAAATTGCCTTTTTTCAGGACCCTGTCTTTCAAAGATAATTCGTAAAAATCCAAAAAACTTCACAGATCTTCATCGTAAAGGGTTTAACACGGTTTCCCATTCTTATTCAATAACCCATAAACAATTAATGTACATGCACCTGTGGAAAGGTCGTTAAGACACTAACAGCTTACAGACGGTAGGCAATTATGAAAACTTAGGACACTATAGATGCCTTTCTACTGACTCTGAAAAACACCAAATGAAAGATGCCCAGGGTCCCTGCTCATCTGCGTGAACATGCCTTAGGCGTGCTGCAAGGAGGCATGAGGACTGCAGATGTGGCCAGGGCAATAATTTTTAATTTACGTACTGTGAGACACCTAAGACAACGCTTCAGGGAGACAGGACGGACAGCTGATCGTCCTCGCAGTGGCAGACCACGTGTAATAACACCTGCACAGGATCTGTACATCCGAACATCACACCTGCGGGACAGGTAGAGGATGGCAACAACTGCCTGAGTTACACCAGGAAACACACAATCCCTCCATCAGTGCTCAGACTGTCTGCAATAGGCTGAGAGAGGCTGGACTGAGGGCTTGTAGGCCTGTTGTAAGGAGGTCCTCATCAGACATCACCGGCAACAACGTCGCCTATGGGCACAAACCCACTGTCGCTGGACCAGACAGGACTGGCAAAAAGTGCACTTCACTGACGAGTCGCGGTTTTGTCTCACCAGGGGTGATGGTCGGATTCGCATTTATCGTTGAAGGAATGAGCGTTACACCAAGGCCTGTACTCTGGAGCGGGGTCGATTTGGAGGTGGAGGGTTCGTCGTGGTCTGGGGCGGTGTGTCACAGCATCATCGGACTGAGCTTGTCATTGCAGGCAAACTCAACACTGTGCGTTACAGGGAAGACATCCTCCTCCCTCATGTGGTACCCTTCCTGCAGGCTCATCCTGACATGACCCTCCAGCATGACAATGCCACCAGCCATACTGCTCGTTCTGTGAGTGATTTCCTGTGTTCTGCCACGGCCAGCAAAGAGCCCGGATCTCAACCCCATTGAGCACGTCTGGGACCTGTTGAATCGGAGGGTGAGGGCTATAGCCATTCCCCCCCGAAATGTCCGGGAACTTGCAGGTGCCTTGGTGGAAGAGTGGGGTAACATCTCACAGCAATAACTGGCAAATCAGGTGCAGTCCATGAGCAGGAGATGCACTGCAGTACTTAATGCAGCTGGTGGCCACACCAGAAACTGACTTACTTTTGACCCCCCTTTGTTCCGGCACACATTATTCAATTTCTGTTAGTCACATGTCTGTGGAACTTGTTCAGTTTATGTCTCAGTTGTTGAATCTTATGTTCATACAAATATTAACACGTTAAGTTTGCTGACAATAAACGGTGTTGACAGTGAGAGGACCTTTCTTTTTTGCTGAGTTTATATCCTCCTTCCTGAGCAACTGTCATCTTCATTATTTACTGATAAGGATGACTAACCACACACACACACACACACACACACACACACACACACACACACACACATCACTATGGGTGAACATAACATTCAAGGGAAAGGTACATTGAGATGAAAATGTATAATGGATCTAAAGCAGAACTGAAAGAAACTCCCCATTCTTCCTATTATAATGGAATAAAAAAGGCTAATGTCTGATTTATTGATTGATTTGTCAAAACATCTTTCTCATAATCCCAATGATCCTGATTGGCATTTCACAGGTGGATGAATCCAAATGCTGCAAATCCTTGCAACCCTCATGGAAGTTGTGTCCAATTTAGAGTCATCATGAGCAGACAGGTCTTCACGATTTCGGGCCGGTTTCCCAGACCCAGACTAAGCCTATACAACTGGATATTTACACTGCTGCTACTCGCTGTTTGTTATCTATGCATAGTCACTTCCCCCCAACCTACATGTACAAATTACCTCGACTAACCTGTACCCCCCTCACATTGACTTGGTACCGCCTGTATATAGCCTCGTTATTGTTATTTTATTGTGTTACTTTCTATAATTTAGTTTATTTCTATAATTTAGTTTAACTCTTTCTTGAACTGCACAATTGATTAAGGGCTTGTAAGTAAGCGGTAAGGTATGTTGTATTCGGCACATGTGACAAATAAAGTTTGATTTGATTTAAACGTGCTTAATGAAGATTCTCAATTTAAAGTGGCACTCCTGGAGATTTAGAGATGCCTTGTCTAAATGTTGAGAGCAGATAGCCTAATTCCCTTTACTGGAACACATAGGCCTATTCAGGCAAGATATTTCATTTGGAAGAAGTCCACCGAATTCCTTTACTCTTTCTTCCCTCACCAAATCGTCTCTCTTCTAGCAGTATGTTCTTGTTACAGTGAAACTGACGGCTTGGAAATTATACACCGGCAACAAAAACATTTTCCTATGTGTCCATTCCAATGAACGGATATGGATGGGAAAGGCAGAGCTAGAGCTGAGAGGTAATTCTTCAGAAGCAGAACATTCCTACTGGGAACGGGCAAGTCTTTGGAATGCTAATGAGTTCAATTTGTGCATGTGTAGAGCAAGTTGTCAATCTGAGAAAAATAAACTAAATATTTCCTTCACGCATAAGTGTTTTCAACAGTGCAACCTGAGGGCATGTGTGAAAGCGTTCGTACCTGATAAGTAGAGATTGACTTTAATTTCCCCATTTCTGGACCAAAGCAAAGCGCAAACGGTCATTGTCGATGATGAGTGCAGTGGCAAACATTTACAATCAGGGAATCATCAAGTACCACTAGTCCTGTGATGAGCTTGTGTTCACTCACTGGTCTTCACTTAATAACATAGGCTTCACCTCATTTCATTGTTATTAAGTCTGGATCACACACTACCAACTGCAGTATTTGAGACAGCATAGCCAGTAAAGTATGGTGACCCTGAGAAAGACATCCAAAAATAGACAGAGACAAAAATACAGGCTTGGTCTTTACCTCGACACCATATTTTTTTTCAAATGGCCCCAATTTCACCTTTGTCAAAGGAATAAACCATATACAATCTAACTCATAAGAGAACTCCCTTTCTGCAAAGGTCTTCTCAACTCTGATTGGGTGACTTCTGAACACACCGTTGCTTTACCTGCAAAGGCATTATTCTGTCCTGAAAATACTTTCTCTTATCACTTAAGTGGGTAGGAGACGTGAAAATAATCCAGGGAAACTAATTGGAATGGGCCTGTGTGAGTGTATGCCTATTATCAACAACAGGAAACTGAGCCACAAAAGCCTTTCCTATGTGCCTCACAACACAAGAGCAGCTCTACAATTCAGAGTACAATTCTGGCAATATATACAGTACCAGTCAAACGTTTGGGCACACCTACTCATTCAAGGGTTTTTCTTTATTTTAACTATTTTCTACATTGTAGAATAATGTTGAAGACAAGAAAACTACAAAATAACACATGGAATCATGTAGTAACCAAAAAAAATGTAACAAATCAAAATATATAGCTACCCTTTGCCTTGTTGCCAGCTTTGTACACTCTTGGAATTCTCTCAACCAGCTTCACCTGCAATGCTTTTCCAACATTGTTGAAGGAGCTCCCACATATGCTGAGCACTTGTTGGCTGCTTTTCCTTCACTCTGCCGCCCAACTCATCCCAAACCATCTCAATTGGGTTGAGGTCAGGTGATTGTGGAGGCCAGGTTATCTGATGCAGCACTCCGTCACTCTCCTTGGTCAAATAGCCCTTACACAGCCTGGAGGTGTGTTGGGTTATTGTCCTGTTGAAAAACAAATGATAGTCCCGCTAAGCGCAAACCAGATGGGATGGCGTATCGATGCATAATGCTGTGGAAGCCATGCCGGTTAGGTGTGCCTTGAATTCTAAATAAATCACTGACAGTGTCACTAGCAAAGCACCCCCACACCATTACACCTCCATGCTTTTATGCTGGGAACCACAAATGTGGAGATCATCCGTTCACCTACTCTGCGTCTCACAAAGACACAGCGGTTGGAACCAAAAATCTCAAATTTTCACTCATCAGACCAAAGGACAGATTTCCACCAGTCTAATGTCCATTGCTCGTGTTTCTTGGCTCAAGCAAGTATATTCTTCTTATTGGTGTCCTTTAGTAGTGGTCCTCATGAGAGCCAGTTTCATCATAGCGCTTGATGGTTTTTGTGACTGCACTTGAAGAAACTTTCAAAGTTCTTGAAATGTTCCTGATTGACTGACCTTCATGTCTTAAAGTAATGATGCACTATCGTTTCTCTTTGTTGTTGCCATAATATGGACTTGGTCTTTTACCAAATAGGCCTATGTTCTGTATACCACCCCTACCTTGTCACAACACAACTGGCTCAAACGTATTAAGAAGGAAAGAAATTCCACAAATTAACTTTTAACAAGGCACACCTGTTAATTGAAAATCATTCCGAGTGACTACCTCATGAAGCTGGTTGAGAGAATGCCACGAGTGTGCAAAGCTGTCTTCGAGGCAAATGATGGCTACTTTGAAGAATCTCAAATATAGTTTTGATTTGTTTAACACTTTTTTAGTTACTACATGATTCCATGTGTGTTATTTCATAGTTTTGATGTCTTCACTATTATTCTACAATGTAGAAAATAATAAAAATAAAGAAAAACCCTGGAATGAGTAGTTTTGACTGGAACTGTATATCCAATGAAATATTTATTTTCCCTCAACGATTCTCTCAATTACATCCTTCCCCAAACAGCCTTTTCTGGGATCGTTCCTGTCAGAGAGCCAGAGGCTGGCTGGTGTACTCCTAATGAATGGGCTGGTTCTCTGGGTGATTCTGATTTGAGTTAGTTGGCTGTGTCATACCAGTTGATTGGGTGCACTGCAGTGATTTGGGAAGACGCAGTATTCCATGACTGCAATCTTACACTGCCATCTTCTGGTAGGAATGAGAACGTCTCAAAGTTCTGCTGATTCTTCTTTACTGCTTATACAGTGTAAGCTATTTGTGGCAGCTGTTTGAATCAAAGTTTACATTGAAAATCTAGAATTGACCTATTAGGCCTAATTAGCCTACTTGGTGCTAGATCCATGTTGACATTTTAAAAGTAGAGTAATGTAATCAAATGTCTTCAGAATAAGGTGGTAGAGTACAACTTTTCTGTGTCTCTTTGAACCACATAATCTATAGATTTAATGACCTAAGTGGTGACTAATACGAGAGATGTCAAAAGTTCAGGCTGCTACACAGTCACTATGGAAGCTCTAGTCTAGAGCGGTTGGTTCAATTGTGTTTAGGAACATTTTTAAACTCCATGGTTAAAGTAGTGAGAAATATATGTAATTGTCGTAAAAATCTGTGAGTGTGCTTCATTTACTATCATTCTAAATATTTAATTATTTTTACATTATGAATCATTTAAATGGTGGTTTGAGCCCTGAATTCTGATTGGCTGAGAGCCGTGGTATATCAGATTATACCATGGGTATACCACGGGTATAACAAAACTTATTTTTACTACTAATTACATTGGTAACCAGTTTATAATAGTAATAAGGCACCTCTGGGTTTGTGGTATATGGCCAATATACAATCGCTAAGGGCTGTATCCAGGCAATCTGCGTTGCGTTGTGCATAAGAACAGCCCTTAGTCGTGGTATATTGGCCATATACCACACCCCCTCGGGCATGATTGCTTAATTATGCTAATTTCCCTATGGTGAACAGGACATGTTACTAGAGACTTAACGTTTTTACCGCACAACAATTACAGGAAATACACATCCTTTTTTACCTCAGATTGGTGATGTTAGTATTAAAATGTATAGTCATCACGATCTCACAAAATCGATTGCTTATAACAGATCAGTATCTCTGGTTTAGTGTCAGTGTTCGTGTTGGGACTTAACCCAGCTGTCATTTTCAGACTACAGTGGCTAGGAAAAAGAAATAATGAGGCGCTCCTCCCACAAACATCTCTGACCTCACATGAATTCATGGATTTGAAGGTTAAGCTATCATTCAAATTAAAGCCAACTGCCATCGCTATTTAGAAACCGACGTGAGGTGTCTATTCATTAACACCTTATGGACTATGAAGCAACACAAACATAGGCATACACACACACGATAGCATACACACTATACACACACGTACACATGGATTTTGTACTGTATATATATATATGTGGTAGTGGTGGAGTAGGGGCCTGAGGACACACAGTCAATGTAATGTAATTTTTTTTTTATTGTATAAACTGCCTTAGTTTTGCTGGACCCCAGGAAGAGTCCATAATAAATACAAATATACAAACTGTTCACATCCACCTTGTTGGTGGACAGAACATTTTGCAGGTTTAAAGCTTATTTCCTGCAATTATAAAATGTTTTGGCATGGTGTAAGGAGAAAATGTTGCCATTTTAAGGCAAATTTTCTTGCAATTCTATACATTTTGTCATGTCTAATGTGTACTCGTGATATTTGAGTGACTCAAACATTACAACAAAATCTATGGGCTAAAGAAACATAGCTAAAAAACGTTAGCTGACATGGGCTAGTTGAGCTGGACAAGTTAAAAATAGCTCTCTAAAGTATGCAACTTTCAAGAGTAAGATGAAAGACGGACTGAGTTCCCCAGCTTTGAGCCTCACACTGTTGTGGAAATTGACCCACTATGCTGTTTACTTTTTTGCATCTACATAATTTCACTGAGTCTACCTTTAATCAATACAGCAAATCACTTGGGTTAGTTCTCTAAAAAAACATCAGTTCACACAGGCTCACATTTTGAATTAGAAAAAAAAACATTTTAGGACTTTTGTGTTTGGTCTGCTGACGGAGTTCATAATGGTTTACAACTCAATCAATAGGAACTGGGCACAGCTGGGTGGGTGAACAAGCATCATGCAAGGTTAAACCCTGAACATATAACAACCAATGAAAGGTATACCTGACTGTGTCACAATCACAAAGCAACATATTCACCATAGAAAAGAAAACCCCTGCATATTTATTGCAATGTCGTGAGTATGGGAGTCATCTTTTCTACAATGAAGTTGTAAAGGGTTATAATTCCCATACCACAATTTTTTTAATTTTTTTTTATTTCACCTTTATTTAACCAGGTAGGCCAGTTGAGAAAAAGTTCTCATTTGGCCAAGATAAAGCAAAGCAGTGCGACAAAAACAACACAGAGTTACACAAACAAACATACAGTCAATAACACAAAAGAAAAGGAAAATAGAAAGATCTATGTACAGTGTGTGCAAATGTAGAAGAGTAGGGAGTTAGGCAATAAATAGGCCATAGAGGCAAAATAATTACAATTTAGAATTAATACTGGAGTGATAGATGTGCAGATGATGATGTCCAAGTAGAGATACTGGGGCGCAAAAGAGCAAGAGTGTAAGTAATAATATGGGGATGAGGTAGTCGGGTGTGCTATTTACAGATTGGCTGTGTACAGGTACAGTGATTGGTAAGCTGCTCTGACAGCTGATGCTTAAAATTAGAGAGGGAGATATGACTTCAGCTTCAGAGATTTTTGCAATTCGTTCCAGTCATTGGCAACAGAGAACTGGAAGGAAAGGCAGCCAAAGGAAGTGTTGGCTTTGGGGATGACCAGCGCAATATTCCTGCTGGAGCGCGTGCTACGGGTGGGTGTTGCTATGGTGACCAGTGAGCTGAGATAAGGCGGGGCTTTACCTAGCAAAGACTTATAGATGACTTGGAGTTTGTGGATTTTGCGACGGATATGTAGTGAGGGCCAGCCAACGAGAGCATACAGGTCACAGTGGTGGGTAGTGTATGGGGCTTTGGTGATATAACGGATGGCACTGTGATAGACTACATCCAGTTTGCTGAGTAGAGTGTTGCGGGCTATTTTGTAAAGGACATCACCGAAGTCAAGGATCGGTAGGATAGTCAGTTTTACAAGGGTATGTTTGGCAGCATGAGTGAAGGAGGCTTTGTTGTGAAATAGGAAGCCGATTCTAGATTTAGTTTTGGATTGGAGATGCTTAATGTGAGTCTGGAAGGAGAGTTTACAGTCTAACCAGATACCTAGGTATTTGTTTTTGTCCACATATTCTACGTCAGAACCGTCCAGAGTAGTGATGCTAGTCGGGTGGGAGGGAGGGTGCGGGCAGCAATCGGTTGTAGAGCATGCACTTAGTTTTACTAGCATTTAAAAGCAGTTGGAGGCCACGGAAGGAGTGTTGTACGGCGTTGAATCTCGTTTGGAGGTTTGTTAGCACAGTGTCCAAAGAAGGGCCAGAAGTATACAGAATGGTGTCGTCTGCATAGAGGTGGATCAGAGAATCACCAGCAGCAAGAGCGACATCATTGATATAGAGAGAAAAGAGTCAGTCCGAAGAATTGAAACCCTGAACCATAAATAAGAGTTAGTTATGGTGGTGTTTCACATTCTTACCTTGATTCTGGGCATTGTAACTGTAGGAGGTCTTGCCTTCGCCACAAAGCTGTGTGTGGAGCCCCTCTCCACCAAGTGCCTGATGTATGGCATGTATTTTCTCCCATTTGGACCAAACACAAAGTCCTCCCTGAGAGCATCGATCAACACTATCACTACTCTCTTGAAAAGGGCGTCCGGGACTTTGGACGAGTTGAGGGATCTCCCTGCAATGCCAAAGAAAATGCCAGTTACCAACACATTATAGCCATTGTAGACAACACTGAGGAACAAATGGGTAGGATAGCATTTATTCTGTGTGCAAAATAATGACTGTATTACCTTGCCATTCAAGCAATTAGCTAGCTAGCTATCCAATGCACAACATCAACATAGCTAGCTGAGAGCACAGTATAACAATATCACACTAATTGGGAGTATAGCTAGATCATGTCAACACAACATACCGGTAAAGGGTTCAGGCGGAACATCTGACAACTTGCTCTTCGATGAAAAAGAAGATTTGATAGGGACTGGGAAAAATCCCCTAAGAAACAAGGCAATGCCTAATACTTCCAGTATGAGACAAAAACAGGCAAAAACAGACGACCGTATCCTCATTTTGCTGACTGGCTGGCTTGCTAGCCGACTGTTATGATATGAAAGGATACACGTTTTCTTGACAACAGCGTTTGAATTAATCCTCTGACTCTTGCACTAGCTACACTGATAGCTAACGTTAGCTAGCTAGAGCTTGCTTGCTTGCTCGCAGTTAGCTTGCTGTAATGAATGGCTCTCCCACCGACTAGTTCGCTAACTCGCCCCAATTTTGCAAAATTAGTTTTTCTTTACAATAACAAACAAAACATTTTGTGGCATATTCATCACCACTGCAAAACATGTGTTTACACCAGTTGAAAAATTATTTCAGGAGCTGAAGCTGTCAACTGGTGTTTTGACTCATGTCCGTGTTGGGTTAAACCAGCTACGGGTAGTCGAAGCAGTCAAAGAATGTACATGAAATTTGTGTAAACTTCGAGAATAATCACAATACGGCCAATGATTTATATACACATCATTGAGTGAAACATGTTTTGAAAAGATTCAAGCTATTGTCGATATTTGTGATTTTAAGTTAAATATATATTTGTGATTTTTTAAATAAAGACAAGTTAAATGTATTACATGTTTGTGATATGTTGAATGGTCAAAAGATTGATTTGTAGGTAGGCATTGTAATGTTAGGTAAAATACTGTAGCTAGGCCAACCTTTTTGGATACAACATAAAACAGCTTGTGGTTTGTTGTAATGATTTATTTTGTAAAGCTCTGAGGTGAAGGTTCCCCTGGTTACAAATCTAAAATCAGCTCCCTCCCCCAATTCTAACCTTAATGTTCTACTCCAGTCTCCTTTTCAGCTCATTTATCACCTGATGTATTTTACCGTTATTTTACCAGGTAAGTTGACTGAGAACATATTCTCATTTACAGCAACAACCTGGGGAATAGTTTCAGGGGAGAGGAGGGGGATGAATGAGCCAATTGTAAGCTGGGGATGATTAGGTGGCTGTGATGGTATGAGGGCGAGATTGGGAATTTAGCCAGGACACCAGGGTTAACACCCCTACTCTTACAATAAGTGCAATGGGATCTTTAATGACCTCAGAGAGTCAGGACACCTGTTTAACATCCCATCCAAAAGACAACACCCTACACAGGGCAGTGTCCCCAATCTACTGGCCCACCAACACCACTTCCAGCAGCATCAGGTCTCCCATCCAGGGACAGACCAGGACCAACCCTGCTTAGCTTCAGAAGCAAGCCAGCAGTGGGATGTAGGCTGGTATGCTGCTTAACAAAAGTCACATCTCAATAGGGAATCCAGGTATCCTCATGACACAGCACAAGTGGGGGGGTGGGCCTTTCCTCTTAATATTTTTTTTACCCTTTAGTGTGTGTACTTTACTGTATTTATACCTGGGATATCACTTTTCAACAGTAAAGGCGCCCGCATAACTAAGTTCAGTTTACTCCTATCAGAACTCAGCTAGGCGAAGCGAACTTCTGCGCTTGCATACTCCCTAAAGAGTATGTACCCAGAAGCGAAACTTCTGCACTTGCATACTCCCATACTCCCTTTGCTTAAAAAAACAAGAAAAAAGCAGCAATATTACTGTTGTTTGTCCTTCTTGAGCCAGTGTAGCAACAACATAGCCATAATGAAACATTTTCCCTCAATCGGATAGGAGGCTCATGCTCTCAAAATGTCAGCGCCTGGAGAGGACACGTTTCTAAGGTGAGCAGGATGATTATGAGATGGAGTTAAGTCGGGATGCCACCGGGCCGCAAGCAAAACCAGGAGAGGAGGAATATTGGGACAGGGACACAGAAAGATGGATTTCTAAGGAGGAATGGAGGGGGAAAAGTGGAAGAAGAGATCGAAGAGAATGAGGAAAGCAGAGGTTGGATTTGAATTTGAGGAATATGGCAATAAAAATGGAGATGGGGTTTCAAAAAAGATTGGTGTCAAGTGCAAACAGAGTGAGCCGAGCGCCAGACCGAGTTCTGGAGGTGAAATGGAAGATGTGGTGAAGAGCTCGGAACCCGAACCAGTGATCAATGGACATGATAAAGAAGAATCTGGTCCAGTAGGTGTGACAATTTTGGAGAAAGTGGATCCTTGCCTTTAGGCAGATTCATTTGTGGTTTCAGGATGGGTGGGAAAGGCGTTGGGTGCAGATGAATCAGTGAAGGTAACCTGTAGTGGACTTGTGATATTTGTTTGTGTTTCTTCTGACCGAAGGGAGCAGGCACTACATGTCACGCAACTTGGGTCAAGATCTGTTTCGTGCTTTGCTCTTTAGGAACAGGGCACCATTGAAAGTTGGGATTTCTGAAGTAGCGTTAAGTTTGGAGGTGGAGCAATTGAAGTTGAAGATTCCTGGTGTTTGTGATGCCTGCCGTTTGGTGCGACACAGACTCGGTGGTGAGCGTTTTTGAAACAGAGGAGTCATTGTCTTTTAGAGTTTTTAGTCAGAGTCTTTACCCAACAAAGTCATGTTAGGATATATCAGTTGTGGGCCTCCCGAGTGGTGCAGCGGCCTAAGGCACTGCATCGCAGCGGTCTAAGAGACTGCATTAATACAGCCTCGGGTTTGATCCCAGGCTGTGTCACAGCCAGTCGTGACCGGGAGACCCATGAGGCGGCGCACAATTGGCCCAGTGTCATCCGGGTAGGGGAGGGTTTGGCCGGCTGAGATTTCCTTGTCTCGTTGTGCTCTAGTGACTCCTTGTGGCGGGCCGGGCGCCTGCAAGTTGACCTCGGATGTCAGTTTGACAGGGTTTCCTCCGACGCATTGGTTCAGCTGGCTTCTGGGTTAAGCAAGCAGTGTGTCAAGAAGCAGCGTGGCTTGGCAGGGTCATGTTTCAGAAGACGCATGGCTCTTGACCTTCGCCTCTCCCAAGTCCATAGGGGAGTTGCAGCGATGAGACAAGACTGTAACTACCAATTGGGGAGAAAATGGGTAAAAGTAAAAAGAAAAAAAAGAAAGAAAAAAAGTATATATCAGTTATCCTGTTAGAGCTTTTGTGTCGAATCCACTGCGCTGTTTCAAGTTTATGGTCATATTGCAGCAGTTTGTAGGAGGGAGATTCCAAGATGTGCAGGGAGGGTATGTGTGCAGGGAGGGTATGGCCTAGAGGACTGTGTAGTTTAGGTGGATAAAGTTGTGTGTGTCAACTGTAGGTGTGCCCATGTTGCTGGGGATCAGAAGTATCCAGAGCGAAGGAGGCAGGTTGAGGTGGCTAGAGTCAGTTTAGTGCAGAAGGTGTCATATGCTGAGGCAGTGAAGAAACTAGAGGAGGATGGATCAAGGGTGAGGGATCCTGAGAGGATGACTGTGAGTTGGAGATCTGTGCCAGCACAGAGTGTTGCAGGTTTAGGTTTTTCCATTTATGTTTTGAGGTTGGAATTGAACACGTATAGTACATTAGCACATAGGGTGCACCGTTTGGTGTCGCCTCGTTAGTCAGTATGTGTTGCACCTGTGACAGTTGCCATCTTGTTAGTGGGAAGGTGTTTCACCTGTGCTGGCCCAGGTGCTATTTAAGAGTGGCTGACCCAGCGCTCCAGTTATTTTCTTTCATCTGGCAGGCCGACTGGACCTAGCTATCTTGGCTGCTGGCCGGACCTACAGTACCAGTCAAAAGTTTGGACACACCTACTCATTCAAGGGTTTTTCTTTATTTTTACTATTCTCTACATTGTAGAATAATAGTGAAGACATAAAAACAATGAAATGACACATATGGAATTGTGTAGTAACCAAAAAAGTGTTAAACAAATCAAAGATTCTTCAAAGTAGCTACCCGCTGCCTTGATGACAGCTTTGCACACTCTTGGCATTCTCTCAACCAGCTTCACCTGGAATACTTTTCCAACAGTCTTGAAAGAGTTCCCACATATGCTGAACACTTGTTAGCTGCTTTTCCTTCACTCTGCGGTTCAACTCATCCCAAACCATCTCAATTGGGTTGAGGTCAGGTGATTATGGAGGCCAAGTCATCTGATGCAGTACTCCATTACACTCCTTCTTGGTGAAATAGCCCTTACACAGCCTGGAGGTGTGTTGGGTCATTGTCCTGTTGAAAAACAAATGATAGTCCTACAAAGCGCGAACCAGATGGGATGGTGTATCACTGCAGAATCCTGTAATAGCCATGCTGGTTAAGTGTGCCTTGAATTTAAAATAAAATCACTGACAGTGTCACCAGCACAGCAGCCCCACACCATCACATCTCCTCCTCCATGCTTCACGGTGGGAACCACACATGCGGAGATCATCCGCTCACCTACTCTGCGTGTCACAAAGACACGGCGGTTGGAACCAAAAATGTAATTTGGACTCAACAGACCACAGTACTGTTGGGGGCGGTAATGCAACTTATTGGCTGCCAACTGCCACTAAACCCCAAAGAAGACATAGTAATAACACTTCCTGAAAAAAGTCTGAATAAATATAAGATATATCAAGAAATCTGTAATTTTGAAGTTTTTGACGCGCAATTTTACATCTAGCTAAGATGTTTACAGTACTTCTCAAGTGAAAACATGTGCATGGAAACTAGTAGCTGGAAACAATTTTTTCCCTGTTTATCAAAAGTGTTGGAAAAACTTGTCAATAATCAACTGACTGGCTTTTTTGATGTCTATAATAATCTCTCTGGTATGTAATCTGGTTTCTGCTCATGTTATGGATGTGTCACCGCAACCTTAAACCTCTACATGATCGGTGGGTCCCCCGCGGGACGGTTGAGCTAACATAGGCTAATGCGATTAGCATGAGGTTGTAAGTAACAAGAACATTTCCCAGGACATAGACATATCTGATATTGGCAGAAAGCTTACATTCTTGTTAATCTAACTGCACCGTCCATTTTACAGTAGCTATTACAATACCATGCTATTGTTTGAGGAGAGTGCACAGTTATTGTTACGTACGTTGATGGAAGGATCTGACCAAGGTGCAGCGTGGTAGGTGTACATCATACTTTATTAGATGAACACCGAAAACAAAACAAATACAAATGAAACGTAACGTTCAGTAGGGCTACACAGCACAGTACCAAAAACAAGATCCCACAAACTAAGGTGGGAAAAATGCTGCCTAAGTATGATCCCCAATCAGAGACAAAGATATACAGCTGCCTCTGATTGGGAACCAAACCCGGCAAACAAAGAAATAGAAAATTAGACTGCCCACCCAAATCACACCCTGACCTAACCAAATAGAGAAATAAAAAGGCTCTCTAAGGTCAGGGCGTGACAGTTATGAACTTGAAAAGTTATTAATTAGGCACATTTGGGCAGTCTTGATACAAAATTTGGAACATAAATGCAATGGTTCACTGGATCAGTCTTAAACTTTGCACATATATTGCTGCCATCTCGTGGCCAATATCTAAATTGCGTCTGGGCTGGAATAAGACATTATGGCTTTTCTCTTGCATTTCAAAGATGATGGTACAAAAGAAATACAAAAAATACAAAAAATGCATGTTTTTTTCTTTGTACTATCTTTTACCAGATCTAATGTGTTATATTCTCCTACATTCATTTCACATTTCCACAAACTTCAAAGTGTTTTCTTTCAAATCGTATCAATAATATGCATATCCTCGCTTCAGGTCCTGAGCTACAGGCAGTTAGATTTGGGTATGTCATTTTAGGCAAAAATTGAAAAAAAGGGTGGATTCTTAAGAGATCCTAAAGGATGTCACCATTGTCATTTTAAGCAATGTTGTGCTGCTATTTTTATTGACTTGGCCAAAGCTTTTCATACAGTAGATCATTCCATTCTCGTGGGCCGGCTAAGGTGTATTGGTGTCTCTGAGGGGTCTTTGGCCTGGTTTGCTAACTACCTCTCTCAAAGAGTGCAGTGTATAAAATCTGAAAATCTGCTGTCTCAGCCACTGCCTGTCACCAATGGAGTACACCAAGGCTTAATCCTAGGCCCCATGCTCTTCTCAATTAACATCAAGAACATAGCTCAGGCAGTAGGAAGCTCTCTCACACATTTATATGCAGATGATAGTCTTATACTCAGCTGGCCCCTCCCCGGATTTTGTGTTAAACACTTCAAAACAAAGACTTCTTAGTGTCCAACAAGCTTTCTCTGCCCTTAGCCTTGTTCTGAACACCTCCAAAACAAAGGTCATGTGGTTTGGTAAGAAGAATGCCCCTCTCCCCACCGGTGTGATTACTACATCTAAGGGTTTAGAGCTTGAGGTACTCACTTCATACAAGTACTTGGGAGTATGGCTAGATAGTACACTGTCCTCGTCTCAGCATATATCAAAGGTGCAGGCTAAGGTTGAACATAGACATGGTTTCCTCTATCATAATTGCTTCTCTTTCACCCCACCTGCCAAACTAACCCTGATTCAGAAATTCAATAACAGCTGGTGTGCGATGTCTAATGTTAAAGAAGTCTTGAGGTATTGCTCGCCTGAGGTAGAGTACCTTATGATAAGCTGTAGACCATACTATCTACCAAGAGAGTTCTCATATATATTATTCGTAGCCATCTATTTACCACCACAAACCGATGCTGGCACCAAGACCGCACTCAACCAGCTGTATAAGGCCATAAGCAAACAAGAAAATGCTCATCCAGAAGCAGCGCACCTAGTGGCCGGGGACTTTAATGCAGGCAAACTTAAATCTGATTTACCTCATTTCTACCAGCATGTCACATGTGCAACCAGAGGGAAAAAAACTCTAGACCACCTTTACTCCTGTTGGGTTTTATTTCACTTATTAGATGTGATGCATTACCATTTACAGTAGATGTAGGCCTAAGTATGAACGGACTGTAATGCACTAAGAGGTTTATATTGTATTAACATAGATTGAGCAACATATAATAGACATGACTAACTGGAGGGTTGCTGGCTAGTAGGAGTGTAGGCTGAGTAGACTCGTGACACACACACACACAATGCCTGGTTGTGGGGCCGCTCATGGACAGGTGTATGTGAGGAACTGATAGAGGGGAGAATGGCTGTGGCACAAGAACCGGCACTGTCCTTGGGTGTCTGACTCTCGGGTACACACATGAAGATAAGCTAGAAGACAACTATGCTTGGCAACAAAGATGCGTCTAGAGGCTGGGACCAGCCTGCACGCCAACGATAGGATGAGTAAGTTTAAACCACGCTCATCCTCCCTCTGACAGGCCAGCAGTGAGCGGGAACTATTTCTGTCAGAGTATTTAATGAAGAACTTATGATGTCATTTTCAGTTCTCTGTTTGCCCTGCGAGGTGTTACAGTGAACCCGTATATACGAAGATTGCATTTACCATTTATTCTGCTTGACTAATTCTATTAAAAAACAGCTGAAAATATATTCAGTAGCCTAGTGTTAAATTTTGTTCTGATACCAGAATTTAATTGACGCAGCCTTAACACTCCTCACACAGAGATGCATACAAAGCTCTCCCTCGCCCTCCATTTGGAAAATCTGACCATAATTCTGTCTTCCTGACTCCTGCTTACAAGCAAAAACTAAAACAGGATGTACCAGTGACTCGCTCAATACGGAAGTGGTTAGATGACGCAGATGCTATGCTACAGGACTATTTTGCTAGCACAGAGTGGAATATATTCCGGGATTCATTCAATGAGATTGAGGAGTATAACTCCTCAGTCATCGGCTTCATCAATAAGTGCATCAACGACATAGTCCCCACAGTGACCGTACGTACATATCCCAACCAGAAGCCATGGATTACAGGAAACATCCGCATCGAGCCTACCAGATGAGCTAAATGCCTTTTATGCTCGCTTCGAGGCGAGCAACACTGAAGCATGCATGATAGCACCAGCTCTTCTGGACGACTGTGTGATAACGCTCTCGGTAGCCGATGTGAGTAAGACCTTTAAACAGGTCAACATTCACAAAGCCGCGGGGCCAGACGGATTACCAGGACATGTACTCAAAGCATGCACAGCCCAACTGGCAAGTGTCTTCACTGACCTTTTCAATGTCTCCCTGACCGAGTCTGTAATACCTACATGTTTCAAGCAGACCACCATAGTCCCTGTGCCCAAGGAAGCGAAGGTAACTTGCCTAAATGATTCCCGCTCCATAGCACTCACGTCGCCATGAAGTGCTTTGAAAGGTTGGTCATCAACAGCCTCATCCCGGATACACTAGACCCACTCCAATTCGCATACTGCTCCAACAGATCCACAGATGACGCAATCTCAATCACACTTGTCGTGTCTTTGGGGTACCATTAAACTGAAGACATGTTTATCAATTAACTCCCTGTAATTATTATCACGCGATTAAACTGATTAATCGTTTAATTGTAATTAACTAGGGGATCGGGGCACCAAGGAAAATATTCAGATTACAAAGTTATCATTTTCCTAATATAACTTTCCTATATTATAATATTATATTATAGTATAGGCCGATTATCTTCTGGTTTAAATGGTGTATTTTACCTCGCGTCCAGTCTCATTCCAAACGTCGTAAATTGTTGTATCTGCACGAACCCAGTCTTTACTAAAATCATCCATACATCAATTGTCTTAAAATCATTTATTTACTACACTAAGTAATTAACAGAAAACATACAAACAGTAATTATCGTCACAAAGGATTGGTAGAGTAATGTGCCCTAATGGTCTAAACAGGCCTGGCTGGTGTCTTGTAGAACAATGGGTCATAAAAAGTCAGCTGAGGATGCACGCCTACAGAGTTCATTAATATTAACAATTGATATGCTAGTCCAGGGGTGTCAAACTCATTTTAGCTCAGGGGCCACATGGAGGAAAATCTATTCCCAAGTGGGCCGGACCGGTAAAATCATGGTATATATAACTTAAAAACAACAACTTCAGATTGTTTTCTTTGTTTTAATACGATCAACATAAAACATAAAGCTGGAGCCTGAGGACAGTGTGTCCACAATAGTACAAGCACAACATCACTATTAATCATAAAACACCTCAAGTTTATTTGAAAATTCTAAAGAAAAAGAACACACAAACACACAATGCCTCAGTGATTCACAGAAGTATATCATAGATCACAGAACTATATCAGGGTGTCTCATGCAGCACTTTAAGTGGGGTTGCATAGTTTATTTGACTCCTGATACCTGGCATCTTTTAGCTTTCACCAGCGCATCAATATCAGGCGTCAGTCACATCCTGAGTGGCAGCCAACTTCAGGATGTGATTCAAGTGCTTGTGCGTGAGCCTTGAGCGCAGCTTTGTTTTATTTATGCTCATTACAGAGAAAACTTGCTCACAAAGATATGTGGTTCCAAACATGCACAACAGTTTTGCAGCGAGGGGTGTCAAGTTGGGGTAACCTGGCAAGAGATTCTGATAAAATGTGTCCAAGCCAGCTGCGGCAAATTTGCCCTTCATATCCGAGTCACACTGCAAGTCTATTATTTCAAGTTGGATGCTGACGGGCAGATCAGAGGGATTCACAGTGAATGGCGGGCAAAAAACTTTGAAGTCTTTCTCCAGTTCACCAAAAATCTGAAAGCGTTGCTCAAACTCCCGTAACAGTGCCGTTATTTTATCTTTGAACCGCTTCATGTCTGCCACATGTTGGGTCGCGCACACATTTTTCAGACAGGGGAAGTGAGCTGCATCACCCCCGGCGAGTTGCGTCTCCCACAATGACAGCTTCAACTTGAAAGAACGTATGCTGTCATAATACTGCGTGACGACTTTGTTGTGCCCTTGCAGCTGTTTGTTCAAGTTATTCAGGTGCTCTGTAACATCCACCATAAATGCAAGGTCCTGCATTCATTCTGCGGAATGAAATTCTAACACTGGTTTTCCCTTTTCTTCCATGAACTGTTCAATTTCTTCTCGTAAATCAAAGAAACGCCTAAGCACAGCACCTCGGCTTAACCATCTTACCTCAGTGTGGTATGGCAGGCCATAGATGAGGTCTTTCTCTCTGAGAAGGCTGTCAAACTGACGGTGATTCAGGCTTCTGGATCGGATGAAATTAACAGTTTGGATGACCACCTTCATGACGTTATCCATCTTTAATGACTTGCAACACAAAGCCTCCTGGTGCAAAATACAGTGAAAAGTCCAAAAATCACGTCCTCCATTTGCAGATTGCACTTTCTCTCTGAACTTTGTCACAACGCCTGCTTTTTTCCCGATCATTGAGGGCGCACCATCTGTAGCCAGGCTGACAGCGCGGGACCAGTCCACTCCGACCCTGTCCTGCGCGCCGACGAGTGCGGTGAAAATATCAGCTGCTGTCGTTGTATCTGTCATCGGCACCAACTCCACGAACTCCTCGGTGACGGTCAATGTGTCATCAACTCCGCGGATGAAAATGGGCAGTTGTGCAACATCTGTAATGTCCGTGCTTTCATCAATTGCAACTGAAAACCCAATAAATGACTTTACTTTTTGCTTCAACTGGCTGTCCAAATCCACTGAAAGATCGGAAATCCTGTCTGCAACTGTGTTTCATGTCAGGCTGATATTTGCAAAAGCCTGGCGCTTTTCAGGGCACACAATCTCCGCTGCCTTCATCATGCATGTTTTTACAAATTCACCCTCACTAAATGGTTTTGAAGCCACTGCGATTTCATTAGCAATGAGGTAGCTAGCTTTCACTGCAGCGTCACTGATGTCTCGGCTGTGAGTAAACACAGACTGCTGTTTCTTCAGACCCGCCAACAGTTCATTCACCTTCTCTCTTCTCCGCTGTCCTTGAAAGTTGTCATATTTGTCGGCATGAAGACTCACATAGTGGCGACGAAAGTTATACTCTTTCAGCACTGAAACATGCTGTGAACACACCAAACATACAGCTTTCCCATTCAATTCCGTGAATAAATAGGAGGATGACCAGTTTTCTTGGAACACTCTGCACTCTGCGTCCACTTTTCTCTTTTTTGACAGAGACATATTGGGGCAATGAGGGTGCCAAAGCACAAAATGTTAAAAGTAGAAGCCGTAATAAATATCGCGGGCAAAACAAAGTAGCTCATCCGGACTGGCTGCACTTGCTTGACCTACTTGCTCTGCTCCGTTATAAACGGTTTGCTTGCTTAACACAATCGCTATTGCGCCATCCAGTGGACGCAATTGGAACAGCAGTTTCTTTTACTGAAAAATTGCAGCTTATTTTTATACTTTACAAAATCATCTCGCGGGCCGGATTAAACCCCTTTGCGGGCCTGATCCGGCCCGCGGGCCGGACGTTTGACACCCCTGTGCTAATCCTTTGCACATGAACGCTCACTCATTCGGGAACAATTGCAATCAATATATATTTACGCTCAGTGTGTCGTCGGGATCCTTGTTGAAGAGTCGTTCTGTTGGAGAGTTCTCTCTCTCTCTCTCTCTCTCTCTCACTCTCGGTTAGAATGGATCTTTCAAAGCGACATTCATTAATGTCGTTATAGAATGGATGTTTCGTTGGTCTTCGCATTCGATGATATAATTTACTTAGCTGCAGACTAATAATTAATATCAAAGACTTGTTCTTATTCTGTCGGTCTCGATAGTCTAAAAGTTAACCACGTGGTGTAGTTCACTTTCAGTAGAGGAATTGGATGGTAAAACCTATTGGCCAACTCACTAATGGAGTGGAGGCCTGGTCTGAAGAAAGTAAATCAGGGTGGGGGTTTTATAAGTGACCCTAGAACAGGCTTGTCAAATGACGCCTGGTCCTGTCTGTGTCCCTGGGGGGTGTGCCGATGACTGAGTTAAGCTTGGTACAGAAATACAATTCTATCACATTAACATCAGTACATAGCATCTCAATGTATTACAAATAGCTTTATCCTTATTAATACATTTTATACAACCATGTGGATGCAAGTCTCATCGCTGAGGCTATTATATAAACAGTTTTATGGTAATATGGCTATATTGTCTCTTCTGAGTATCACAAAATTGTACCAAGCGGACCAGTTCGTAGCTGGATTCTTCACCAATCTTCCATACCTTCTCCAGAACACAAATGTCGCTTGGCTCCCCAATTCTATGAGTTGTAAGAATTTCCTTTGTCTCTCTATGAAACATGTGGTGGGAGATTCTCCTCTTAGAGTTTTTACAACCCTTTCACACAGGGCCTGGGTGGTTGGGGAAGGTAGGTTAGGGGATGGTACAAAGGGGAGGGGGTCAACTGTCCTCCCTGTACCCAAAGAGGCCAACGTCATGACACACTCCACACTGCCCTTTCCCACTTGGAAAAATGTAACACCTATGTGAGAATGCTGTTCATTGACTACAGCTCAGCGTTCAACACCATAGTGCCAACAAAGCTCATCACTAAGCTAAGGACCCTGAGACTAAACACCTCCCTCTGCAACTGGATTCTGGACTTCCTGACGGGCCACCCCCAGGTGGTAAGGGTAGGCAACAACACATCTGCCACGCTGATCCTCAACACTGGGGCCCCTCAAAGCTGTGTGCTTAGTCCCCTCCTGTACTCCCTGTTCACCCACGACTGAGTGGCCGTACACGACCCCAACACCATCATTAAGTTTGCTGACGACACAACAGTGGTAGGCCTAATCACCGACAACAATGAGACAGCCTATAGGGAGGAGGTCAGTGACCTGGCAGTGTGGTGCCAGGACAACAACCTCTCCCTCAATGTGAGCAAGACAAAGGAGCTGATTATGGACTACAGGAAAAGACAGGCCCCCATTAACATCGACAGGGCTGTAGTGGAGCTGGTCGAGAGTTTCAAGGTCCTTGCTGTCCACATCACCAATGAACTATCATGGTCCAAACACACCAAGACAGTCATGAAGAGGGCACGACAACACCTTTTCCCCCTCAGGAGACTGAAAAGATTTGTCATGGGTCCCCAGATACTCAAAAGTTCTGCAGCTGCACCATCGAGAGCATCCTGACCGGTTGCATCCCCGCCTGTTATGGCAACTGCTCAACATCTGACTGTAAGGCGCTACAGAGGGTAGTGCGTATGGCCCAGTTCATCACTGGGGCCAAGCTTCCTGTCATCCAGGACCTATATACTAGGCGGTGTCAAAGGAAAGCACAAAAAATTGTCAAAGACTCCAGTTACCCAAGTCATAGACTGTTCCCTCTGCTACCGCATGGAAAGCGGTACCGGAGCGCCAAGTCTAGGACCCAAAGGCTCCTTAACAGGTTCTACCCCTAAGCCATAAGACTGCTGAACAATTAATCAAATGGCCACCCGGACCTACCTACATGTACAAATTACCTCGACTAACCTGTACCCCCGCACATTGACTCGGTACCGGTACCCCCTGTATATAGCCTTGTTATTGTTATTTTATTGTCATACTTTTATTATTTCTTACTTTCGTTTATTTGGTAAATATTTCCTTAACTCTTTCTTGAACTGCACTGTTGGTTAAGGGCTTGTAAAGTAAGCGTTTCACGATAAGGTCTACACTTGTTGTATTCAGCGCAGGTGACAAAGTTTGATTTGATTTGATCCTCCCCATGCTAGATTACAGAGAAGTAATTTATAGATTGGCAGGCAAGGGTGCTCTCGAGTGGCTAGATGTTCTTTACCATTCGGCCATCAGATTTGCCACCAATGCTCCTTATAGGACACATTACTGCACTCTATACTCCTCTGTAAACTAGTCATCTCTGTATACCCATCGCAAGACCCCCATGCTTATTTGTAAAACTCTCTTAGGCCTCACTCACCCGCATCTGAAATAACTACTGCAGCCCTCATCCTCCACATACAACACCCGTTCTGACAGTCACATTCTGTTAAAGGTCCCCAAAGCACACACATCCCTGGGTCACTCCTCTTTTCAGTACGCTGCAGCTAGCGACTGGAACGAGCTGCAAAAAACACTCAAACTGGACAGTTTTATCTCCATCTCTTCATTCAATGACTCAATCATGGACACTCTTACTGACAGTTGTGGCTGCTTCATGTGATGTATTGTTGTCTCTACCTTCTTGCCTTTGTGCTGTTGTTTATGCCCAATAATGTTTGTACCATGTTTTGTGCTGCTACCATGTTGTGCTGCTGCCATGTTGTGTTGCTACCATGTTGTTTTCATGTGGTCTTGCTACCATGCTGTGTTGTCATGTGTTGCTGCAATGCTATGATGTTGTCTTAGGTCTCTCTTTATGTAGTGTTGTGGTGTCTCTCTTGTCATGATGTGTGTTTTGTCCTATTTTTTATTTTTAATCCCAGCAGACATCCCCGCAGGAGGCCTTTTGTCTTTTGGTAGGTCGTTATTTTCTTTTGGTAGGTCGTTATTGTAAATAAGAAGTTGCTCTTATCTGATTGGCCTAGTTAAATAAAGGTTAAATAAAATAAATAGTGCACTGCAGAAAGTAGGGCCTAGCTGCTGTTGCACTCTCTTGTTGAATGAAGGAAAACCCTTAATTGAATTGTCCCATCTTTAGTTCCCACCACTACTAGTTGTCCAATCTCCAATGAAGGGGCATATACTTCGGCTAACGAACTTTGACTTTCCTCAACACATTTTTTTTGTGTCTGAGAACAGCCAGGAAAAAAACCTGCCGAACACCAAAATGAACAAAAACATAACCCAATTTCATCAGGAAAGCATGCGCTTAACATTTAGGTCAAAATATTTCAAGTTGACCCCCAAAAAATATGCAAAGTAGGGCTAGGTCTACTGTATGCTAGCAACCTGACAAGGTCAAAATGTACAAAAAACTACAGAAAGCAACAGCATGCTGTCTAGGCCTATATGTGACCACCGCACTTGCTGTGTGTGACCACAGCTCTTGGCTCAAGTTTACCGTATACTTCCCAGTCGAAACAGTTTGCGCATATACAGTATGATGAGGACATTTTGTGATGTTTTGGTGTTTGGCAGCGTTCTGCTTTTTTTTGAGAAGGGTGTAATTGCATACCCCAATTAGAGGTGTTTTCTGATGTCAAGTTAAACCCGTTGATGCTCGCTATTGGTCCCTGGCCATTTCTTTCGAGTAGGGGACAACCGTTGTTGACAACTGTAACATTGTAGCAAAGCTTAACCTGCAGTCTCCTAACCTGCCAAGCTAATTCACCTAACCTGCCACGCTAATTATCCTCACGTGCCACATTAGTTATCCTAACCTGCTATGTAAACAAATCATTTGTGTCAAGAAAACATTAACACTGACCAATGGCAGGTATCAATGGGCGTTTTCTGATGTCAGGGAACACCCACTTCAAGAAATGCACTGAATTGCGGTCTGCAATTACACCATATTGTCAGTGTTGTCAACTTAGCAACTTTGTCGCTATATTTAGTGAATATTCAGACACATTTTCAAAAAAGCGACTAGCGACAAATCTAGCGACTTTTTCTGGTGTTATTTGAGACTTTTGGAGACTGACGTGAAAGCACGTATCATTCTTACTCTTCTCAACGAGCAGCGGGTGCAGCCGTGGGCCCCACCCCGTTCCAAAGCACTCACAGCCAGCCCAGTCCTCGCGCAGCAGCCCCTCCCAGCTGCAGTCAGAGCAGGAGATGTTCACCCCTCCGCCTTGCAGACTACAAATGAATCGCGCATGCGGGAAGCCGCCGCAGGCTGATCCCACCCTAGCTTACATAAAAACGTATTTTTTGCCTGAAATAGGGCCAGACTAGTTACCATAATTTTCTCACATTGCCATTGACAGTTTTTTCTATTGTCTCTTTTTGGTCCATTTAGATTGTCAATGTAGATTGTATACAAAAAAAAATAATGTTATGGTTAAAAAATGTCATGTTTTACTGTAACTTGTTGTAGGCTCCTAAGTGGACCATAAGGTTAAAAACCAAACCAAATTAAGAAAACTAAACTAAAAAACTCCGCCAGAGTGTCTCTTTTAGGTCACTTTTGCTGGTCCCAAGCCCGGATAAAGGAGGAGGGTTGGAATTGTGACATAAAAAAAAAACAAGAATCGACAGAAGAAAGTTCACTTGTGTCACAGCTGTTCGAAGGAGCGGACCAAGATGCAGCATTTTCATAGTTCCACATATTTATTAAAAGTGAAACTGAATGCAATACACTGAAATACTTGAAAATACAAAACAACAAACCATGACACAGCGAGGACAACACACTACTCAAAAGACAATAACCCACAAACCACAATGAGAAAAACCCCTACTTAAATATGATGTCTAATCAGAGGCAATGAGGATCAGCTGCCTCCAATTAGAGATCAACCCCAAACAAGCCCAAAATAGAAATAGACAAACTAGAACCTAAACATAGAAATAGAAAACATAGAATAACCAAAAACACCCCCTGTCACGCCCTGCCCTACACTACTATAGAAAATGACATCTTACTAGGGTCAGGACGTGACAAATTGTAGTTTTAAACATATTTAGGGTGTTTTTTACTCACGTTTTGTCTCTCCCAGGGCATTATTCCTCTCTCCTACAGCGTCCATCACAATTACATGCACATGGCTAATTATGCAAATTAGGCGATGGCGTCATTTAGCGACTTCTGGCAACTTTTAGGACTGCCAATAGCTACTTTCCTTACTGAGGAGTTGGCAGCACTGCATGTTGTTTTTTTGGGCTGTTCCAGTACACTTTTTTTATTGAGACTTGTTGAAGTTCGGTAGCCGAAGTCTAAGCCCTTTCATCAGCGTTTGGCAGAAGGGAAACATTCTGCCGATATTGAAGCATTTGCATCAACAAAGTGGCTCTGAGAATTTTGAAACATTTTGTATCAACAAGGCGGCTCGAGAATATTAATATTGCAACATAGTAGCCAACTAGGCGGCAGCCCGCGCAAAATTGCCCTGGGCCAGTTTGTCTCTGTCTGACTATTGTGTTGCCTACGCAGCAGTTGCACTATCTGGGTGCTCATTATATATAAAAACAGCCAAACATCCACACTAGAGCTAATTAACTTAGCAATATTTAACAACGTTTTGCCAGCAAGATTGATATGTTAGAATGTTTACTTTAAATTCAGGAAGCTGGACAAGACTGATTGAAAGGTGGAAATACATTATACCAGAGGCAAGTAGGCTACAGGTAGGGATTAATTATGCAGGCAGAGGATGATGATGATGATGATAATGTAGGCCTACAGTAATTTGTAAAAAAAAAAAATGTGTCCAACTAACTAAGTAATCATTAATGATTTGCATTATCTCAATTATCATTCTGTCAGTGCATGACAATGCACATTTGCAGCGTGTTTAGTGTGAAGTGAACATGATGCCATTGACTGCCATTGCAAAATTTCTCCAGAAGATAGAGCTATTGCTCTTTGAGTCAGCTCTGTCATTCTGAGTCAGAAAGATTTCTCCTGAAATCCCTCTGATACACATTTTCTTGGACCTCAGTCACTGGCTTACCACCTAATGTAAGAATCTAAAGGGCACTATCTCAAATTCCACGTCGACCTTAGAAAAGGTTATTACAAGTGACCAGAATTGCACAATATACTGACGTTGCTATACAACACCTAGTGTATGTGTTACGCCCACGCAGAAATACAGTACAGTTGAATTGAGACCATGATTATCATGCAGCCTGGGAGAAAACCCCAAGCCAACGCTGTTATACCTGGATACACCATCTGAAGACCCTATACACTAGGAACAATGGGAATTGATTGGTTCCCAGAGGATTGGTGCTATTATCTGCTGTTCCATAATAAGAGACATAATATTGAAGGGAATGCATCTATGGTTCGCCTTTCTTACCTGATATTTTTCAAATACTCGGGGAAATGACAAAACAGCAAACCTTTGCAATTTTTGTAACTATTCCAAAGTAAGCAGTCAACAGTATGAAATAGTACAACAAGATTTATAGCCATTCAATGGGTTTTGTCGACTAGCCACATAGTAGCCTTTAACTCCAATTTGATAGTACACACATCCTAGCACAATCCCTGAGAATATACAGCCCCAGTGTTATGGAGGAGCAGGTCGGTCAGCCTCATCCAGTTGCCTTCCCATGACGTCCTTCTAATAACTCATCAATGGCCCCTGTGCCTTCCACCACGGTCCATGATCCTTTTCTCCCTGGGGCTGCCATTTAACTGCCTACTCACTCACCCTTTGCCAGATAATGCCTCCCAAACACAGAATTGACATTGAAGCTACTTAAAGGGATAATTTGAGATTTTGGCAATGACTGAAAGTTTGTGGGTATCTACTAGCATGTTAGCAGATACCCCTAGACTTCCAGTCATTGTGCTAAAGCTAGTTAGTATTGGCTTGTGAATCTACCTTTCTTCATACTGGACACAGATACATAAAAATCGTAATCTGACTCTGGGGAAGTATACAAAGGGCCTTGTTGCCAAAATCCCAAAGTATCCCTTTAATATCCACATTTGCGAAACACTGAGGAAATAGAAATATGAGGAGCCACATTTATATTCAAATGGCCATTTTGGTGCAATTATGTTTGAAATTGGATGTGATAAAACATAGGGATGTGGCCTTACATGCTCATACTAAACTAAAGATACGCTATGGAAGAGGACAATGGGTATGTGTTTTCCTTTTGGATAAGACAGGAGGCTTTCTGTATCCTGGCTTGGATGCCAATTATTGACCAGTATATACAAAAAATATGAAATGGTGTTATTGCAACACACTAACAAAATTGAGGCACGATGTATGATTATTTGAATTCATATTTATTTTTTACATTTAGCAGACAATTTCCCTGGGGAAATGATTGCCTCCAAAAGGGGGGCTGAACAGCTTAAATATATCAAGAACAAAGCCTGTGTCACGTCCTGACCATAGTAAGATGTTATTTTCTATGGTAGAGTAGGTCAGGGCATGACAGGGGGTGTTTTGTGTTTTTCTATGTTTTCTATATCTATGTTTAGTTCTAGTTTTCTATTTCTATGTTGTTGTTTTTTGGGATGATCTCCAATTAGAGGCAGCTGGTCCTCGTTGTCTCTAATTGGAGATCATACTTAAGTCGTTTTTTTTTTTCCACCTGTGTTTGAGGGTAGTTGTTTTCTGTTTTATTTTCTGTTTAGTAATCTGTTACCTGACAGAACTGTTGGCTGTTTGTTATTTTGTCTTTAGTGTTTTTGAGTTATAATAAATTTCATCATGAGCACTCAACACGCTGCGCTTTGGTACCCTCTCTACGACAGCCGTTACAGCCTAAAGTACTGAAAATCCTTAAAGTGCATTATGTACAGTAAGTACATTTAATGCATAGACACCAGTGTGGTGTTTTTAGGAAAATATTTGGATACAGAAGGAATACATGTTTGGTGCTTCACTGTCAAGGAGTTTAGACAGCTTCAGTCTCTACAGTCTAACTGATCTGTTTCTCGGTTCTCATGACATGGCCCTCTTATTCACACACAGCAATGAGCCAAGGCCTGCTGGAACTATGTCAACATGGAGGCATGTCATATCAGTTGTGTGTTTATGGGATATCACCACTGCCTCACTGTCTAGGTTGGCTCAAACCGTATTAGTAACTACTTTGATACTACACATTGGAAGTAGACAAGGTCAGGTTCCCTACAATTGAAAGGCCCTTTGGCACCAGGAAAAGTGAATCCAATCCCTTATTATTCATTAGCAGTATGGGACATGGTCTTCTATAATCTAGTGAGACTGTCAACCAACCTTTTCAATTGGTCAATCAACAGCAAGTATGTGCCAAAAGGCAATATGCTTTGTGTTACATTGGATTTTAGAGTGATATTATTATACATGTCCACAGTACAAATATTTTACTCAGTGTAATCAGCCACATCTGTGCATAGACATACTGCGTATATCACACACCCAAAATGCAATAAGGTAGAAATATTAAGATTGAGCCTTCCGACAGTAGTCTTGTAATCCCAAATGCATAGTCCACATGGGCTGTTGGCTCAGGTGTGGTTCATTCTGGGCTAACTGGCTCAGCAAGCAGCCAATGAGGCCACACATGAGTTCCCTGTAGCCATCTGCTGGCCAGTACAACTCCAATTAAGAGACACCACAATGCAGCCTTTTTATGTTACACTGTACCATGTTTGGCCACGGTACAAGATCTCAAATGATGGGCAGTTAAATCAGGGACAAGAGTGGGAAATGATAGTTGTGGTCAGCTCTGGGTATATGGCTCTTGTGTTGCAGATTGAATTTGATCTTGGGATTGCCTGAATCAATCAGACCTGTCGTATTCTCTGGGTGATGACGTACTGAGATGCTGGCTTCCACTTTCTCTGATTGTTCTTCTCTCCTGTCCAATACAAATGACTGTGGATGTTGATGGATTGTGTGTCTTCTGTATGAAAGATGCTCACAGTGTGTGGATCCTGTATGCTGGTCTATGATGATGGTTATATGGTGGCAAGACAATGGGTTATATATGTGTGTCCCATAAGGCAATAAACCGCTCTACAGTGCCTTGCAAAAGTATTCATCCCCTTTAGCATTTTATAGTATACTCCGTTTAGTCCAAATTGGTCGAATGAAATGTTTAAAAAAAACTTGTTTCAAAAATAAATAAATACATTTGTGTGTGCGTATGTATTCACCCCCTTTGCTATGAAGCCCCCAAATAAGATCTGGTGCAACCAATTACCTTCAGAAGTCACATAATTAGTTAAATAAAGTCCACCTGTGTGCAATCTAAGTGTCACATGATCTGTCACATGATCTCAGTATATATACACCTGTTCTGAAAGGCCCCAGAGTCTGCAACACCACCAAGCAAGTGGCACCATGAAGACCAAGAATCAATCTCTCCAAGCAGGTCAGGGAGAAAGTTGTGGAGAAGTACAGATCAGGGTTGGGTTATAAAAAATATCCAAAACTTTTAACATCCCACAGAGCACCATTAAATCCATTATTAAAAAATGTAAGAATATGGCAACATAACAAACCTGCCAAGAGAGGGCCGCCCACCAAAATTCACGGACCAGGCAAGGAGGGCATTAATCAGAGAGGCAACAAAGAGACCAAAGATAACCCTGAAGGAGCTGCAAAGCTCCACAGCGGAGATTGGAGTATCTGTCCAGTATCTGCAATAAAAAATATTTTGCATCTTCAAAGTGGTAGGCATGTTCTGTAAATCAAATGATACAAACCCCCCAAAATCTATTTTAATTCTAGGTTGTATGGCAACAAAATAGGAAAAATGCCAAGGGGGGTGAATACTTTTGCAAGCCACTGTGCATTCTCAGTCTACCTCCGGTGTGATGTTTGATCTCCCCATGCTACTGGGGATGAAGGTGTACTTCCCATCCTGATGCTGATGAGCTATATCCCCAGGGGAGTGTGAACACCCTGGGACAAACGCTTCCTCACAACAGGTTGTGTCAGTGATATGTGACTAGGCATAAAAGCACAGTAGAAAAGCTTCTTTGTAGCAAAAAGACCCTGGCGCAACTGAATTTTACAAGGTATACCACAGAGGCACCTACCATGATTATTTACCCCCTTATGGTAATTAAATGTCCCCTAGGTGAGTTGTTCCTGGGGCCAGTCCTAGTTGGAAAAAAGTCACTTAATTTTCTATTTTATTATCCCAAAATATACGGTTAAATGCTTTGATCAAACATTTTCACATTTTCGGAAGTGGAAATATTTATTTTGATTCATAGGCATGTCACCTATTTTCTCAAGCTTTATCTCAAAGGAAAGCACTTAAACCAGCCACATAGTTTGCCTAACATCTGATAACAGACCAGTGTTAATCACCGGCAGGCAGCTCGGCATGGAAAAGCGTCCACAGCCACTGCACGGAAATTAATAGAAAGATCTATTGGTCTCAGCTGTGCTACTCAGCATATAAGCTCCTCATCAGCATGTGTATAACAGAAAATCCTCTCTGGGCAGTTTTTACACAGCTTTGACACAAAATGTCTGCCTTCCGTCATTCTAGTAGGTGTGGAGGTGGATAAACCCAAAGCAAGAAAAAAACATATTTCTAAAGGGTCTCGAAATAATCTGAAATATTTTTTTGCATGTATGTATGCAGTATATGGCATGCTTAGCACATCCATGCTTTAGCCAATAAGTCATGTATGAATGTAGCCATTGTATTGTTGTATTAATTGCATGCCTCCTCCTAGAATACCATCTACTGTCTAGTTGGAGGGGTCGCACACATTGACAGCCATACTGTCTAAAATTATTGTCAGACCCCATTTACAAGATAAGAATTGTCATCGTAGACATAGGCTGTCCCTCAAGGCCATGTTTTCCAAGCAATGATCATCACATGCTCTGTCAGTGCAAATACAACCACGGCTAAGAGAATGTTCAAACTGTCACATTACATTTAGAGTATGAGTGACATAACGCAAGTGGCTATTTTAGGAACAGCTTTAGGTATGATCCAACAGCTAAAGTGATCATAGAAAAAAAAGAAAGGAACAGGAAAAAGAAAGGTACAGCCATGAAAAGAATCCCCTGATAAGGGCTTATAAGAAAATATCAGTCCAATTGTATATTTCCCTAAACTACCCCAGTGAACCAGACAATTGCGAAGCTAATTTTCCATATATTCCTAAGTCTGCGTTTGCTTGTTTAATAGCCTTTCTCATGGGTACTGGCATGATTGAATCTGTGTCTGGCTCTGGCATTATTAAGATTGGTATATGCAGTCTTTCTAAAACGCCTGTTTGTGTTCTGAAGCCCAATGCCTTGCTTGCAGCCCCTTACTCAAATGGCTGTCTGGATGCAGAGCCAAATCTCTTCATTAGATGCTAATGAGCAATTACTCAGCCAAGAGTGGTCTTTGCATATATCAAACTGGAAGCACACAGAAATGTGACTCCAGGACTGAGTAGAGTCATTTTCATTTCACCACCATACACACCCCTAGTAAGTAAACTGACTAAGGCAACTCATGCATGTCCTCTGTTTAAAAGATTTCCATGCACCTTTAATTTGGATTGCTAGGCTTAAATGGTTTGTCAGAAGAAAGCAAGCAAAAAGTCGTACATACAGTTAAAGACGGAAGTTTACATACACCTTAGCCAAATACATTTAAACTCAGTTTTTCACAATTATTGATATTTAATCCTAGTAAAAATTCCCTGTCTTAGGTCAGTTAGGATCACCACTTTATTTTAAGAATGTGAAATGTCAGAATAATAGTACAGAGAATGATTTATTTCAGCTTTTATTTCTTTCATTACATTCCCAGTGGGTCAGAAGTTTGCATGCTACGAAATACTAATTGAGTGTATTGCTTTAAAATGTTTTGGGTCAACTTGGGTCAAACGTTTCAGGTAGCCTTCCACAAGCTTCCCACAATTAGTTGGGTGAATTGTGGCCCCTTCCTCCTGACAGAGCTGGTGTAACAGAGTCAGGTTTGTAGGCCTCCTTGCTCGCACATGTTTTTTGAGTTCTGCCCACAAATGTTCTATAGGATTGAGGTCAAGGCTTTGTGATGGCCACTCCAATACCTTGACTTTGTTGTCCTTAAGCCATTTTGACACAACTTTGGAAGTATGCTTGGGGTCATTGTCCATTTGGAAGACCCATTTGCTACCAAGCTTTAATTTCCCGACTGATGTCTTGAGATGTTGCTTCAATATATCCACATCATTTTCCTCCCTCATGATGCCATCTATTTTGTGAAGTGCACCAGTCCCTCCTGCAGCAAAGCATCCCCACAACATGATGCTGCCACCCCCGTGCTTCATGGTTGGGATGTGTTCTTCGGCTTGCAAGCCTCCCCAACTTTTAGAACTTGCAATTTTATCCCCCTGTGTGAAATATTCCCCAAAGTTCCGTTGTTATTGAAATGTGCTTTATCAATATAATCACATGGTATCTGTTGGTTGAATTTGCTAAAATTCATCAACATACAGTTTGTCACATTGTAACTTAGATTTCGACCACAAAATCTTCAACATGAATGTTTCTTCACAAATGAATCAATATCAACCCAAATTGTATGTTTTTCTGATATTGTGTGGTCTGGAGGGTTAATGGCATTGTAATACAAGCACAACAGCTATTCCAGGCAAGATTTGAATCAAAACATTGAATTAGATTCAGCAACAGTACTTTGTTGTGTTTTTGGAAATAAGACAAAGGACAGTAAGCGCTGAAAGGCTGGAATAACATTGGCACCACATGATGGCTAAAACAAATCTCATCCTGCTAAGACTGAAGGTCCAACCGTGTATTTAATGTTAATGAGTAACAATTTGGCCCAGTAATTCTGCCCAGATGTCACGTTCATCGTAATGAGCGGACCAAGGCGCAGCGTGAGTATAGTTCCACATAATTTTAATCTCCGTGAAACAAACAAAACAATAACGAAATGTGAAGTCATGACGTGCACACAGGCAACTAAACACAAACAATATCCCACAAACACAGGTGGGAAAAATAGCTACTTAAATATGATCCCCAATTAGAGAGAACGATAAACAGCTGCCTCTAATTGGGAACCATATTAGCACCAACATAGAAATAGACATACTAGATCACCCCCTAGTCACGCCCTAACCAAGGGCTCTCTATGGTCAGGGCGTGACACCAGAAACCAACACCAGTGATATTAAGTTGATCTGTCAAGACTTACCTGATGGTTTCCTCTCCTTACACTATACAAACTAAATGCACGCATAAGCACAAACCGATCTGGGCAAAGAAGCATTAAACTGGTCTAGTTGATACCACTGTAATACCCCCAGAACTATTGTTTTGAGTTGGTGCAACAAGTCCACTATTTTGTATTTTCACAAGAATTATACACTACATCACCAGAAGTATGTGGACACCTGCTCGTCGAACATCTCATTCCAAAATCATGGGATTTAATATGGAATTGGACCTCCCGTCACTGCTATAACAGCCTCCACTCTTCTGGGATGGCTTTCCACTAGACGTTGGAACATTGCTGCGAGGACTTGCTTCCATTCAGCCACAAGAACATTAGTGAGGTTGGGCACTGATTTGGGGCAGTTAGGCCTGGCTCGCAGTCGGCGTTTCAATTCATCCCAAAGTTGTTCGATGGGTTTTAGGTCAGGGCTATGTGCAGGCCAGTCAAATTCTTCCACACCGATCTCAACAAACAATTTCTGTATGGACCTCGCTTTGTGCACGGGGGCATTGTCATGCTGAAACAGGAAAGGGCCTTCCCCAAACTGTTGCCACAAAGTTGGAAGCACAGAATCGTCTAGAATGTTATTGTATGCTGTAGCCTTAAGATTGCCCTTTACTGGAGCTAAGGGGCCTAGCCCGAACCATGAAAACATCCCCATGCTGTGGGGAAGCTCTATCCTCACAATTCAGCTTTGTGAACTCAAGTTTATGTAACTCAACACTTCTCTTATTCATCTTTCATAAATTCAGATTTCTATACTCAAATAGGCATCAACACTCCACTTTCCCACATCTATATCTGCTAGGATTTCCTATAAATTAATTTATTCATGATTCGTAATCCATTCATTTATAATGCATTAATAACCAGAGCTGAGCAAATTGTCTTGTCAAAGCTTGTTGAATGGCATGCTTTTCTATTGAGTAGCTAGTCACAATAGTCCCTCACCACAGCCATGGGTCTTAGAAGCATGGTAATGGCACTTCAATATGCTTTAGTCCAATGTGAGAAATGAGTGTTAGGCTAGCACTGAGAAATATGTTTGAATGTTCTAACATTCACAATTGTCACCAAGTCACCATGTTGTTAGGACAGTTGAGATTCAGGCTCTTCCCAGAGTACTACAATCCCCCAGACTGTACACCTCCAACCATTTTGTTCTATTTTCCTGTACATACATACATGATCTTGGGTCAGTTTAGCATAATGATTAAGGTTAGGCTCAGGGAGGGGAAGCTGATCTGAGATCTGTACCTAGGGGAAACCCTGGAGCATTCCACCAAGGAGGGCCAATCTAAAGGTCTCTGGTATATTTCAAAGGACACAGCCCTGGTGTGCTAATGAATAAATTAGTGAAGAAACACCCAGACATGGTTAGTTAATGTTATCATTAAATTAGACCGCCCTTTGAAAATTCAAAACAAGTGCCTGTCACAGATGTTAGGCTGTTGCCCGTGATCGTTTATGAGTAGCTGTGTTTTAAAAATATTTTTTTACAAGAAATGTTGTGATATTTAAGCTTTTAATCTGAGCGTTTTGATAAGATCATTCTAAAAAGAACAAATAAAATAAAAACTGTCACCCTGGTTCGGCCGTCAAAAGCATATCTCAATGGTTCCCAGCACCAGGGACTTTGAGTGAAGCACAGGGGAATGTGCTTTCTGAAGGAATGAGTAGTGAAGCAACCTTACAACACCTAGCGATCTCGTGAAGATGTTTGGACCTCTTGGCATAATGGTTAAGGTGTGACTGACAGTTGCAAGGACCCCAGTTTGTGTTCCGGTCGGGCACTTCTCCGGGATACTATGTTCTTTCCTAAATCCTGGCAAACTGGGGATTTTATTTTGCATGTCCAGACATTTAGTTTCACATCTACATGTTGCGTATAGGCATAGAAAACTAATGTTGTTCATTTGTTTTTTCAAACCAGGTTTGCTGATCAAATTAAATCAAAATCAAATGTTTCCCCCAGTCTGCGGATCACATCCCATTTTGGATGCATCTGTTGGCATGGCGATGGAAAGAACACAAAGGTTTTTGAAATGAGCAGACAGACGAGGAGATAGATGAGCAGGATTAGAGGGCTCTCGGAAGGCATTTACGCCAGATACAGGGCCATCTACTGAGTTAATGGTCTGAAACAGATGGAAGTGGATAGATAGATGGGTCACGATGACGCTGCATCCCCATATCGCCAGCTGTTTGGCCCCATAATGAGTTATGATGAATAGAGATGAAGCAAAAGTTGAAGTTCACACATCGAGTCGGATGCCAGATCAGCATTTGGGCCCGAGCGGGGAGGGTAAGTACTCTTTACATAATATTATCTAGAGCAAAATGACTGAGACTGACATCATTTAGATACTCTGCCAAACGACTCACTTACTTCAATGTGTTACTTAGAAACGTTAAGCACCATCAGTGACATTAAAGCCTAATGTACATTAAACCAATGGGTGTTGAATCAACTGACCGGCCCCTATCAGGATGGATATTTGGCCATATTAGGGTACTGCCGTTCTGGAGTCCCACACCAAAGCTGCTGACTGCTGGCTGGGGATATCAAGGACGTCATCTGAGAGTCAAGAAAACATACAGTAAAACAGACAATGTATCTTCTAAGTGTTACTTTGTGAGGGTGACACTTAAGTACACTCTTAGAAATGAATGTGCTATCTAGAACCAAAAAGGGGTTTTCGGCTTTCCCCATAGGAGAACTCTTTGAAGAACCCGTTTCGGTTTTAAGTTCAACCCTTTTGCTTGAACCCAAAAGGGTTTTTCTATGGGGACACCCGCAGAACCCTTTGGAAGTGTAGGATCGGAGTACTCGCCCTCTGACCCCTCGCCCCCTCATTGTTTCCCTTTTAGCAGGGGCTGCTTTCTGAACTGTACAAAGTGGCATATATAGTGCATTCGGAAAGTATTCAGACCCCTTGACTTTTTCAGGATTTTATTATTCTAAAATGTAAAAAGAAAAAAAAGAAAAAGATCCTCATCAATCTACACATAATACCCCATAATGACGAAGCAAAAACAGGTTTTAAGAAATGTTTGCAAATGTATGAAAAATAAAAACCGGAAATATTGCATTTACATAAGTATTCAGACCCTTTACTCAGTCATTTCTTGAAGCATCTTTGGTATCGATTACAGCCTTCAGCCTTCTTGGGTATGATGCTACAAGCTTGGCACACCTGAATTTGGGGAGTTTCTCTCATTCTTCTCTGCAGATCCTCTCAAGCTCTGTCGGGTTGGATGGGGAGCGTCGCTGCACAGCTATTTCAGCCGGGCTCTGGCTGGGCCACTCAAGGACGTTCAGAGACTTGTCCCGAAGTCACTCTTGCGTTGTATTGGCTGTGTGGTTAGGGTCGTTGTCCTGTTGAAAGTTGAACCTTCGCCCCATTCTGAGGTTCTGAGCTCTCTAGAGCAGGTTTTCATCAAGGATCTCTCTGTACTTTGCTCTGTTCATCTTTCCATCGATCCTACCTAGTCTCCCAGTCCCTGACGCTGAAAACATTGTCCACAGCATGATGCTGCCACCACCATGCCTCACCGTAGGGATGGTGCCAGGTGTCCTCACGCTTGGCATTCAGGCCAAAGAGTTCAATCTTGGTTTTTACCACAGGTGGACTCCAATCAAGTTGTAGAAACATCTCAAGGATGATCAATGGAAACAAGATGCACCTGAGCTCAATTTCGAGTCTCATAGCAAAGGGTCTGAATACTTATGTAAATATGCTATTTCTGTTTTTTATGTTTAATACATTTGCAACATTTTCTAAAAAACAGTTTTTGCTTTTTCATTATGGGGTATTGTGTGTAGATTGATGAGGAACTTTCTAAATACACTGTAACCTTATCGGAGTGAAAGTCCCAAAAGGGACTATCTTTTGGTGTTCTTCAATGTGAGTGTGACGCAATAAAGATGTTAACAAGTGCTCATGCTCACCTCCTCATGTTTCCCTGCAGCAAGGTAGCAGTGACGTGATCTGGGTGACGCAGTGTCTTGAGTTCGCAGCTGCCATGGGGTTTCATCCATGAAATCGACGCCTACTGACGTCAGACCTTCACGCTGGTTCACTGCATTCGACATGCAGAAATTGTGTTTCTTTTGGTATTGGTATACTTTTATGGGAGTCAACTTGTGTCACATCTTTATATTGTAGGTGTGCATTTGTTTTAGTCAAGTTGTGTGGACAGTGTCACCACTTGGCTTGCCACATCTCATATTGCTTGGCGGTTGTTTGAACACAGCAATATAGCATATACTTCTGGAGTTTTCACTGCTTGATTTGTATACACTAACAATGCCTTCATGGTTTTGATTTGATTTTTAGGATCCCCATTAGCCAATGGCGACAGCTAGTTTAATTGGGGTCCGACACATAACGAAAAAGACATTACAGAAAAAATACTTTACAATTTACATACATTTAAAAACATTAACTTGGTGTGTGTGCATCTATCAGTTACACACACGTCAGTATATACACACAACAAGCAGGTCACATGGGGAGATGCGTTGGACCGTGCGGCGTTGTTTTGTTTTTGAAACCGGGTTTGCTGTTCACTTGCGCTATATAAACTGGAAGGGAGTTCCATGCACTCATGGCTCTGTATAATCCTGTACGTTTTCTTGAATTTGTTCTGGGTCTGGGGACTGTGAAAAGACCCCTGGTGGCATGACTGGTGGGGAAAGTGTGTGTGTCAGTACTGTATGCTAACAATTTGGAATTTCCAACACATGAATGGTTCTTTTAAAAACAACAAGTGACGCAGTCAGTCTTTCCTCCACTCTTAGCCAAGAGGGACTGGCATGCATAGTATTAACATTAGCCCTCTGATTAAAATGAAGAGCAAGACATGTGGCTTTGTTCTGGGCCAGCTGCATATTATCTAGGTCTTTCTTTGCAGCGCTTAACCATATGACTGGACAATAATCAAGATAAGATAAAACTAGAGCCTGCAGGAATTTGTGGAGTGTGGTGTCAAAAAAGCAGAGCATCTCCTTATTATGGACAGACCTCCCCCATCTGTAAAACCATTGAATCTATATGTTTTGACCATGTCTCAGCCTCCAGTATTTATGCTGCAGTAGTTTATCTTTCGGGGGGCTAGGGTCAGTCTGTTAGATCTGGAGTATTTCTCCTGTCTTATCTGGTGTCCTGTGTGAATTTAAGTATGCTCTCTCTAATTCTCTCTTTCTCTCTTTCTTTCTTTCTCTCTCTCGGAGGACCTGAGCCCTAGGACCATGCCTCAGGACTACCTGACATGATGACTCCTTGCTGTCCCCAGTCCACCTGGCCGTGCTGCTGCTCCAGTTTCAACTGTTCTGCCTGCGGCTATGGAACCCTGACCTGTTCACCGGACGTGCTACCTGTCCCAGACCTGCTGTTTTCAACTCTCTAGAGACAGCAGGAGCGGTAGAGATACTCTCAATGATCGGCTATGAAAAGCCAACTGACATTTACTCTTGAGGTGCTGACTTGTTGCACCCTCGACAACTGTGATTATTATTATTTGACCATGCTGGTCGTTTATGAACATTTGAACATCTTGGCCATGTTCTGTTATAATCTCCACCCGGCACAGCCAGAAGAGGACTGGCCACCCCTCATAGCCTGGTTCCTCTCTAGGTTTCTTCCTAGGTTTTGGCCTTTCTAGGGAGTTTTTCCTAGCCACCGTGCTTCTACACCTGCATTGCTTGCTGTTTGGGGTTTTAGGCTGGGTTTCTGTACAGCATTTTGAGATATCAGCTGATGTAAGAAGGGCTATATAAATAAATTTGATTTGATTTGATTTGACAGGTCTACAATCTAAGGTAACACCAAGTAATTTAGTTTCCTCAACTTGTTCAACAGCCACACCATTCATTACCAGATTCAGCTGAGGTCTAGAAAATTATTTGTACCAAATAAAATACTTTTAGTTTGAGAGATGTTCAGGACCAATTTATTACAAATCAAATCATATGTTATTGGTCACATGCACATGGGTGTGGCAAAAAAAAATGCAGTAATATCTAACAAGTAATAACGAACAATTTCACAACAATACAAACAATGGAATTAAGAATATATAAGTATTTGGACGAGCAATGTCAGAGCGGCATAGACTAAGATAAAGTAGGATAGAATACAGTATATACATATGAGATGAGTAATGCAAAATGTGTAAACATTAAAGTGACTACTGTTCCATTATTAAAGTGGCCAGTGATTTCAAGTCTATGTACAATATATAGGGCAGCAGCCTCTAATGTGCTAGTGATGGCAATATAACAGTCTGATGGCCTTGAGATAGAAGCTGTTTTTCAGTCTCTCAGCCACAGCTTTGATGCACCTGTACTGGCCTCGTCTTTTGGATGAAAGCGGGGCGAACAGGTAGTGGCTCGGGTGGTTGTTGTCCTTCATTATGTTTTTGGCCTTCCTGTGACATCGGGTGCTGTAGGTGTCCTGGAGGGCAGGTATTTTGCCCCCGGTGATGCATTGGGCAGACCCCACTTCACTCTGGAGAGCCCTGCAGTTGCTGGCAGTGCAATTGACATACCAGGCAGTGATACAGGCCGAGATTATGCTCTCAATTGTGCATCTGTAAAAGTTTGTGTGGATTTTAGGTTCCAAGACAAATTTCTTCAGCCTACTGAGGTTGAAGAGCTGCTGTTGCACCTTCTTCACCACACTGTCTATGTGGGTGGACCATTTCAGTTTGTCAGTGATGTGTACGCCGAGGAACTTGAAGCTTTCCACCTTCCCCACTGCTGTCCCGTCGATGTGGATAGGGGGCTGCTCCCTCTGCTGTTTCCTGAAGTCTAGGATCAGCTCCTTTGTTTTGTTGACATTGACTGAGAGGTTATTTTCCTGGCACCACTCTCCCAGGCCCTCACCTCCTCCCTGTAGGCTGTCTCGTCATTGTTGGTAATCAGGCCTACTACTGTTGTGTCATCTGCAAACTTGATGATTGAGTTGGAGCCGTGCGTAGCCATGCAGTCATGGGTAAACAGGGAGTACAGGAGGTGCTGAGAATGCACCCTTGTGGGGCCCCCGTGCAGAGGATCAGCGAGGTGGAGGTGTTTCCTACCTTCACCACCTGGGGGCGGCCCATCAGGAAGTCCAGAACCCAGATGCACAGGGTGAGGTTCAGACCCAGGGCCTCAATTTAACTAAAGTCTCAGTCAACCCCTCTTTATTTGGGAGGGTTATTATTCTCGTAAGTTGCAAATAAACAATGGCTGGCTGGCGTCCATTATCCAAACAAATGACACAACATCCCAGATGGCAAAAGCAATTATTCTGCAATGCCCTCATTTGAAGCACAACAGAGATTTTACAACCTGTGGCTGGCTGCTAGGAAGAAATTGGCTAATCGAAAAGAGACAGAAGTCAGCACGCACCAAAAACCACCCATCCATTTTTTTGGAGGCACTGACAGGAGAAAAGTGAAAAGTAAATGGATGACAGATTAAATGTTCAATAAAATGTCCAAACCAGCGAAAATACACTTTTTCAGCTGAAAGACGATGCTCAGAGTTTACCTGTGATGTTGCACAACGATTTAAGTCAAGTCATCGTTTTAGTCAAAGTATGATATTTGGGCTTGAACAGGGAATTTTCCGCGTCAATAAAGTGTGTTTCGTGATAAAATGACGTACATTTCAATCTGACTGTAGGTGACTCGTTTCAGGAAACTAGGCATACTGTATGTCGCATGTCACTACTAAACATGAGAGCCATTTGAACGTAAACTTTTTATTTTTATCAAAATGTTATTTTGGGCCAGAAATGCCTTCTGGAACATGTGAACTTTCATGTGCCTTAATAACAAACTTGTATGCCATCTATAAATACGAGCCTAGTTGGTTTAGCCACAGAAAAAAACCAGCAACCTTCCCGCTAGCCATGATTGGCTGAGATAATGAGTGGGCTGGACATTCCGAGAGATGAGTTCGGATTGGTCTGCTATGTAGCATGCTTCTGTCTATTTGAGCTGGTCAGTATGTGTAGGTAATCCTTTCTAACACGGCTTTTTTGAAAGATATCGCCTAGTAGAACTGCGTAAGTGTTGCTTTCCACTTTCTGAAGGACCGAGTTTTAAAATCAGGGGAATTAGAGTATGATAGCTAAGGAGATGGAGAAAATTATTGCGTTTGATTGCAAATATGTTGTGTGTTGTTGGTGAAAAAAGTGTTGTTGGTGAAATCACAACATTATGTGATAATACTGTTATTGCATCAAATGGTTGATTTATGCAACAGAATAGGGTTCTTAGAACTATATTGTGTCTATACTTTTGAAATAGGGGTGTTTCTCTGCTGTGAGGTACCAGGGATGAGATTAGAGCCTTGTCTTAGGGGCCAAACTCTGGTTTTCTTACAAAAAGAACAGTCTTCACAACAAACGCTATCTGGCTGGGGGATACTCCTTTCTCATTTATCAAGTCTCACCTTGTGACCCATTCCATACATCTGTTTTTTTTCATGAACATTCAGGAGGATGTACTTTGTTATAAAATGATGTGGCTCAAATCCGCTCGTTGGGCTCTCAACGACCCATTTGTTGATCAGCTTCATTATTGCAATAATTAATCAATGTTATTAATATGTTTTGAATAAAGTAATATCCTGATTGGTGATTGACCTTGTCTCTCCTCATTATTGATTTGTATTTCCACGATAGGAGTTGAAAAGAGAACACACAGAAGGCTGCTGTATGAAACACCTGTCACCGGAGTACATCTTCAAACTAAGGGTAACCATGGCATCCATGACAGAGAGGGAGAAGCATCCATCCATGTATATGGGCAAGATAGTCTAGCTAGCTACCTTTTCAGATGTTACACGTTTTTAATTTGATCAGAAAGTCATTTTCATTTCAAATGAAAGTGTATTGCTAGCTAGCTAGCTAGCTGAATCACTAGCTAACGTTATGTGTATGATCTGTGTAATTATATTATTCATATCTCAGAGCCATTTGCATTGCTAGTTATAGCCTAATGTTAGCTAGCTAACATTGAACCTGGTTGGTTAGCTACCTGCAGATTCATGCAGGGTAGTAACGTTATGAGTTGGGATTATGGTTCATTGTTTAGCTATTTAGCTATATGTCTAAACAAAAGACTCCACTATACGAGTAACCATTTCAATAGAATGTTCACGATGTCACTGCGACAACTGTCGATAGATGTAGCTGGTTCTGGCTATCTAGATAGATGTATAGATGTAGCTGGCTTTGGCTATCTACTCCGATTTCAGAGCACTCTCGTGTGAGTGTGCCAGAGCGCAGAATAACTGATGAATTCACAGACGCTCAACACCCGTTGAATATGGCCAGTGTCAATAAACATTGCCAAAAAAGTGTAATTAAATTGTTGCCAGCACTCTGGATAACATAAAAACAGCCTAAACATCTCTGCTAGGGCGAGTAAAATGGTCAGAGTGAGGTGTTCTCTCATTGTTCTCTCATTGTGTCTGGAAGTAGCTAGCAAGCTAGCAAAATCTAGCCAGTTAGCTTGGGTGCTTGACTGCTGTTGTTAGGTCCGAAAGCTCGGATCAACCCTACTCCTCGGCCAGAGTGTTCAGTGCGCTCCGAGAGCGGAACGCTCTGAATTTACAAACGGACAATCTGACAATGCTCTGAGTTTACGAACGCACTCAAGATTAAATTTACGAACAGACCTGTAGTATAAACCAGCCTTAGTCTTGAAATCTTTGGTTGTTTAGTATATGGCATCACATATAATTCCTTAGAAAGATGGGTGGGGCTAGCACTTTAGAGGATGTGAATGATGCTGAATGGGTGTAGACAAAGAAGAGCTCTCCAGTAGGTGAAAAAAAACATTCAAGGGACATTTTCTCAAAAGGGAAGTTACAAGTTTATCTACTTTCAAAGCAGAATTTCTTTCCCATTGTTCCTCAACTGTAGTGTATGATATACCATTTTCAGCTCTGAGTCTCTACTTTTATCCAATGTAAAAAATACAATTTCAAATTTTACTACATAAGACCGAATCAAGCCCGTCGGTCACATAGGTGCCTTGCAAGAGCTGACTTTAGTTCATTTGGAACCACATACAAAAGATGTACATGTGCGGGCTCATTACTTCCTGTTTACAACCTGGTGCTATGGCTTACTGCTGTCTGTAATGCACTCGATCTGGAGCTGTTGGATGGGCTGCCAGTGAAACAGTGAATAAGAAAAAAGCTAGTATTGTGATGAGCTACTGACATTCACTTGGCTATAGTAAGCAGCCTCGCAAGGCACAGGTTACCCGAACGACTTATCAGGGGCTAGCTTCATGGATAACGTTGCCTAGCTAACATTAGCTGGATAGCTAGCTAGTGACATCAAGTGGATGAAGACTTTGATAGGTGAAATGTCAACCCATCTGGGATACAGTGCATTCGTAAAGTATTCAGACACATCGACTTTTTCCACATTTTGTTACGTTACAGCCTTATTCTAAAATGTATTAAATCGTTTTTTCCCCCCCACATCTATCTACACACAACACCCCATAATGACAATGCGAAAACGTTTGCAAATGTATTGAAGATAAAAAAAAACTGAAATACCTTATTTACGTAAGTATTCAGACCCTTTTCTATGAGACTCAGAATTGATTTTAGGTGCATCCTGTTTCCATTGATCATCCTTGAGATGTATCTACGACTTGATTGGAGTCCAACTATGGTAGTGTCACGCCCTGACCATAGAGAGCCCTCAGGGTTCTCTATGGTGTTTTAGGTCAGGGCGTGACTAGGGGGGTTTCTGGGTATTATATTTCTATGTTGGTGTGTGTGTATGGTTCCCAATTAGAGGCAGCTGCATCTCGTTACCTCTAATTGGGGATCATACTTAGTGTGTCCTTTTTCCCACCTGCTATGTGGGATATTGTTTTGTATGAGTGCCTATGTGCGCTGTGTATTTCACGGTCGTTATATCTTTGTTGTTTTGGAAGTTTCACTATCATTAAAATGTGGAACTCTACTCACGCTCTGCCTTGGTGCAATTATTCATACGACGGTCGTGACAGGTAGATTCAATTGATTGGGCATGATTTGAAAAGGCACACACAGTTGACAGTGCATGTCAGAGTAAAAACCAAACCATGAGGTTGAAGGAATTGTCCATAGAGCGCCGAGACTGACAGACCTCCAGAGTTCCTTTGTGGAGATGGGAGAACCTTCCAGAAGGACAACCATCTCTGCAGCACTTCACCAATCAGGCCTTTATGGTAGAGTGACCAGTTGGAAGCCACTCCTCAGTAAAAGGGACATGACAGCCCAATTGGAGTTCCTGCTCCAGAGCGCTCAGGACTTCAGACTGGGGCGACGGTTCACCTTCCAACAGGACAACAACCCTAAGCACCCAGCCAACACAACGCAGGAGTGGCTTCGGGACAACTCTCTGAATGTCCTTGAGAGGCCCAGCCAGAGCCTGGACTTCAACCCAATCGGACATCTATGGAGAAACCTGAAAATAGCTGTGCAGCAATGTTCCCCATTCAACCTGACAGAGCTTGAGAAAATCTGCAGAGAAGAATGGGAGAAACTCCCCAAATACAGGTGTGCCCAGCTTGTAGCGTCATACCCATGAAGACTCGATGCTGTAATCACTGCAAACGGTGCTTCAACAAAGTACTGAGAAAAGGGTCTGAATACTTTGGTAAATGTAATATCTCAATTTAATTTTTTTAAACATTTGCAAAAATGTCTAAAAAACTGTTTTGCTTTGTCATTATGTGGTATTGTGTGTAGATTGATGAGAGGGGAAAACAATTTAATCAATAAGTCTGTGACGTAACAAAATGTGGAAAAAGTCAAGGCATCTGAATACTTTCTGATGACACTGTATATACAAAAGTATGTGAATACGGCTATTTCAGCCACACGCGTTGCTGGCAAGTATTTCAAATTGAGCACACAGCCATGCCATCTCCATAGCCTCCCGAGTGGCGCAGCAGTCTAAGACGCTGCATCTTAGTGTTAGAGATCACTACAGACCCTGGTTTGATTCTAGACCAAGTCAGTTTGTCAAATGTCTGTCCTGCTAGAGCTGCCCCTGTCAACTGTAAGTGATGTTATCGTGAAGTGGAAACGCCTAAAGTAGTAGGCCACACAAGCTCACAGAACGGGACTGCCGAGTGCTGAAATGCATAGCCCATAAAAATGGTCTGTCCTATGTTGCAACACTCACTACTGAGTTCCAAACTGTCTCTGGAATCAACATCGGCACATTAACAGTTTTTTGGGAGCTTCATGAAATGGGTTTTCATGGCCGTGCAGTCGCACACAAGCCGAAGATTACCATGCGCAATGCCAAGCGTTGGCTGCAGTAGTGTAAACCTCACCGCCATTGGACTCTGGAGGAGTGGAAACGTGTTCTCTGGAGTAATGAATTGTGCTTCACCATCTGGCAGTCCAACGGACAAATCTAGGTTTGGTGGATGCCAGGAAAACCCTACCTGCCCCAATGCATTGTGCCAAATGTAAAGTTTGGTGGAGGAGGAATAATGGTCTGGGGCTGTTTTTCATGGTACCATTTCAAAGGAAACACTTTGAAGTTTATGGAAATGTGAAAGGAATGTAGTAGAATATAACACAATAGATCTGGTAAAAGATAATACAAAGAAAAAAACATCCGTTCTTTTGTATTGTTTTTGTACCATCATCTTTGAAATGCAAAAGAAAGGCTATAATGTATTATTCCAGCCCAGGTGCAATTTAATAACTTTTCATGTTCAAACATGTGCACTCTCCTCAAACAATAGCATGGCATTATTTCACTGTAATAGCTACTGTAAATTGGACAGTGCAGTTAGAGTAACAAGAATGTAAGCTTTCTGCCAATATCAGATATGTATATGTCCTGGGAAATGTTCCTGTTACTAACAACCTCGTGCTAATTGCATTAGCCTATGTTAGCTCAACTGTCCCGTGGAAGGGACACCAATCCCGAAGACGTTTTTAAAGCCAACCCAGAAAAGTGGAGGCTGTTATAGCAGCAAAGTGGAGACCAACTCCAAATGAATGCCCATGAATTTGGAATGAGATGTTCGATGAGCACGTGTCCACATACTTTTGGTCATGTAGTGTATCTGCTTGGAAAGAGAACAGCGAAAAAGCCACTGAGTGATGGACGTAATCCACCACTTAAACGCTCAACTGCCACTCATATTTGGCCTAAACTATATATCTACATTTGGCCTTGTCTTTCTTGGGACAACTGATGTTATGTCACCATGAACGACTCCTGGGTTTAGTCTGACTGACTCAAAAATGTTGCTATTAAAATCCTAGACCCATTACACTTAGACGAGGAACTTTATACATGTACACTATTCCCGCTTTTTACTTTATATTGCATTTCAGTCTTTTGGAACTGCTTGAATTCCGTCAAACTATCCCCTTATCCCCTTATACCCCATAATGTAATATTTTCAGCCACATTTAAGCCTGTGGAGACATTTAATCTAGAGGCCATTTCCCCTACATTAGCTAGTTTAATTTGTCCATAAAGTGATTTTCATACTGTAAAGGCTCTGCTGACAAGTAAATTATCCTATCTTCCCTTCAATGTTTCAAGTTAAATAATTCATTTCGACTCATGCACGTTTAGATTAACACGGATCAGCACCATTTCTTTTTCAATGTGAATCAATTAGCTGTGGACTGTTTTTAGGAACTGACAAATGTCTGAAGGACGGTGATAATGAGCGCTGAACGTACCACCAAAGCACATCAAAGACCATTGGAGAGTTTCAATAATAAGGTTTGGGCTCTGCTAAAGTAATTGCATGGTGGCACTCCAAGTCATTAAATAAGAAATCTAATTGACAAGTTAGCTCAGGCCAAACGTGTCGCTGTGTGTTGCACTCAAAGAATTTGTTCCAAATTATGTTTGGCAGCGTGCTGCAATTCTGAATGAATTAAAAAACACAACTGAATGTGTATGGTTGGTGGAGAGAGGTGAACGAACCCGTACAGTGATTTCCAGTCCCTCTGACAAGCACAGGTTTATTTTGCTAATCAACAAAACTTCCATAAAATAAAAACAAAGAGCTCAGACCCTTCACACAATCAGGGATGCAATCAGCACAAAGGAGCAACAACATGGTCAAAGTTAAGAGAGTGAGGGAATCAGGGAATCACCACCTCAACCTTCTCAGAAACTCCAGTTTTTTTTTCATTTTCTAAAAGCCTTGTATTTGCTGCAGGGTGGTATGCTCAATACTGTATACAAGACCTCATCCTTTCCCCTAATTTATGCATTACACTGTTAGCTAAGGAATAGTTAGTAGAGCGGCAGAATTCAGAAGCTTTAAGCTCTTTACAGTAAATGCAATCCCCTTATAAAAGCAGGCCAAAGGAGTGCCATTCTACAGAAGGTTAACAACATTCACTACTTACTGGAAGCAGAACTACAGTATTGCTTTAGCATGCAGTATAGCCTAACTGAGCTTGTTGGGCTGCGTATTCACATATTTGATGTACATTCTGAATGATTAACAACATGTAGTTTAGTTCACAGACAAATAAAACAGTCATACTCAGAAAGCTTTGAATGTTAAAAGCTCCGTCTTCCAGTCCATCAGCATATTTAGATACTGTATATAAATGTGAACTATCATTGTACAAATCACCCTCTGAGTGACTGTCTGAAATGTAAAGAAAGAAAGATATTTTAGTACACCATGGTTTTATCTGATAGTCCCCACATCTGAGTCCCCACAAGTCCTTTTTTCAGGATGCGGCCACCGTGAGTTAAAGAACAACCTCCCTCGACCCTAAAATGGATGACAAACACGACCTTAGCTTCCCATGCAGCCCGCTGAGGGATCTAAATGCCAAGTTCATTAAGGAGTGTTTTGAAGTGCCTTACAAACACAACTGTCTGGGCCTTTGTAGTCTCCAAGTGATATATTTCTCTGCTTCTTAATTCACCTTGTGTGCCACCTCAAATGCGGTCGCATTAATATTAAAGAACAATTGCAGCACTGGAGTATCTTGATTAAGATACTTGAACGTGTTCAGACAGTTGAGTGGAACCACTGCCAGTGATTAATTACTTGCGGATGTGTTTCAGTGGAAGAACACTTGCCACAAGAATGCACATGCAAGCAATTTATTGACGATTGAGCACAGGTAAAAAAATATATATACTTTATTTTCCAGTCTTGTTTCAGCTGGTATTTAGTATTTAGCAGGAAATTATATGGTAACAACCGACTGGGCGAAAACTGGTTAAATCAACATATTGTGACGTGGAATCAACGTTGAAAATACGTTGGATATGAAAAATGTTTAGAGGGTAAAACTTCTACCACAGAATCATGTCATCATGGAAACCAATTTTCAATCTTCAATGTAATATCAACCATAAGAAAAAAGCAATAGGCTGGGCAGTACCTCCTACTGGAGAGTTCATCTATCTACAGCTATCCCTTTGGTCTCCCATCCAGGGATTCAAACAAGCCCTGCTTAGCTTTGAAATGACTGACTATAACAAAAATCTCCACTTAATAGATTCACTGTTGCTATCGAAGTCAGGTTCAACAGAGCAAATCATTTTTTACATTTTTTTATCAATCATTTATCAATAAAGAAGGATATTTAAGGCAATATAGCATTCGAGAAGTCATCAAAGCTATTGTTTAAATTCAACCCAGGATTCAACAAAAAATAGACAATACAATATTTAAGGCTAGAGTTGCCGCTTTCAAGGAGGGGGACGCTAATCCGGACTTTTATAAGAGATCCCGCAATGCCCTCAGACAAACCATCAAACAGGCAAAGTGTCAATACAGGATTAAGATTGAATCCTACAACACCAGCTCTAATGCTCGTCGGATGTGGCAGGGCTTGCAAACTATTATGGACTACAAAGGGAAATCTAGTCGTGAGCTGCCCAGTGATGCGAGCCAACCAGACGAACTAAATACCTTTTATCTTCGCTTCGAGGCAAGCAACACTAAAGCATGCATGAGAGTACCAACTGTTCCGGACGACTGTGTGATCACACTCTTCGTAGCCAATGTGAGTAAGACTTTTTAAACAGGTCAACATTCACAAGGCCGCGGGGCCAGGCGGGATTACCAGGTCATGTACTCAGAGCATACGTGGACCAACTGGCAAGTGTCTTCACTGGCATTTTCATCCTCTCCCTGACCGAGTCTGTAAATACTTACATGTTTCAAGCAGACCACCATAGTCCCTGTGCCCAAAAACGCTAAGGTAACCTGCCTAAATGACTACCACCCTGTAGCACTCACGTCTGTAGCCATGAAGTGCTTTGAAAGGCATGGCTCACATCAACACCATCATCCCGGAAACCCTAGACCCACTCCAATTCGCATACTGCCCCAACAGATCCACAGATGACGCAATCTCAATTGCAATCCCCACTGCCCTTTCCCACCTGGACAAAAGAAACACCCATGTGAGAACGCTGTTCATTGACTATTGCTCAGCATTCAACACCATAGTGCCCACAAAGCTCATCACTAAGCTAAAGACCCTGGGACTAAACACCTCCCTCTGCAACTGGATCCTGGACTTCCTGACAGGCCACCCCCAGGTGGTAAGGGTAGGCAACAATACATCTGCCACGCTGATCCTTAACACATGGGCCCCTCAGGGGTGTGTGCTTAGTCCCCTCCTGTACTCCTTGTTCACCAACAACTGTGTGGCCATACACGACTCCAACACCATCATTAAGTTTGCTGATGACACAACAGTGGTAGGCCTGATCACCGACAATTATGAGACAGCCTATAGGAAGGAGGTCAGAGACCTGGCAGTGTGGTGCCAGGACAAAAACCTCTCCCTCAACGTGAGCAAGACAAATTAGCTGATCGTGGACTACAGGAAAATGAAAGCAAAACACACCAAGACAGTCGTGAAGAGGGCATAACAATGCCTATTCCCCCTCAGCAAACTTGACATGGGTCCCCAGATCCTCAAAGTTCTACAGCTGCACCTTTCGAGAGTATCCTGACCGATTGCAGAAGGTAGTGCGTACGGCCCAGTACATCACTGGGGCCAAGCTTCCTGTCATCCAGAACCTCTTTACTATCAGAGGAAGGCCCCAAAAATTGTCAAAGACTCCAGCCACCCATATCATAGACTGTTCTCTCTGCTCCCACACGGAAAGCAGTACTGGAGCGCCAAGTCCAGGTCCAAAATGCTCCTTAACAGCTTCTACCCCCAAGCAATTAGACTGTTGAACAATTAATCAAATGGCTACCTGGACAACTTGTATGGAATGTTCAAGTTAATAATAAATATGTTGGATTCACGTCTTCTTCTCAACCAAAAATCGAATTTAAAGAATAGGATCAAGTTTTTGATTTAGTCCTATACTTTAACTTCAACGTGAATCCAACATATCAATTATTAATTTGTAGACAAACTGGAATTAAAGCCAGACTCAGTGACACAGATGGAGCTATCTAAGAAACATCTCCTTCAAATGTTGATATTTGGTTGCATTGTCAACCACACAATTCAGCATCACTTTTGCAATATGGTAAATAGCCTAATATTAAGGCTATCTTACAAACTAATGTAACAGTATTTATTAAACCTTCAAATGAGTAACACATCCATGGCCACATTGTGAGGTTACTGTACAAATAAATGTCTTCCTATGTAATCATAGAAAGCGTACATATTCAGGGTCGCAGGTCTGTGGAAGTCTTCACAATTGCTATAATAATCTTCACAGAATCTCAAGCGGCATTTATCACTTGCACTATGTACTTTAATGTAATCTCAACTGCAATCCAGATCATTTGCTTGTGCTATTAGATTCAGCACAGTAATAACACATGAACTTGTTGTATAAATAAACAAAATATCTGACATTGTATTCCCATTCAAACTTTGTTGTGGTTTTAAATGGTTGAAAGCACAGTGATAACACATTTAGGTGACAACTAAACCAAATATCAGACATTGATTTTCCATTGGAATTTGGTTGTGCTTTTAGATGGTTGAAGGCATAGTGATAACACATTGGGAATTCAACAAACTTTTGGCTGTCTTTTTGAGTGGGTCAAAATAGGTTGTAATCTCATTGGTCAATGTATCTACCAAATAATAATCTTTAAGGAATGTCATAAAAAAATCAAAGCACAGAATGTTAGTTGTGGACTGGAAAATAAAGCCTCGGAAAGTCATGCAAAATCCAAGTCCACGGTATGGGCACACGCACAGGAAGTTCTGCCAATCACACTTGCACTTCTTAATCCGAGCCACAAAGACTGCAATGTTCAGCCCACAGAGCTGTGAAATCACCCCCAGGATATCTATGTATTTCCATTTTCAGAGGGTCAAGACTTCTGGAGAGGCAAAACATTGAGAAAATTGTTTCCAATATCAGTGCTCTTCAATGCAGGTGTCTGTAAAAAAAATGACAATTTTATTTCGATGAATCCATATTATCTGTAGGCTGCAGGTGCTTTCTGACTAATTGTTACCCATGACCTTAAGATGTTCTGATTCTGAAGGCAGTTTGGACTGTGATAACGGTAACACGTTAGAAAAACAGCCATATCGACCGCTAGAAGATGTGTGACATTGTAGCTCAGTCGCAAATGTCTTGATCAAAGATATAAAGAGTGAAACTGATTCATATTCAGGAATTCAGTACATTTTCTGACTTTATAATTCAATTTTTGGGGGTATGTACCTGCATATTTAGTCAGATGCACTTATTTATCCACTCAGAATTTTCTCAATGTGAACTCATGTGGACGGCTACTCGGCTAGCTTAGATAGAGAATCTTTATTTGCTGGATGGGGAGACATGAGCTTCCTTGTCAGTCTGGGGCAGATTTTCTCAGTCTGCTGTCAGAAGATTAGAAATCTCCCTTAGCCGTGAAAAGCTCTTAATCCCATCCCCTGATCCAACATGTCACACAAAGGAAGCTTTTATTTATTCACTCAGATGTCTCGCACAGCACAGGAAACTTTTAGCATTCACTGTTAGTTGTCCCAAAAATTCCAGGTACTTGACACTGGTTGCTTGTCTTTACCGTGACATACAGTATGTAATGCATGTACAGAGTTATGCATATTTCCCTTTTTTGAAAATGCAGATTTTTCCAAAGCAAACTTTTGTCATTCACGGAACAGAAGTCATCCGGGGAATTTTGGAAAGACTGCTTTTATCATCCCGGTTCTTTGCCATGAGGACGTATGCAATGCATGTACTCTGTGTTCAATATATTTTCATTCATGGTGTAGTGCGATATATTGGCAGGCATCAATAGGCTCTTCTCCATGCTTTAACATCAGTCGTACCTGTTATTATGGAACTAGGTTCTATCAATGTAACTGTGTTATTCTCTCTCTTCTTATGAATTCAACATGATTTGGTATTCACAGTTGATGCTAACAAGTGCAGTTCATTGAACCATGAGTTAACCGATAGCGATAGTGTTTTTTGACAACCTGAGTAGCATTATTAACAGTCTACTGCCTGCCAAGTGTTGCCTTTTTGAATTGGTAATCCATTACTCAGTGGCAACCCGACATTCAGAGCAGGTGGGGCATGTTATTTTGGCATTAATGCGTGTCACATATCAGTTTGCAAACAATGTAAAAAAATATATATATAATTGAGTTAATAAAGCCGCATACAAACACTTCTCTTTTTTGCTTTCTTGAGCAAGGCAGCTCCAAAATGCAGGTGTTTCAGCCTAGCTCAGTGCTTTCTTTGGTAGTGGGGGCAGCCAGTGGAAAATATAGAGCGTAGGAGTTGGTAATGTTCTCTAGTTGCGCCATGATTGGCTCAGTGTTCTGTCACACATGGGGCACTACATCACCGCAAAATCTATGGGTAGAGCTTGAAAATTCAAGCCCTTTGGGCGCTGCCATAGAGTTAAATTTGAAGTGCCCATCCAAGAAGGCTCAAGTTCATTGGCCACAGATAACATTACTTCAAACCACGTTAAATCTACCGTAGCTTTGATTGGACTGATCATGTCAACATCATACTTTCAAAATGTTAGCGAGCAAGCTAAGATCATCATGAATCAAGTCGACAGTCTACTGGCAAATCCTTTTCAAACCTTGTCATATGAAGAGAAATTATAGATTAAACATATCGGTGCTCATCAGCCATTGGACATAAACTTTACACAACAAGTTGGAAATCGCAAATTCAACAATGAGTGTTTTGGAAGGAATTAGTGGCTAACTGCAAGCGTTGCAAAGCAATCACTAGCCTGCTATTCAGTGGAGTGGGTGTGTGGTTCAAGTCTGGGTTTAAGGGTCTCTTTTCCAAGCTTAAAAGGATAAACATTCAACATCATGGGTCATAAAAGTTTGAATACATTGGCCATGCTGTCAATCCAGCATGACTTCTGCCGCGTTCAATACGTCTGGAAACTCGGAACTGGGAAATCTCAGACTTAATTGAGTTCAAGATGACTGAGTACAAAAATACAGTCATCCAACTCGGAATTCTAAGTCGGGAACTCCGGCCTCTTTCTAGAGCTCCGACACTGAAGATCACTGACGTCATGATTCGACTTTGTTTTTTTCCCGAGTTCGCAGTTATACCCCCGCACATTGACTCGGTACCGGTAACCCCTGTATATAGCCTCGTTAATGTTATGTACATTTCTTGTCCCACTTTCTGACTGATTACATTTTTTTTATTTTGTAAATATTTGATTTACTCTTTCTTGAACTGCATTGTTGGTTAGGGCTTGTAAGTAAGCGTTTCACTTTGGGCTTGTAAGTAAGCATGCCAGACTTTGATGACAGTTTGATGACAAAATTTGCCAAAGAAGGACCGTCGCGCCACCTTCCTGTTCAAGTGAGCACAGCACAACAATGTGAGTCCCAAATGTCTTGTTGTCACGTGTGCTACCTCTCTGGCCTCTAGGTCACCAGGCTGCTCGTAATGGTGCACACCGGTCACCTTCGTTACACGCACCTGCGCATCATCACTCACCTGGACTCCATCACTTCCTTGATTACCTGCCCTCTATATGTCACTCCCTTTGGTTCCTTCCCCAGGCATTACTGTTTCTGTTTCTGTTTCCTGTCTGTGGATTGTTTGTGTATCTTGTTTTGTATTATGTTTAATTTATTTATTGAAACACTCACTTCCTGAACTTGCTTCTCGACTCTCAGCACACATCATTACACTTGTATGCTGCTGCATAAATTATGTAATATGCCTGGGAGATATGTATATTGTAGTTAAGAAAGTAATTCTAAGTGTATGTTGTGTAGTAAGCAGTTAGTACCCATGTGCCTCACCCTAATAATTTGGTCCCTTTTCCCGTCATAATTTAGCTTTCTGTTCTGAATAGGTGGTGCACATGTTCAAGAAGCAAGTTTTTGAGAAATGTCATCATCGAATTTTGTAAGAGCTCTCATTGTCTGCTTATATGCACCCTTTACTTATCCTACGGTTCTGACTTGGTGTAAATGGAGAATACTGTAAGAACAGCCCATGTTCTGAATTCTGTTGCTGTACATTTCAAATGTGCTGAACAAATAGTTATATTGACTATGTCCGTCCTAGCTCGATCTTGAATGTCTTAATCTCAATCACATATTGCCTCTTATGCACTGGTCATCCTCTTATGCCATAGTTTGAACATATCAATTGTCAGTAGAAACCACATTTGTTCAAGCAAGTCAGCCTTATCAGCTATGTTATTTTAAAAGGTAGTAAATAAGGCTGAATGAACTGTTTTTTGGCCAGACAAGGCTCCGATGATAGCCAGGTGTAGCAGTGGTAAGGACTCACTCCATGGTGCTCAAAAGAAAGCTCTGCTGTTGGGACAACTTTATGTAGGCCCTAACAGTTTGTGGGCACCGTTTGTCACCGTTATAGTGCAATTAATGTATTGTTTAGTGTTTTGTTGTGTAGTAGCTTTGCTGGCATTCATATATTTTTGGGATTTTCCCCACCAAGATTTACATGCTAAAATTGCCACTGCCAATACTATAGCTAGGTAAGTAGTAGTGTGTATTCAGAAACAAGGGAGCAAAACAGTTGTGTACATCAAGCAAATTGTGTCCCTGCTGTTATGCTTTACATAGCATAATGCAATGTTTTGCTTTGCAGTAAATTTCAGAGAAATGTTCAGAAGTCCCTCATTCTTTTTCTGAAGCAGACCAGTCCAAGACCGAGGAGAAGCGTGATAAGTGGCAGAATAATTGCCGTTCTCTTTTTTCTTTGATGGAGGAAAAATAATACTGCACACCACACACACAATTTTCTACCAATTATTTCTTACAGATGAAAGTGTGTCCCTCTGAAGTCTGACATTGTGTTACAAAGGCGAGGTACTGGTGACTTCTTATTTCCTATAACTAACTACAGAAAAAGCCCTGCAGTATCGATTTCTCTGCAATGAGCAGAAGTTTGACAGCACTGTGAAGGCTCTCACCTCTTTGATAGGAAGAAAGACAATAATAGGAAATCTACAGTAAAAACTCAATGTACATTAACACTACCATGTTAAGAAGTAGGATCTTCAGTTAACACTACCATGTTATGAAGTGAGAGCTTCAGTTAACACTACTATGTTAAGAAGAAGGAGCTTCAGTTAACACTACTATGTTAAGAAGAAGGAGCTTCAGTTAACACTACTATGTTAAGAAGAAGGAGCTTCAGTTAACACTACCATGTTAAGAAGTAGGATCTTCAGTTAACACTACCATGTTATGAAGTGAGAGCTTCAGTTAACACTACTATGTTAAGAAGAAGGAGCTTCAGTTAACACTACTATGTTAAGAAGAAGGAGCTTCAGTTAACACTACCATGTTAAGAAATAGGAGCTTCAGTTAACACTACCATGTTAAGAAGAAAGAGCTTCAGTTAACACAACCATGTTAAGAAGTAGGAGTTTACATTTTAAAAGTTGCTTTAGTACCAAACAATGTAACCTTTAGATAATATATACTGTAAAAAAATATTTGATTGGATTTTCTTCATTATGATCCCTGTTAGCCGACGCCAATAGCTACAGCTAGTTTTACTGGGGTCCGACACATAACGAAAAAGACATTACAGACAAAAGACTTGACAATTTACATGTATTTAAAACATTAACATTTGTGTGTGCGTCTATTAGTTACACATACATGTCAGTACATACACACAACAGGTAGAGATATATCATCACATTGATATGCTTAGATGAACACAGCCTTCATAATACTTTTCTGTTTCCCTCGTGATTCCTTCCTCAAGATTCCTTCCTCGAGATTCTTCCTTCCTCGAGATTCCTTCCTCGAGATTCCTTCCTCTAGACTCCTTGCTCTAGACTCCATCCTCTAGATTCCTTCCTAGGAGGATTTTGGCGTTGAGGAGATTTGGAGAGAGCCGGACTCTGGGCCGGACTCTGTCAAACCTATCATAGCTATCTAGGCCTATTGAACAGTAGTTATGTATTAAGCAGTAAATGTGTTTACAAACTACAACAAAGATGTAGAGAAAAGAAAGTAGGGATAAAAACATTTTTACAGAGGGTGCGTGAAATCAGATCAATGAGAATACACTATGATACTGACTGGTCCTCCACCAACATCATACTGTGGTAGGTATGGCTAGCACAAACAACTATCCATTGTTTGGGTTTTTGGTACAGTAATTCATAGTATGCTAGCTTATAAGACTGTGTAAAACATCTGCTTAGGTTACAGTAGCAACAGTAACTGCATGCTACAGTACTTCATAAAGACTGCAATGTGGGTTGGGTTCTATAGGGTATCCTATATGGTAATGTGACCACTGCACTGTCACTGAAGTGCGAAGGGGAAATAAATAGCTAACACAATGAAAGCAAGGGGGGAAGTGAGTGCCCTGTAATCTGCAACACTGTGCCTTTACGTCCCAATGGATCGAATGGACCACTTCAGGCAGATTTGTTGACAGTGTACCTCGGGAACACCAACTTCATCTACTTCTCTCCACTGATCTCTGCTGTCTGTCTCACCAGATCAATACCTGTTTGTTTGCCTTTTGGTCTGACTGGAGGACAGGAGTGAGTGACCGTACCAGGGAGTCAAAGAGCTCTTAAACGATTACATGTACTGTAGTTTGTCATTAAACACAATCTGTGACTAGGCAACACTAATACTACTCCGTTGTATTTATGGTATGCTTTTCTTGCCATTCAGTCATATACCAGCTACAAATAATCAAAAGACAGTATTTGAAAAAGAGCTTTCAATGTGAAATTGATCCACAAATCCAACACATTAATACAAAAATCACACATCTATCCACAAAACCAAGAAATTGACACTCAAAGCAAAGATCTACTGATGTAATCGTAATATTTATTCTAGTTAGAGTGGACACGTCTCTGCTCCTAGAGAAGGCTGCTTTCAACATCACTGTTGTTAGTCTATTGTCTGGGTTTTTTCAGTCATGTTCCCTCTTCAATTCACCTAATGATTTCGTCCGTCTCTGGAGGAGGAAGATTACCATTGGCACAGATAGTAGAGGCAGGATGTGAATGCCAAACAGGGAATGGCGTTGGAATGTCAAAATGTTGGGTCTATACTGTAAATGCAACAAAAAATCTTGCCATGCTATGCAGATGCCTTGCTGCTATGCCGAGTGGTTTGTGGCAAAGACAACAAACACAACTATTTTAAGACGTTAACATCTATGACAATATCATACAATCTCTGCATGTTCTGAATGTTCCAATGTAATTTCCTTTTGTTCCAATTGGCTTGTACACTTTGCTAGTTCTTCAATGAAAGACAAACATGTTTTGTTTTCCCAAAATGGAACCCATTGTAATGCTACTGTATTTACTTTGTATTTTGTTTAGTAATCGCATGTAAGAGCTGTCTGGAATGGAATTCTATGTAACTGGCTGAATATGTATTATATTACAAGGCGCTATGGATTTCATAAGCAATCTGGGTGACAGCAGCCCTCACTCGACATTGCTTTAATTCCGCCTAGTCTACAGGGGGAAGCTGCCTCCTGGAATTATTTGCAGAAGAGATTTAGCATTGGCACAATGGCCAGACCTTTTATGGAAGCTTTTGTGTAGAGAATTTAGGTCTTATACGGTCTCTTTTGGAGATCTTATTGTTGCCATAGGAGAGACCATTTGTTATAAATGTCTTAAGCAATCAAATGGTAATATGTGGTAGTTGTTTACATAAAATGAATTTTAAACAAAAATAGATGGATCAATAAGCTCTCGATGGCTGTATGAAAAATAACAGATTGATTTGATCATATAAAATATGTCCAGCTGATTCCCTGTTCTTGACACATCTTGTCGTGCAAAGGGCCATCATTACAGAGTCATTGAATGTGATTCTGTCATTGTAATGCTAAAACAGATCAATTCCTATTGCCGGTAACCTCGTTATATGATCTTAATGAGCATACAGTATAGCAAGAAACCACCAATAAAGACACGACCCATCCAATCTGTCCAGAATACCGCTTCAGAAAGGAAACACCGCGTTTAACCATTTAGTAGAAAAGATTACAATGCATGTCATGGCGTTAAGGCTCTGCTCATAAGAAGATGATATAACAGATCATCCTCATTGCTTGTAGTTATATCAAATCCCCTGAAAGAAGAAAGCCAGAACCCAGACAGGTGGAGGCTGGGGTGGTAGTGGGATGACATAAACAGCGAGCGAGTAACAGCTAGTTACAGCGACAAGGCAGCAAGAAACACCAGCACATGTGAACATGTGACATCCTGCATTGAGGAAGCAAGTGTAGAACTGGACAACTAAATAGATTGCATGTACAGTAAGTAGAGTGTGAATCCAATTGGTGCAATATCCGCTGATGGGATGAGCTGATGCCACCACACTGGGGTTCCCCTTCTGAACTGGCTCCACTTTATCCACGTGAGAAGCATGTCTAAGACTGAGGAAAGAGGTTCTGTCAGGACCTGTTGAGGATGAGGAAGTCACCACCGTCTGACCTTTTCTGACAGGAGTTTGATCATTATGAGGCTACAGAGGCATCATGTTAGGATAGGAACACTGTGATATATTCAGTTATATGATTGAATACATGTTGAGAATGCAAAAGACAAGAGCATCGCAGGACTGACTTGACTAAGAAGTCAGCACTGGAAAGATGACTCCTCACAAGACTTTTATTTTTCTTTACCTATATAGTATTCTAAAGTTGGTTCTTGCCAGGGCCTTCAGAAGTCCAACCAATGAGGAGAGTTTATTTTATTTATTTCACCTTTATTTAACCAGGTAGGCTAGTTGAGAACAAGTTGTCATTTACAACTGCGACCTGGCCAAGATAAAGCTAAGCAGTTTGACACATGCAACAACACAGAGTTACACATGGAATAAACAAACATACAGTCAATAATACAGTAGAAAAAGTCTATATACAGTGTGTGCAAATGAGGTAAGATAAGGGAGGTAAGGCAATAAATAGGCCATGGTGGCAAAGTAATTACAATATACCAATTAAACACTGGAGTGATAGATATGCAAAGATGAATGTGCAAGTAGAGATACTGGGGTGCAAAGGAGCAAGATAAATCAATAAATACAGTATGGGGATGAGGTAGTTGGATGGGCTATTTGCAGATGGGCTATGTACAGGTGCAGTGATCTGTGAGCTGCTCTGACAGGGCAGAGTGTTGTAGCCAAATGTTACATGTCTCGATCAATAACTACAAATCAAACTTAATCCAAAGAATTTATGTCTTCCAAGAGGCTGTATAGACATGAAGGTAGTTTAGACATACTGGAGGAAAAGCGCTTCATCCCTTTGTCTTCTACTGTGCTTTTCTGACCCTTTCTGAGTCCCTGATGAACCATTCATTGCACAACAGAAAAGATTTCTGAACAATGTTCCACTGTGGAAATGGACCAATTGAAGTGGCTACACCAAAGTTCCATTATCACTCAGAAAAATTAATTTTCCTTTTGACACATGAGCATACTAAAGAAGACGCAGAGACTGCTTTGTTCGCCACCAAAATGTCAAAGCATTTTAGAGAGAGATGGAAAGGAAACTCACAGAAGCTTGTATGGACATCTGCCTACCAGTGAGGCATATCTCAACACATCCCAACTGAGAGAACCCACTGCCTGATGGTTGCTGCTCTTACATAATCAACTCCAAGCTTTCCTCCTCTACCATAACAATCCCATATGGCAGCGGTACGCAACTGAGTCCTGCAGAACTGCTGATTGCATTTCTCCCCTGCATGGCACTTCATCGACGTAGTACTTAAATGGCATTTAATTGAAGTGCTTGGCACTTAATTGATCAATTGACATGACTAATAGGCTGGATAGTACACACACACCTTGGCCTTGTTCAGTAGGGCAGGGGTTTTCAAACTGAAAAAAAATATAATTTTCTGAATATCGCTTGCTGCAACAGAATACCTTTGTGGATATGATTTTTACGTCTCTGCGTCCAGTATGTAGGAAGTTAGAGGAAGTTTCACGAGCCAATGTCAATTAGCATTAGCGCAATGACTGGAAGTCTACAGAAATAGTTAGCATGCTAGCTGTTCCTGTTCATCCAACTTTGGGGAAGAAGCTACGTGGCTTCATTGCCAAAATCTCGAACCAGATAGAAAGTATGCCGAAAATATATTGAACTAAATATAATTTTAAATAATACCATTACATAAAAGCTAGAGAGTCATGGAGAATCAAAATTCCCAAACTGGGCATTCAGGGCACATACCAGTTTGATTTTATCATAATGTTAGAACAGAGGAACACAGCATTAGCCATGGCATAATGCATAGATTTGCAGGAAATTAGCATTAAAACGCCCGTGGGCGTGACGTAGTTTTTGGCTGGAGCAAAGCGTCTGGGTAGCCAGGCAAAAAGACTGGAGCTGTACAGCCATGAATGCCAATGTGAATGGCATGACACTAATGAGATTGACATACCTTTATTAAGCCTAAAGCTCTCAAATAACCTTACTCATATCATCTCCACAAAGCTACTGTTACAGACCTATACTTTTTGCATTCAAAGTCTGTTCGTGCTGAGCTGTCAACGAATATAGCACATTATTAAGGAATGTATCAGTAAAATTGAAAAAACTCCTACATCCAAGATGATGGATAGAGATAATGGTAAACAGGTATTTGGAGAGAGGATGCATGTGAAATGTAATTTACACCAGAGCCCAGATGGATGGTGACTAGAACAGCAAGGACACATCAGCTGTGGGGAACGGTGAAGCACATTAAAACACTGACTTCATTACAGATCGGCCAGGGAGAGGAGGTATGCATATACAGCGCATGTGCATTCGCGTAGCACCATAGAACGTAGGCTGGGATGCGGGGATGTGCCTAGGTGCACAACGACTTACTCTATAGGAAAAAACATTAGAAAACTCACATGGAGCTCAGTCAATGGAAACACTAAAGGAAGAACCACATTGAGAAATAAGAGACACGTAGCGTCTGCGGAGGATTTTTCGCTCGGTTTGTTGTCATCTAGTGCAATCTGGAGGGCTTCTCTAAAAATACTAAAACCCATTTCAAAGGGAAGTGAAAACAACCCCTAGAAGGGACGTCTCGAGGCGAACCAAATCATCGCTATCAGACAGTTGGTTTAAACTGAGTGATTGGGAGCATGTGTTTCTCGCCTGTGTCTAGATAGTAGTGAGTCAAGCATGAAGCAAGGACAGCTCTATTACACTGGCCTCCTCTGTACTGCTGTGATAGTCAGGTGGAGAGTGTGCCTGGCTGCATGGCATTCATTTAGGCCCAGTGGCGCGCACAAGGGAAGGTGCTGTGGCTACGCTAATGGTTACACCTCCCGCGGTGGTGGTTTCAGGGCATAGGCCGCATATTTTACACCCACGTCAAGCCCCAAGACTCCAACTGGGTCTCATTTCATATGGAAACTGACAGTCCAGGCTTTGTATGAGCCCTCAGGCAAAACTGATCTGGAACAAGAGCTCAAGATAGATTAGTATTACTTTCGTTTTTTTTAAAACCTTTTGTTGTGCAAAACCCCTGTCATGTCAAGCCAATCTCAATAAAATTGCAGATTATAGGTCAATCTGAATTTTGTTCCACTCAGACACGCAAGGATCAACTAATACCTTTATTAACATTTGTTTTAGGGCTACAGCATACTCACTTTATTCATTTTAGTTTGACTTGACTTGGACAACAGATCTCACATTGTAAACACGTATGCCAACTATTTGCTCCATTGGGTTGCTGTCATATCAAAAATTACGCTGCAAAAACAACTCAATGCAGAAAAGTGCTGTTCACAATCTTGAAAAATGATGTGCAGCCCATAAGAATAGGATGCGGTGGAATGTTTTGTCATGAGGGAACATCATTTCAAGAAACTGCACTTTTGCTTTGCTTTATTGCTGACTATTTAGACAATTGTAAAGTGCTGAGAAAGATCAGGCTTTCATCATTATATTTAGAAAGATTTATGACACCACATAAATGAGTTATGTTGTCACAATGTTTACTACAGGGTTATTTGTCATCCTACCGTTGTAGGTCAAACATATACACTTCAACATGATTTGAACCATCTCACTCTGCCATTAACATAGAAATGCCATCAAAACCAACCTCTGATGAGTATGTACGTCTAGGCCTTCAATAGAAAGTATTTGCTTGGTTTTCAGAAGAGCTGAAAAGTACAGGAGTACAGGACATCACCTGCAAATGAGTAGTATGCTCATATGTCAGATGCAACATCAGACACATTAATCAAGAATTTACAGCAAACTTGCAAGCGTCAATTCAACTCAACTCAACTCAGGTGATGCAATGCTGATAATCAATAGTCCAATGTAACTTATCTGGCTAAATCTTAAGGTTGATCCTATGTTAAAATATCCTCAATGGATTTATTTTCCCGGCTGCATTTTCCCCTTTGATCTCACAATAAACGGAATGGCAAAAATGTGGATTTCCGCCTAAATAGACATACCCAAAAGTAACTGCTTTTAATTGCATCATTGTATCATTATAGCACTGCAGTAGTAGTATGCATGCTCTCAGGATAGGATAAGGCCAGGTCTACCTTGGTTGATGAAGTCATATATTTAAAGGGACGACTGAGGTAAAACCTTCAGGTTTCTGAAGATCAGCTCATTTTCCAGTGCTTTTTTAAATATGCAGATATATAATATAAAAATCCATCAACTGTAATGTACTGCAGTCTCATTTGGCATGTGCACGTACCCTCTTTGATGTCCACACTCAAGATGTGAAAATGTTAATTTCCTTGTAGTTCCAATTCTGCTTCCAATCTGTTAGATGTTTTTTTCAGTAGAGTGGTTGGCTGAGCTATTGCTACAAAAGAACCACTCCGAACTAATTGAGAAAAGATCTATCGGTTTGTGTTATGGTTTAACATTATGGTTTGTTGTCACCATCATGTTCATACAGTATTGGATGACATTTTGCCCCAAGGCAGACTTCCAATTGTCCAACACAATTATGTAACTGATCCATGTTTACATGTCTAGGACTATTTTGTTGTTGTGTGTTTGCTGCCCTCAGGATAAGATTTACTAAGGAAAACTGTGTTTACAATAAGCTGTGTATTCAATAAAACAGTGTTTACACAATTTAGAATAACGAGAAACTCAATTGCATCTTAATTGAAAGATTTACTCTCACTAAGTGGAAAAACACATTATTGTTCAGTAGACATTTATAACAAAAACATTTGTGATGTTTAATGCCAGGGAGGCCCGAGGAATGAGTTTGGGAAACCTTGGTTTAGACGGCCTCTCCGTCTCGTCTAATAGCCAATCCTCCATTGACAGATTCCTAAAGTATATGCCCTGTGACCACTAAATTTACAAAAAGCAGATAATGGTTCTTATCACAGGCGCTGTGATGAATAATACATTTCACTAGGACTTGCTCATGCTTTGTCAGTCACAATGATAGATGGAATCAAGAGAGACTCATAATTACTGCTGTGGTTCAATAATTTCTTCCCTGTGGTTCAATAATAACTATTGTCAGTTGACATGGACTTCTGAATGTAAGATAACTTACTTGCCTATGCATGCATCACACGCCTCTATCTACCCGAGTGGCTGTCATTGTGTTTGGAGGACCCATCCACTTTCAGCATTACCATGGCAACAATACTAACACTGGCAACAGATTTTTTTTTATCCCAAGGGATGGACCATAGCTGTTTTGGAGGAAGTCCTCCAACATTGCCCATATTGGTTTATGATAAATACAGCATATGCGACCGTTTCAGATTCAGTTTCTCTTCAACCATCAGTGAAATAATCAATTATCTAAAAACATTGTGCACATTTCCATTTTCAGACGTTTGGTCCCTGGCAGAAGACGGGAAAACATCACTTCTTCCATCCTGTTGTGATACACCTGCAATCTCATTTGAGACTAAGCGAGGATCATTTCAGCACCTTGGATAGGGACAACTCAGACTAGTGGGGTTCAACTCAGTGGAGCATGTTCAGTCTCTGAAGCTCATTATCTTCTCATTCAAATAGCAAACGTAAAACAGTCAAAGTATGTAATCGCCACCATATTTCCATCTGTCAAAGCAAATTGTTGAGTAAAGTGTTTTCTTAAATTCACTAAGCATGGATTTGTTTTAGATTTTTGCCTTGTGGTGTAATTCGTTGAGTTCATAACATGTCATTTTATTGAATGTCTTTAAAACAAAAGGTCTCCCTTTAAAACAAAACCTCTCACCTTGGCAATATGCTGTACACTGACAAAATAACTGGTGTATAAAAAGCCAGTGGCTTTTTCATCTTTACTCAACACTTTTATTAGATAAATGATTTTCAACAAAGAGGGACTGACAAAAACACTCTTCCATTGCTCAGTAATCAGCTTTTTTAGTCAATTCCATAAGTTATTGGGTGAGCAAGAGAAAGCGGCTTGGAGTTAACACTGTAGAAAAAGGCTTGGCCCTCAGCACACAATATTATCTATCTAGAGTGATTGTAAGAAATCATCTTCACCGTTCTTAGCCCAGCACTGAAGGATTTTTACATAAAGAGATGGTTTCCTTGACACTGATTAAGCCTGGTCCTGGACTCAAAAGTGTCATAACATGATATTATATTTTATTGTAGAATTATTCTAAAAAAGTAGCAATAAACCTTGTTACTCACACATTGACCATGGACAACAACAGTAAACACACCACAGGACATCCATGGTAGATACTGAATGGACATATTCCACTCTTTCCACTATCTGGAATACGAAACTTCTTAAACAATTCACATGTTGAACACATATAATTCTCTCTCTGTAGATAATTCAATAATTGTAATTAAGTCTTTAGTGGTATACAGTATATCTATGTTTTCTAATTCATTAACATGTCATCTACATTCACAACTATTTCAATCCATTCCAAAGGGAGGGGAGTGGGAATGTCACTGAAGGTGTCAAAGAAAGAAATTAGCCAAAATACTTTTCACATAGTCACACAGATTTTACTTTTGAGGCTTGTATGAGAAATCTCCATTGCAATCTAGAATTTAAGAGACAACATACCAGAAAAGGAGATTTCCGCTGTGCTTCTTTTAACATGTGCCCCTGAAATGCATGTGCTTACCAACCTGGCCTCCATTCACAAAAACAACAGTTGGTTGATGATTCTTTTAACTTAATTTGTACTGTCAGACATTTTAGAGGAATCATAGCACTTAAAACCAGCCAAAATGGAGGGAATCCAAATAAAGATGGCTACCACATGTGGGACGGGGATAGGAATAAAAAGTGGCCCCTATAGACCGTACTTTTGGAGTAGTTCGGACTGCCACTGCCTCTTGCGCTCGGGGAAAGCCTGTGGGATTTTGATGTTGTTAAAGTCCTGGATGCACTGCATCATCTCTTCCTCTGCACTGAGTCTTTCCGTGTTCTTCTTCCTGCTCAGGCCGCCCTCACGCCCCATCAGCGACTGGAAGAGCTCGCTGTTGCGTCGCTTATCCGGCAGCTGCATCCACTGCACTGACGAGCCCTTCTTGGAGGGTCGCCCCAGGGTGAGGGTGCTGGGCTGCCGGGAGACGGACTGGAGGGCTCCGCAGGGGGCCACGGATCCCCCGCCGCCTCCCCCAACCAGGTTGGGACCATCCTGGGGTGAGGTGGCCTCGGAGTGGGTTTCGGAGCTGGAGGTGGAGAGCTCGTTTAGGGACGTGCCGCTCTCGCTGCCCTTGTCAGTGCCCAGTTTGTCCTGCTTGCGCTCCTCACAGTCTTGCTTGGGGGAGACGGTCTTCAATGCCGGCCCTGCCAAACAAACAGCAGAGAAACAAGGTCAGTCACATGTTGAGACAACCAAGTGGGAGCATGTATATGTGTATGACATGCTGCTGTTTTTCCCTAATTTCTCCATGAGTGCCCACAGCTTTTCCACTTATTTGAACTATTACAATACAGTACAATACAATACAGTACATGCACACCTGATTCATCTTGTTAATTTGTTGACCAGTTGAATCAGGTGTGCTACAGCATTACTGGAATAGATCAAATCAGTGGAACAGCTGGGGCTAAACCATGATAGGTTAAAGAAACACTGTCAGAAATGCAGCTATCCAAGGTCTTGACTATTTGGCATACATTCTATGCACAATCTTTCATATTTTCCATAAACTACTTAAATCAATGTATGCAAATACATTTCAGAAAAAAGATCTGAGTGAGAGACAAAAATAGTGAGACACAGACATGACTGTACCTTCCGGAGACACCTGAAACCCCACCTCTTTAAGGAATACCTAGGATAGGATAAAGTAATCCTTCTAATCGTTCTAACCCCCCCTAAAAGATTTAGATGCACTATTGTAAAGTGGTTGTTCCACTGGATATCATAAGGTGAATGCACCAATTTGTAAGTCGCTCTGGATAAGAGCGTCTGCTAAATGACTTAAATGTAAATGTACGATGTAGCTAAAAGTATCTCCCAAAATACATTGACTGCTATCTGAGAAAAAGACATGATTGTACGATGTAGATGCAAAGTGTCCACCATAATACATCCTCTGCTATCTGACAAACAGACTTGATTGTACGATGTAGATGCAAAGTGTCCACCATAATACCTCAGCTGCTATCTGAGAAACAGTCATGATTGTAGGATGTAGCTGCAAAGTGTCCCATGGGGAAAAACAAAACAAACAAAAACATCCTCGATCGATTTCTCCACACAGTAGTAATCGTTATGGGGGACACTTTTCACAACTTTCGTGGGCTTTTGTGTTGGATCTTAAATCTTCCAGTCTTGCACTGTAAGAACTTGAGAGAACATGTGCCCATTCTTCCACTAATATTCTCATGTTACATAATTCACTCCCAAGGTAGCACAGTCAGAGTTGGAAACACGACCACAACAGTTAGTCAGGCAACAAGCTAATGTAATGAGAAATGCTCTTAGCTGAGCCAATCTCTCTCTCTCTCTCTCTCTCTCTCTCTCTCTCTCTCTCGCTCTGTCTCTCGGCACGCTGCAGACCCTAGCCTTTAACAAGAACGGTTACAGTAAGAAGGCTAACGGCTCTCAGCACCCAGCATGCAATCCCTGTCAGTGGAGCACTATAAAGTGCACCCAAGTGTTAAGTCAGTATGTTAAACTAAAAGAAGTTCAGCTGAGTTGCGAGCAGTGAGAGCAGTTGGCCTTTGCTCCCTGGCTGTGACAAACAGCTTCCTCAGCAACTCCTGCTAAAGATTGAACCAGGAACTATGTTCTCCATCATTTGCAGTTGCTCTATACTGCATGAATCAATTGATGCATTTTGAAGAAGCCAACCATTGAGGAAGGACCATTGCTTAAAAACCATTGAAGCATAGTACAGTATGTTACAAAATAATTGCCTACCCATAGTACGTTGAAATGTTTTTGACCAAAACATCACAGTTGCAGAAAATAATTAATAGATAATGTCTCTCAACATTTTCATTGTCAGCTGATTATGCACTGTAATGCACTGTAAAAACATTGAAATACACATTTGTAGAAAATAAATAAATCACTTAAATAACATTGTTTGTTGTTTATTTTTCCTAAATAGTATCCGAGAGCTGCCCAGTTCTCTGGTGGGCCTGTCAATAAAACACAGCCTCTGATTGGTGATAAAATTGCAAGCTCCAGGTCTGAGGGTACCAGAAGTCCATTAGACCTCACCAAGCACGCCCCTCACTGGGTTCTAAATCAGCTCAGCGTGACCTAAGATTTGCCGGCTAGCTGACTACATAAGATGATCCTGGGAGCTAGACATGAGCCACTCATTAACAGTGTTGACTATTGACTGCCATAGATAACCATACATACTTACTGCTTGTTAATGTGTTATAGTCCCCCAATGTATACATTCATAAAGCCTTTATAACAGTTTTATAAGACATACCAGCATTTGACAACAGATGTGCCTGTCATCTATAGCACACATCATAACAAGCTTCATAACATCTTTTGCCATTGTTCATAATATTAATTCCAGGCTATGACAGATAAATGTCTTATGTTGCTGCTATAAAGACTTTATGAATGCATACATAGGGGGCCTATAAACCTCTGGTCCTACTTTGAATGACGTTCAGCTTATAAAGGCTTCATAAAGCCTTCCTAAGCACTACATAAATGTGTTGCAAAGCATCTATAACCATATGTCATGCATTATAAAGGGTTCATAGTCACATGACACCTAATCTCGTTCCCAGACACTTCTGCCCAAATGCGCGGAAGGTCTGGTTGACCAACACATCAAACTAGGCCTTCATGAGTTAGGGTTAGGTTTAAAATACAATTTTAAGAAGATAAATTGTTGAAATGGGCAGGGATTAGCAATAACTATGACTTGTTCACTGTGTTAAGTAGTGACAATGACAAATACATTACTCAGTAAGGTCACTCCTACAGAATTCAATGGTCACTCTCACTAAGGTCAACTTTGAATGGTTGATATCCAAGGCTTATAGTATATACTGTGCGTGCAATAGCCTGGAGACGACGTTACACCAAGAAACACTTACATTGATGAAGGCGCTGTAACGCCCTGGCCATAGAGAGGGGTTTTTGTTCTTTATTTTGGTTAGGCCAGGGTGTTACATTGGGTGGGCGTTCTATGTGCATTTTTCTATGTTGGTTTGTTTTATTGATTTTGGCCGTGTGGCTTCCAATCAGGCACAGCTGTAGAGCATTGTTGCTGATTGGGAGTCACACATAAGGAGCATGTTTTTCCTTTGGATTTTGTGGGTAATTGTTTCTGTTGAGTGTTTTGCACCTGACAGGACTGTTTGGCTGTCAGTTTTCTCGTTTTGTTTTGTGTAGTGTTCTTTAGTAAATTAAAATCATGATGAACACTAACTCCGCTGCGCCTTGGTCTACTCTCTCTCCCGACAGCCGTTACAGGCGCCTAATCTAAAGAAATTGTAAGTGTCTTTCTTCTGGAACCAAGTTACATGTTCCTCAGCACACAAACACGCACAAAACAAAAACGAGCCATACTGTGCGCTACTGGACCCAGTCAGGTCTTTGACAACAATATAACAAGCCATACCGTGGGGTCCTGGGCCCAGACAAGTCTTTGACAACAATATAACAAGCCGTACCGTGGGGTCCTGGGCCCAGACAAGTCTTTGACAACTATATAACAAGCCGTACCGTGGGGTCCTGGGCCCAGACAAGTCTTTGACACATTCACCCACTCCCCCACTGAAAGATCAGCCACAAACTGTTGGCACCATTGTTAACAGGTTGTAATCAAGCCCTGGTCTCCAGCATGGGAACAGAAGAGGAATAGCTGGTGTGATAGTCTCAGGTTGGACTACTCCAAATAATCTTGATTCTGACACACACAAACACAAGCTTTGCAGGTCTATCAACCCATTTAAATACCTCTCACACCCTACAGTAACCTGTTGATCATGAGAGAACCTTCATAAATCAGCAGAACGTTAACCTATTTATTGACACTTTATGTGGTGTCCTGTAATACTTAGTTTGAAGTGAGACACCTTCGGTCACTCATAACTCATCCATAAAGACTCTATAACACGTGACACTGCTTACTACAAAGTCAGACACCTTCGGTCATTCATAACACATCCATAAAGACTCTATATCACGTGACACTGTGCTTACTACAAAGTCAGACACCTTCGGTCACTCATAACACATCCATAAAGACTCTATATCACGTGACACTGTGCTTACTACAAAGTCAGACACCTTCGGTCATTCATAACACATCCATAAAGACTATATCACGTGACACTGTGCTTACTACAAAGTCAGACACCTTCGGTCATTCATAACACATCCATAAAGACTATATCACGTGACACTGTGCTTACTACAAAGTCAGACACCTTCGGTCACTCATAACACATCCATAAAGACTCTATATCACGTGACACTGTGCTTACTACAAAGTCAGACACCTTCAGTCATTCATAACACATCCATAAAGACTATATCACGTGACACTGTGCTTACTACAAAGTCAGACACCTTCGGTCATTCATAACACATTCACAAATGCATTATATCATATGACGATTTACTTAATGTAAAGTCTACAGGAATTATCATTAACAGCTCAAATAAATAAATATTAAAGACAAGTTTAAACCATATTTCCTTTTTTTTTTTTTTTTTAAACAATACAAATACATTAAGTTTAAAAAAGTCCAGCAATGCAATTACATTGAACATTACACTGTGAATAGTGCAGCTTGTCCCTGAGATGGCTGACAAATGGTTCTTGCTTCTCTCCCTGCTGGAGGTACTGCATGTGGTTCCAACCTAACAACAAAGAAAGTTGTCAGGCCTATTAGCTAGCTAGCAATTGCGTTGATGTCGCCGAAATTATTTGATCTAGTGATTGAGGTAGCTTTGTAATCTAACTCAACACATATAAATACTACAAAGTAATTTAAATTCCAACAAATAAAGGTTTCTTTACTCGTTTGTCACTGTCCAGTGGCACCACAAGTGGGCATTTGATTTGCTAACTCATTATATGTGAGCTTACTGCGCTACCGAAACACCGCTAACCAAACAGTGCATGCACACTGAAACAAAGGCAGCTACAAGCAAAAATGTAAGTTTCTTAGATTTTTCCCAGACCTCAAAAGTGGTCATCTGGTGTGATTTAAGCATTGCTGTGAACACAGAAAATCCAAAATATGTTGTTTTCCTCGTAAAAAAGTGTGAAAAAACTGGGGGAAAACCAGAAAAAAAACTGGGCGAAAGCCGAAACCTGGAAAAACAAAACCGGACTATAGGAAAAGACGGAATTATGCAAAAGATAAATACGGATTTTAAAGGGCCTTACCAACGTTTTTTGCTGTGACTGCACTTTAGAGTGTGTGTCAAACTGCCGCACAGCATTTTGTTGGAAGTTGAGGTCAAGTCCAATATTGACTATGCACCCAAGAGGGAAAGAGGTTGGGCCATCCTAGAAAGGGTTTAGAGTAATACAATTACATTTATCCAAAGCGACTTACAGTCATGCGTGCATACATTTTTACATATGGGTGGTCCCGGGAATCTAACCCACTATCCTGGTGTTGCAATGCTTTACCAAGATGCATGACAAGGTAATAAATGCTTTGTGAAGCATCAATTTAATATGATTTATAAAGCCTTTATTAAGCAGTGGGTTATGTCACATTTGACATTGGTGGTTATGTCACACATTTATTCCACATTTATAAACCCTTTATAGAGCATGACCTACTGTACGGTTATAGAATGTAACGCATTCATGTAGCACTTATGAAGGCATTATGAAGGCTTTATGAAGCGTTTAAAAGCTGAACCAAATCTTCTAGTGGTTACCAAAGCTTCATACTGTTGCGGCAGTTAGTGACTCCCACCAATTTAACACAGTGAAAGATGAGTGACAGTAAGATGGGAGAGAGATGGATGGTTATCTTGCTGCAGCTTTCATTTTATAGGATGTTGTCAATCATGACAGTCTCTGAGATTGCCTATCAGAACATAACATCAGGTGGGCAGGCCTAGCTATTTCATCAAATGGATTCTTCTGCTGAAGCCGTTGCTATGGTCAAACTAGGTGTTTATTAGGCAAATGTCATCAGGGCTGGGCTAAAAATCTATTCCACTTTCACAGCAGGAAAATAGAAATGTTACTGAGCCTCATATTTAGCGAATTAGCTTAATTGTGATAAAGTAGAGCATGTTTATGAGGTGAAATAACTAATGCTGACAGTGAAAGGGTGTCTTTTTGTAGCACAGGTATTTTGTGATGTCCCACAGCACAGGTTTGTTGTAGAATGGTTTTGATTAAATACAACTCCTGGTTTTATAGTATTAGAACATGAGGCAGCATTTCAGCAATCTCAATTATGTCTGTGAATGTCTGAAATATTAAACATACAGAGATAATGCTACGACACCCCGCTACCCACTGCACATCCAAACAAAAACAACACAACAATTATCTACATAAACAACAGCAGCAGTGGCTTGTGTTCAAATGTCAGCTACCCTTGGGGTTTTGTGTGGGTCACAGCATGCCCATATTAGAAAAGACATGCAGGCTGCGAATCAGTGATTTACCTCAAAGGCATCGTAATGCAAAGGCTTCCAATTTGGTTTACTATCTCACTAATAGCAACAGCAGCCCAGCTCCCAGGGATGCCACACATCATGGAATCCTGAGTGACTACAATTCACAAAGACTGCCCCTGCCACAGAAACTCATGACATGGTATTTAGATCCTAGATCACTCATCCCACAATGTAGTTTATTTGTGTGGAGAGAGATGTTTCTACCTCAAGAAAAACTGGGAATTACAGCTCTCTTTATCTCTGATACACACGCTAATGCAGGAGCTTTTCCCCAAAAAATTACTGTGGATTAGATTGTATCACAAGCACATACATGTAACTGCCAAAATAAAGGGAACACCAAGATAAAGTGTCTTAACAGGGTGTTCGGCCACCACGAGCTGCCAGAACAGCTTCAATGAGCCTTGGCATAGATTCTACAAGTGGCCTTAAACCATGCCAGGAAATGCACCCCATTCCATAACATATACTTTGTTTCCTTCATTTACTCAAGTCTTTCCTTTATCTTGGCAGTCACCAGTATGCCTACAGTTGAGAAGGCTGCAATTTGGGAAGTAGGCAAGCCAAATATAGAACAGCTTGCTGTGTTGTGGCTATAGAGATATAATCCATAGAAGGATTTGTAACCTCTTACCCTGGCACTTTGACTGTTAAACTCATGGGTACACGAGCAATGCCTGCCAGTCTTGATTTGAATGGGAACTGCCATCTATGGATTATATTTGTATGGTTGGTTGTGGTTGCAGTTTTCCTTTTGTAAATTTCTAAATACAATTGCGCGAAAAACATAGTTTTAAAAGCAAATGCTGCTGAATAGAGAAGACTAATCTGTTTATCGAACCAATGGAAACAATTTTGAATCAAGAGCAGCACTGTTTTTCTAAGTAGCTTATTTTGATTTAGGCTATTGCCATGATGAGGACATCTGTCACGATTGTCGTAAGGAGTGGACCAAGGCGCAGCGGGAAAATGTATACTCATCTTCCTTTTTTATTTGAAGAAGGAAAAACAAAATAAACACGTATACAAAACAAACGACTCCAAAGAGTCCCGTCAGGTGCAACAAACACAAACAGGAAACAACTACCCACAAACCCCCATAGAACAAACACCCCTATAAATAGGACCTTCAATCAGAGGCAACGAGAAGCAGCTGCCTCCAATTGAAGATCAACCCAATAAACACCACATAGAAATAGACAAACTAGAAATAACATAGAAATACACTAACATCGAACATAACCCAAACAACCCCGAAACACCTTAAACAAGCACCCCCTGCCACGCCATGACCAAACAGCCCCTTTACTGGTCAACATCGGTGCCTATGGCTTCATCTTCATCATTAGGTGAGTCAGTGTGCCACCGGAAAATGTATTTAGTAGTCTACTCTATATATATGCACTACCATTCAAAAGTTTGGAGTCACTTAGAAATGTCCTTTAAAAAAAAGAAAAGCAAAATAAATTGTCCATTAAAATAACATCAAATTGATCAGAAATACAGTGTAGACATTGTTCATGTTGTAAATGACTATTGTAGCTGTAAACAGCAGATTTTTTATGGAATATCTACATAGGCGTACAGAGGCCTATTATAAGCAACCATCACTTCTGTGTTCCAATGGCACGTTGTGTTAGCTAAGTTTATCATTTTAAAAGGTCTAATTGATCAATAGAAAACCCTTTTGCAATTATGGTAGCACAGCTGAAAACTGTTCTGCTGATTAAAGAAGCAATAAAACTGGCCTTCTTTAGACGAGTTGAGTATCTGGAGCATCAGCATTTGTGGGTTTGATTACAGGCTCAAAACGGTTAGAAACAAAAACCTTTCTTCTGAAACTCGTCAGTCTATTCTTGTTCTGAGAAATGAAGGCTATTCCATGTGAGAAATTGCCAAGAAACTGAAGATCTTGTACAACGCTGTGTACTACTCCCTTCACAGAACAGCGCAAACTGGCTCTAACCAGAATAAAAAGAGGAGTGGGAGGCCCCGGTGCACAACTGAGCAAGAGGACAAGTACATTAGAGTGTCTAGTTTGAGAAACAGACGCCTCACAAGTCCTCAACTGGCAGCTTCATTAAATAGTACCCACAAAAAACACCAGTCTCAACATCAACAGTGAAGAGGCGACTCCGCAATGCTGGCCTTCTAGGCAGAGTTGCAAAGAAAAAGCCAGAGGAACTCTGGACAGAGGAACTATGCCTGGAAGGCCAGCATCCCGGAGTTGCATCTTCACTGTTGACGTTGAGTTTCAGAAGAAAGTTCTTTGTTTCTGGCCATTTTGAGCCTGAAATCGAACAGTTTTCAGCTGTGCTACCATAATTGCAAAAGGGTTTTCTATTGATCAATCAGACCTTTTAAAATGATAAACTTGGATTAGCTAACGTGCCACTGGAACACAGGAGTGATGGTTGCTGATATTGGGCCTCTGTACATCTTTGTAGATGTTCCATTAAAAATCAGCCGCTTCCAGCTACAATAGTCATTTACAACATTAACAATGTCTACACTGTATTTCTGACCAATTTTATGTTATTTTAATGGACAAAAAATGTGCTTTTCTTTAAAGAAAAGGGACATTTCTAAATGACCCCAAACTTTTGAACGGTAGTGTATGTATATATATATATATATACATATATATATATATACTCCTAATATTGTACAATATGTGTGTCGTGTCATTGGCCTGGACTATTGTCTGAATTCAAGACCAGAACGTTTTTATTGATTTCAGTTTGTCAGTATCAGGGTAACCATTCATTTCTGTAATTTGTGTGCTATTAAAAAATAGTCAGCTAATGTCTTTGTTAGGGGTGTGTACAGGAGGCGAAGTCAGGTGCAGGAGAGCAGAGTGTAGTAAACAGGCGCACTTTAATTCCGGTCCAAAAATGACAGCACATAAGAACAATAACGTGCCAAAAACACGGAACATAGCAAAAGTATAGCGCCTGACAATATCCACATAACAAGAAACAATTACACACAAAGACATGGAGGGGAACAGAGGACTAAATATATGCAGTGATTATGGAATGAAAACCAGGTGTGTAATGGAACAAGACAAAACAAATGGATATATGTGTCAAGTGTCTGTGTGCAGCGGGTAGGACGGGGTCAGGCGCAGGACACAGAACTGAGTAAAAACGTACTTTACTCTAAATAAATCACAAACTAATTCCATACAGGGAAAACAATCCAGCTCGACACAAAAGAGAGACCACTTAACAAAGAACAAACACGCACAAAACCATGTGGGAACCAGAGGGTTAAATAGGGAATAAATTATAACGTAATGGAAACCAGGTGTGTACAATCAAGACAAAACACATAGAAAAAGAAACATAGATCGGTGGCGGCTAGAAAGCCGGTGACGTCGATCGCCGAACGCCGCCCGAACAAGGAAAGGAGCTGACTTCGGTGGAAGTTGTGACAGTCTTCTGCCATGTAAATGACATAGAACTGCATGAAATGCGTTTATAAAATGCTCCCAAAAAATCGGATTACATGTAATCCGTTACATGTAAGGGAATGCAAAAAAAATGGTAACTGTAATCCGTTACATTACCAGCAAATATATTGTAATCAGATTACAGATACTTTTTAAAAACTAGATGATTACTTCGAGGATTACTTTTAAATTCAGATTTGTTTTGGGGACACTTCTCTGTTTTCTCAATGACATTCAAATCAGCATGCAAAAAAGGCGCAAGTTTAAGTTTGTTCCACCTGAGCGAGTCTGAGACCACTATGACACACCAAATGTGTTTGATGGATCGCAGAGCAGGAATAGGCTTTTGTAGGCTACAGTCCAAGCTATGTCTTCCAATGGTGCATCCAAAGATTATCCAACTTGAATAAACACTTAGAGGTAAGAATGACAGCAGTGGTTTAGTCTACGGTGACATGAATATCACTTATTATTGATATCTACATAGTGCATTAATGTGAATCACACTGCTGATCTCTCATTTCACTTTTTGCGCCTTACATATTGTGGTTGTAATCTAAAAGCAATGGAATGTAATCAGATTACGTTACTGAATTTGGGTAATCCAAAAGTTACGTTACTGATTACAATTTTGGACAGGTAACTAGTAACTGTAACGGATTACGTTTATAAAGTAACCTACCCAACCCTGCCCATATGTGGAAATCCTACAATCCTATCTGCTCAACTATAGCCTATGCCACTTGGTTAATCTCTCTCTCTCTCTCAGCAATTTTTTAAGTTGAATCGAATCGTTGCCAGATTTGGTTTTACCGTCTTTCTCTACTCTCACTGGTACCAATGGGAAAATAATACAATAGACTGCAGAGAGGGTCAGTCGATGTAGAATGTTCCCTGGACCTTTAAAAAAGCAAAGAATGTTCTGTCTCACTGTCTCCCATCTGATTTGAAAATAGAGCATAAATAACTTACTCTCAATGCTTAGACAACTAAAGTCAAGCTAATAGAAGGTCAGTAGAGTTACAGAGCCAGTACATCAGAGGAGAAAATGCAACTCCATTAGATGAATAGCATGTCATACGAGGAGTAAGGCCCTCCCCTTGAGTTCTTCTTCACTTCTTCCATCTTGTTCGACAAAGGCTTCGTCAGAAATGGTATCCTATTCCCTATGTGTAGCCCATAGGGCCCCTGTCAAAAGTAGTCCACTATATAGGGAATAGGAAGCCATTTGGGTGACAGACAAAATTATCCCTTCAGAAAATGTGCCGTCCTCGCTTTTCAATAGGGACAAGTGGAGTTCAGGTAAATAGAGAAATCAAGGTTTACTACCTCGCTAAGAGAAAGCCTCCATTACTGTACATCCAAGCAGTCATCAATGGGCTTTTGTGTGGGATGGTTCTTGAAGGATCTTGGCACACTCTCTGAAGCAGATGGTAGTCTATCTCGATAAGGCTTAGGGATGCTGTTCAATCAAAACCGCATTTCAGTATTAAATCAGGAACATAGAGTGTTAACATACCTTCAAATAACTCAAATAAAATTGCAGAATGGTTTGGGGTACTGTAATTAATAGCAAGTAGACCACTCTACGGTAGATGCTTCCAGTTTACTGAATAAGAATAGTATGTGCAAAGGCAGTAGTGTTAGTGGATAGCGGCTACTTTGATTAATTAAAGTTTTTATTAAGTGATTGTTTTACCTACTGGCTACTGTAGTTGAATTCACCTCTGGATAAGAGCATCTGCTAAATGACTGAAGTGTAAAATAAAATATAGTGCATGTAATCAAAGCTGCATAGATATTTCTATAGCAGGTTTGATAAAACTCAGCCATAAGAATAATATTTTGGGCCAACTGACACGTTTTAGCTACTTCTGTAACGCTTGATATGTTTGCATATGGCTTTCCTAACACTGTCAGTAAGGTAATACAACACCTTGGTAAAGCTTGCATAACACATTGTAAAACCTTATAACACTACCATAACCAATGAAAATAATTATTCAACTGTTTATTTAGTCTTATGCTTTAGGACATAGGGTTATCTTAATAGGAAATGACAGCTGTCATGTCAATCGGAACAGTGTTACAGCAATACGTACAAAACTACACCTAAAACAATGTGTCCGAGATTCACATCCAAGGACAAACTGGCGATCTACTATTGAACTGAGTCCAATCTCAACCCTCCCAATAAAGGGTCTTGTTCCCTATAGCTCTCCCATGTAACTCCCTGCTGAGTCTTCGTGTTTCAGATCGATTCTCTGGGAGAGTCTTTGTCAGGGCTGCACGATAATCATTGAGCCCTGGGGACAGTGGGGACATGCTAACCAGGTGGGTATCAGTCAGTATTGAAATAGGACAACTGATGCCACCGCCCTTCTCCGATGACATTGGGACATTGAGAATGTAAAGGACCTAAAAAGAAAATGGTAGGCCAATTTGTTTTGTAACTTTGAGGAACAGCACTGACTCAGCTAATTATGGGCCAAAGGTAGATAAAAGGTTGGTGAAAGGTTTGATAATCACATAAGTACAATAAAATACAAGTCAGTGATTCATAGTACAGATGTAGGATCTTAATTTGATCTCTTTTGTTGCTGAGAATTTTACTGCACAGTGGGAAATACAAACTTGTAGTATATTCTAGGTATAAAAAGTCTTCTAAAGTTTGTAATTTCCACTTTAAAATGTCATTCTTGATTTGAATGTAATGCATATAATACTTGATTTGCATATAATGACAGCATGATTCCTTGGTTAAGAAGCACTTGACACTTTAAAAACCTTTCAGACCAGCTTCTACAAATGGACACCGTATCCAAAAATAGCCTCGGTGACAAGTGAGATATGCGAGAAAGCACCCCAATGGCTAAGCAAGACATTTATTATCTAATCAAGTGTTGAACAAATCATTATATAAGTGCTCCCGATAACGCTTCATTGAGTGCACAGCCAAGAAATGGAGGCAAATTACAGTACTTGTAGATGTGTGCTAAGAATGAAAGGTGCAATTATGTTGAAAAGCCAGTGGTGAATCTTAATAAGAAGGTAGGAAAGATTAGCTGAATGCTCTCATAACAACAGTTGGCCATCCTGAGAGATGTAAAAAATAAATACAAATAATAATCTCTCAAGCAAATAGTGAAGTGAAAAAGGAAAAGCACATAATTTGAATGCAATTCCCTATTCAACACTGACCAGCAGCATACACCCCTGCAGCCCACTGCTGGCTTGACTCTGAAGGTAAGCAGGGTTCGATCTTGGTCGGTCCCTGGATGCTGCTGGAAGTAGTGTTGGAGGGCCAGTAGGAGGCACTCTTTCCTCAGGTCAAAAAAATATATCACAATGTCCCAGGGCAGTGATTGGGGACATTGCCCTGTGTAGGGTGCTGTCTTTCAGATGGGAAGTTAAACGGGTGTCCTGACTTTCTTTGGTCACTAAAGACCCCATGGCACTTATCGTAAGAGTAAGAGCGTTAACCACTGGCTAAATTCCCAATGTCCTCATACCATCATGGCCACCTAATCATCCCCAGCTTCCAATTGGCTTATTCATCTCCCTCTTCTCCCCAGTAACTATTCCCTAGGTCGTTGCTGTAAATGAGAATGGGTTCTCAGTCAACTAAGGGTAAAATATCGGTTAAAATAAATAAAACATTGCGTTTGAGATTTGGGATGAAGCGAAGGTTTTGAAAGAAATATGGTGGATAATACACTGCTCAAAAAAATAAAGGGAACACTTAAACAACACAATGTAACTCCAAGTCAATCACACTTCTGTGAAATCAAACTGTCCACTTAGGAAGCAACACTGATTGACAATAAATTTCACATGCTGTTGTGCAAATGGAATAGACAACAGGTGGAAATTATAGGCAATAAGCAAGACACCCCCAATAAAGGAGTGGTTCAGCAGGTGGTGACCACAGACCACTTCTCAGTTCCTATGCTTCCTGGCTGACGTTTTGGTCACTTTTGAATGCTGGCGGTGCTTTCACTCTAGTGGTAGCATGAGACGGAGTCTACAACCCACACAAGTGGCTCAGGTAGTGTAGCTCATCCAGGATGGCACATCAATGCGAGCTGTGGCAAGAAGGTTTGCTGTGTCTGTCAGCGTAGTGTCCAGAGCATGGAGGCGCTACCAGGAGACAGGCCAGTACATCAGGAGACGTGGAGGAGGCCGTAGGAGGGCAACAACCCAGCAGCAGGACCGCTACCTCCGCCTTTGTGCAAGGAGGAGCACTGCCAGAGCCCTGCAAAATGACCTCCAGCAGGCCACAAATGTGCATGTGTCTGCTCAAACAGTCAGAAACAGACTCCATGAGGGTGGTATGAGGGCCCGACGTCCACAGGTGGGGGTTGTGCTTACAGCCCAACACCGTGCAGGACGTTTGGCATTTGCCAGAGAACACCAAGATTGGCAAATTCGCCACTGGCGCCCTGTGCTCTTCACAGATGAAAGCAGGTTCACACTGAGAACGTGACAGACGTGACAGAGTCTGGAGACGCCGTCTGGAACGTTCTGCTGCCTGCAACATCCTCCAGCAGGACCGGTTTAGCGGTGGGTCAGTCATGGTGTGGGGTGGCATTTCTTTGGGGGGCCGCGCAGCCCTCCATGTGCTCGCCAGAGGTAGCCTGACTGCCATTAGGTACCGAGATGAGATCCTCAGACCCCTTGTGAGACCATATGCTGGTGCGGTTGGCCCTGGGTTCCTCCTAATGCAAGACAATGCTAGACCTCATGTGGCTGGAGTGTGTCAGTAGTTCCTGCGTGAGGAAGGCATTGATGCTATGGACTGGCCCGCCCGTTCCCCAGACCTGAATCCAATTGAGCACATCTGGGACATCATGTCTCACTCCATCCACCAACGTCACGTTGCACCACAGACTGTCCAGGAGTTGGCGGATGCTTTAGTCCAGGTCTGGGAGGAGATCCCTCAGGAGACCATCCGCCACCTCATCAGGAGCATGCCCAGGCATTGTAGGGAGGTCATACAGGCACGTGGAGGCCACACACACTACTGAGCCTCATTTTGACTTGATTTAAGGACATTACATCAAAGTTGGATCAGCCTGTAGTGTGGTTTTCCACTTTAATTTTGAGTGTGACTCCAAATCCAGACCTCCATGGGTTGATAAATTGGATTTCCATTGATTATTTTTGTGTGATTTTGTTGTCAGCACATTCAACTATGTAAAGAAAAAAGTATTTAATAAGATTATTTATTTCAATCAGATCTAGGATGTGTTGTTTAAGTGTTCCCTTTATTTTTTTGAGCAGTGTATATTACAGTAATTACATTTGCGTAATGGTTGAAATAAAGGAATATGACATGAAACAATTGTAGATAGCAGGAATAAAGAACACAAAAATAGAGATATAATGATTTAAAGATGGTCAGAACGTTCAGGCCACCTTACTAATTCATTGAATAGAGGTAAAGTATCAGAATGGAAAGCAGAGGCCTCATCGAGAGACTGAAAAAAATGGAGCAGGTTTTAGCCTTTGTCAAGTGAAAAGGGATTTGAGAAAAGAAGGAGTTGAGTGTGATACCAATCTATAATTGAAATGCAGGTCTTCCTATCTCTCAGCGGGTGAGTTGGGGAAAGAAAGGAAGTGGATGGAATAAAAAAAACAGATGAAGATTCTGTAGCGGTGATGGCCATGGGGAAATGGCTTTAGCCTAAACAGAAGCAGAGCAGGAGCATGGCCAAGCCTTCGGGAACAACATACAGGTTGTTTCTATACTTCAGCACTATAGACATTATATTGAATACATGTCTGTCAGTGAAGACTGGTGTATTGGGGAAGAGAGGGATGGTTTTATCCTCCTATTTGAGAATTTGAATTTCACTTGCAATACATTCTCAGCAAGGTGTTCACAGACAGGTAGGTGGCAGTTGACTTTTTAAGCACTATGGTCCAACATTTATGTTACACAGATTAAAGACTGAAGCCGCCTGTAATCTGTAAATCAATGTGCACATGTACTCTGCAGTAGCAATGGCTATCGAAACAAGTTCAAATCCTGCTAGTAAACATCCAATTCCAATGAAAGCACTAAGCACTAATGTGTTCAAGCACAGGCTCACAACCTGTATTGTAGTGGAATTCTGGAGGAGCAGATGGCCTCACAAGCTAGTATTCTCTCTGGGGGCAAAACAATGTCCTAGAATAATGCACATGGAAATGGTGTAAACATATTGTGTTCACTCATGCTTCTCTCTCCTAATCTTGCACACGGAACATTCCCATCTGTGTCCATTTTCATGGTCCAGTAGAGTCCACAATGACTCTACTACTTGGTTATGACTACTTCAGTTCCTGGTGTCTATCTGGACTTAAACGACAGGCAAAGTGGCTGCCGCCACCGTCATTATCTTTCAGGCGTGTTATCGGACAGCTTTCTGCCTAATTAATGAGACTTAGGCGGATAAAGACCACCGTAGTCGACTGGCATTTGCTTGATAAAAATCTCCAGCGCTTAAAGTTAGAATTTGGTATTTCGTTTTTCAGCAAAATGGCAGCTCCGACACTTGTTTTGGTATGCAGCTGAGGGATGTGGCCATTATTGTTCTCTCTCTGTCAATACCATGGTATAAACTCTCCTATTGTTCTCTCACTCTCAGTACCATGGTATAAACTCTCCTATTGTTCTCTCGCTATCAATACCATGGTATAAACTCTCATATTGTTCTCTCGCTCTCAGTACCATGGTATAAACTCTCCTATTGTTCTCTCGCTCTCAGTACCATGGTATAAACTCTCCTATTGTTCTCTCGCTCTCAGTACCATGGTATAAACTCTCCTATTGTTCTCTCGCTCTCAGTACCATGGTATAAACTCTCCTATTGTTCTCTCGCTCTCAGTACCATGGTATAAACTCTCCTATTGTTCTCTCGCTCTCAGTACCATGGTATAAACTCTCCTATTGTTCTCTCGCTCTCAGTACCATGGTATAAACTCTCCTATTGTTCTCTCGCTCTCAGTACCATAGTATAAACTCTCCTATTGTTCTCTCGCTCTCAGTACCATGGTATAAACTCTCCTATTGTTCTCTCGCTCTCAGTACCATGGTATAAACTCTCCTATTGTTCTCTCGCTCTCAGTACCATGGTATAAACTCTCCTATTGTTCTCTCGCTCTCAGTACCATGGTATAAACTCTCCTATTGTTCTCTCGCTATCAATACCATGGTATAAACTCTCCTATTGTTCTCTCGCTCTCAGTACCATGGTATAAACTCTCCTATTGTCTCTCGCTCTCAGTACCATGGTATAAACTCTCCTATTGTTCTCTCGCTCTCAGTACCATGGTATAAACTCTCCTATTGTTCTCTCGCTCTCAGTACCATGGTATAAACTCTCCTATTGTTCTCTCGCTCTCAATACCATGGTATAAACTCTCCTATTGTTCTCTCGCTCTCAGTACCATGGTATAAACTCTCCTATTGTTCTCTCGCTCTCAGTACCATGGTATAAACTCTCCTATTGTTCTCTCGCTCTCAGTACCATGGTATAAACTCTCCTATTGTTCTCTCGCTATCAATACCATGGTATAAACTCTCCTATTGTTCTCTCGCTCTCAGTACCATGGTATAAACTCTCCTATTGTTCTCTCGCTCTCAGTACCATGGTATAAACTCTCCTATTGTTCTCTCGCTCTCAGTACCATGGTATAAACTCTCCTATTGTTCTCTCGCTCTCAGTACCATGGTATAAACTCTCCTATTGTTCTCTCGCTCTCAGTACCATGGTATAAACTCTCCTATTGTTCTCTCGCTCTCAGTACCATGGTATAAACTCTCCTATTGTTCTCTCGCTCTCAGTACCATGGTATAAACTCTCCTATTGTTCTCTCGCTCTCAGTACCATGGTATAAACTCTCCTATTGTTCTCTCGCTCTCAGTACCATGGTATAAACTCTCCTATTGTTCTCTCGCTCTCAGTACCATGGTATAAACTCTCCTATTGTTCTCTCGCTCTCAGTACCATGGTATAAACTCTCCTATTGTTCTCTCGCTATCAATACCATGGTATAAACTCTCCTATTGTTCTCTCGCTCTCAGTACCATGGTATAAACTCTCCTATTGTTCTCTCTCTCTCTCTCTCTCTCTCTCTCTCTCTCTCTCTCTCTCTCTCTCTCTCTCTCTCTCTCTCTCTCTCTCTCTCTCTCAATACCATGGTAGAAAACTCTCCTGTTGTTCTCTCTCTCTCAATTCCATGGTATAAACGATCCTATTGTTCTCCTTCTCTCTTTCAAGGACAATTCCAAAGGACAACAATAGCTAAGCAATTGAGCTGTTGGGAATTGGGATTATTTGTTTTGCATGGAGAATCAACTACCTGTCTCAGAGCCTACCCTGAATGCTTATCTAAATTAATGAAAGGGATTGCATGCCTTATTTAATTGAGAAACCACATTGCCACACAAAGGAAAAACCCTGTAGGTTTGTTATCTACAGAAGACGGCCATATAATCTCATTCAACGCTTAGGAGAATGCATCATTCACTTCGCAATGTTGATGAGCGGGGGAAATGGTGTGAAGTTTAGGGAGTGAGCAAACGGAAGAGAAAGCCAACTTCGCACCCGGTGGCCTGCCCGCCCGTCACCTGACCTGAGACCAAATCCATCATTTGGCCAGTCGTGCCGGGAGTCCCACCACATTTGTCATTGTCCCAGGGTTGCATCTGTGACATTTAAACGATTACCCTCTCAATCAATAACGGTTATGTTGAAGAATGTCACTGCATAAAACAACCTTCTCTGTCATGCCTCTAGGTCGGTGTTTGTTGGCGTTTTGCTTGGCTTGGCAGAAAAAAAATGAGTATCATAATGAAATCTGCTTGCAAATCGTACTGTGTCACGACAGTTCTAGGATGCGCTCTGCAAAATGCTAATCAACTCAGACCATAAGGCCATAGATTAACATTTTGGTTTTCCGTTTGTCTTAAATCGACATAACAGTCCGAAATCACAGTTTGTAAGATGCTTTTAGACCCCAAAAGTAGTCTGCTGCCATGATGAATCCACGTCCCACACCATCATGATGAACCCAGGTCCCACACCATCATGATGAACCCAGGTCCCACACCATCATGATGAACCCAGGTCCCACACCATCATGATGAACCCAGGTCCCACACCATCATGATGAACCCAGGTCCCACACCATCATGATGAACCCAGGTCCCACACCATCATGATGAACCCAGGTCCCACACCATCATGATGAACCCAGGTCCCACACCATCATGATGAACCCAGGTCCCACACCATCATGATGAACCCAGGTCCCACACCATCATGATGAACCCAGGTCCCACACCATCATGATGAACCCAGGTCCCACACCATCATGATGAACCCACGTCCCACACCATCATGATGAACCCACGTCCCACACCATCATGATGAACCCACGTCCCACACCATCATGATGAACCCACGTCCCACACCATCATGATGAACCCACGTCCCCCACACCATCATGATGAACCCACGTCCCACACCATCATGATGAACCCACGTCCCACACCATCATGATGAACCCACATCCCACACCATCATGATGAACCCAGGTCCCACACCATCATGATGAACCCAGGTCCCACACCATCATGATGAACCCAGGTCCCACACCATCATGATGAACCCAGGTCCCACACCATCATGATGAACCCACATCCCACACCATCATGATGAACCCAGGTCCCACACCATCATGATGAACCCACGTCCCACACCATCATGATGAACCCACGTCCCACACCATCATGATGAACCCACGTCCCACACCATCATGATGAACTCACGTCCCACACCATCATGATGAACCCAGGTTCCACACCATCATGATGAACCCACATCCCACACCATCATGATGAACCCACGTCCCACACCATCATGATGAACCCAGGTTCCACACCATCATGATGAACCCACATCCCACACCATCATGATGAACCCACGTCCCACACCATCATGATGAACCCAGGTCCCACACCATCATGATGAACCCACATCCCACACCATCATGATGAACTCACGTCCCACACCATCATGATGAACCCACGTCCCACACCATCATGATGAACCCAGGTCCCACGCCATCAAGATGAACCCACGTCCCACACCATCATGATGAACCCACGTCCCACACCATCATGATGAACCCAGGTCCCACACCATCATGATGAACCCAGGTCCCACACCATCATGATGAATCCAGGTCCCACACCATCATGATGAACCCACGTCCCACACCATCATGATGAACCCAGATCCCACACCATCATGATGAACCCACGTCCCACACCATCAATAGTGTAGATGCAGCTATGCACCAAATAAAATCTGGAGATATGTGGTGCTTATTTTTTCCATTCATTTGGGGATGGAACATATAGCTGAATCAACAGATGGCCTGGAACGTTGGCTTATCTCAACATGTTTAAGGTCTGAAAACATCTGGTGCGTCATTTCTCCTGACAATGCATCTCTGATGTGAGGGAATCATTTTTTCTTCTTGTTGGAACTTTGCTAGCAGACTCTTGAGGACTATGAATCAAACAATAACTCTAACCACCCAAACTGTATTGAAAAGAAATGTGTTGAAGACATATCAATGATCAAATGTAGGGCATCAATATAGCTGAAGAACATAGGCCTAATGTGCAGTACATATTTGAGAACAGATTTGAGAACAGATTTGAGAACAGATTTGAGAACTGTTCGCAGTGTGCAGCATATGTAGGGCTGTAGATAACAATGGGCTGTGATAGGGACCGACTAGGGGTTTTCACTCCCTGTATGTCCCTGGCAAAGATGTTTACCTCCTTAGAAGTAATTGAACATGATGATTTGTTGAGCAAAAGTGTGCGTGTGTGCGCGTGTGTGCGCGTGTGTGTGTATTCGTAGCTGCAAGATCTCTGTGAGATACCAGCTAGTGTATGAGAAAAATCTACAACCAACTAAACTAGAGCTAGACTAGAAGGTTCTGTCTGCAAAAAGATGATCCTAAGATAATTGTCTTTAAAATTCCAAACCCTCATTGGTTTGAATGGTGTCAGCTATTTTTATCCATTATTCTTTTGACCTTAATAACATCAATTGGGGTATTTAGAGTACTTTATAGGTAGAGAACATAGAACAGAACGAGGCTATGTCAATTGCTAAATGTTGACAAAAATGCAGATAGAACCAAGCTCTTGAAAAGTCTATGGGTTTTATCTAAGAATACAATGTCAAGAATAGGTTTACATTATGCTGGAGCATGGAACATGATTCAAAAGAAAACAATATGGCACAAATATTGCAATACTGCACACAAAATATTGCACAATTTCACATATGTATTCTAGTTTATTGCCAACGTTTCTGTCTATTGACCTTCTTCGGACCAGATACATTGGCAATCAATATTTTTGGTCTGAGAAACAAATAGTGAAATTGCTAAACCATGACAGCATGTATAATGTATTAATGCATGGTGAGGGACATGGTAAGGGGCATGGTAAGGGGCATGGTAAGGTGCATGGAAATGGACATGGTAAGGGGCATGGTAAGGTGCATGGTGAGGGGCATGGTAAGGGGCATGGTGAGGGGCATGGTGAGGGACATGGTAAGGGGCATGGAGAGGGGCATGGTGAGGGACATGGTAAGGGGCATGGTAAGGGGCATGGTAAGGTGCATGGAAATGGACATGGTAAGGGGCATGGTAAGGGGCATGGTGAGGGGCATGGTAAGGGGCATGGTGAGGGGCATGGTAAGGGGCATGGTGAGGGGCATGGTGAGGGGCATGGTGAGGGGCATGGTAAGGGGCATGGTAAGGTGCATGGTGAGGGGCATGGTGAGGGGCATGGTGAGGGGCATGGTAAGGGGCATGGTAAGGTGCATGGTGAGGGGCATGGTAAGGGGCATGGTGAGGGGCATGGTGAGGGGCATGGTAAGGGGCATGGTGAGGGGCATGGTAAGGGGCATGGTAAGGTGCATGGTAAGGTGCATGGTGAGGGACATGGTAAGGGGCATGGTACGGGGCATGGTAGGGGGCATGGGAAGGGGCATGGTAAGGTGCATGGTAAGGGGCATGGTAAGGGGCATGGTAAGGTGCATGGTAAGGGGCATGGTGAGGTGCATGGTAAGGGGCATGGTAAGGGGCATGGTGAGGTGCATGGTAAGGGGCATGGTAAGGGGCATGGTGAGGTGCATGGTAAGGGGCATGGTAAGGGGCATGGTAAGGTGCATGGTAAGGGGCATGGTGAGGTGCATGGTAAGGTGCATGGTGAGGGACATGGTAAGGTGCATGGTGAGGGACATGGTAAGGTGCATGGTAAGGTGCATGGTAAGGTGCATGGTAAGGTGCATGGTAAGGTGCATGGTGAGGGACATGGTAAGGTGCATGGTGAGGGACATGGTAAGGGGCATGGTAAGGGGCATGGTAAGGTGCATGGTAAGGTGCATGGTAAGGTGCATGGTAAGGTGCATGGTGAGGGACATGGTAAGGGGCATGGTAAGGTGCATGGTAAGGTGCATGGTAAGGGGCATGGTAGCATGGTAAGGTGCATGGTGAGGGACATGGTAAGGGGCATGGTAAGGTGCATGGTGAGGGGCATGGTAAGGGGCATGGTGAGGGGCATGGTAAGGGGCATGGTAAGGTGTTGCAGTCTGGTTCAAGAATAAAGGTTACAAGTCTATAATGCCTGAGTTGGGATGGATGATTCAGTGACGGAAAAAGCTTTCTCATTAAATGCTTTCACGTCTGGTAAATGCTAAACTTAATGGTTTGGAAAATGTAAATCTTTTAAAGCGATACTGCGATATTCTGGCAATTAAGCTTTTCTACTTACCTAGACTCATATGAACTCTTGGATACTATTTGTATGTCTCTGGGTGCAGTATGAAGGAAGGTAGAGGTAGTTACACAAGGCAATGCTGACTAGTGTTAGCGAATGGACGTCTACAGGTACGGTGGGGTAAACTAGAGGCTAGGTTGACAGAATCTCGCAGTATCTCTTTAACATGGTTAAATTGAGCTGTTCGACATCATGGTCAATGCTTCCTAGTTTAATTTTACGTTTAGTGTACAAAACATTAAGAACACCTGTCTTTCCACATAGACTGACCAGGTGAAAGCTATGATCCCTTATTGATGTCACTCGTTAAATCCACTCCAATCAGAGTAGATGAAGGGGACGAGACAGGTTACAGAAGGATTTTTAAGCCTTGAGACAATTGAGACATGGATTGTGTATGTGTGCCATTCAAAGGGTGAATGGGCAAGACAAAATATTTAAATGCCTTTGAACAGGATACGGTAGTAGGTGCCCGGCACACTGGTTTGTGTCAAGAACTGCAACGCTGCTGGGTTTTTCACACTCAACAATTTCAAGTGTGTATCACGAGTGGTCCACCACCCAAAGGACATCCAGCCAACTTGACACAACTGTGGAAACATTGTTGTCAACATGGGCCAGCATCCCTGTGGGATGCTTTCAACACCTTGTAAAGTCATTGCCCCAATGAATTGAGGCTGTTCTGATGGCAAAAGTGTTGGGTGCAACTCAATATTAGGAAGGTGTTCTTAATGTTTTGTATGCTCAGTATATGTCTTAGACAATATTGTCTCTCTTGTCTTTTTAGACTTTTTCTTGCCATTAAATGTCAAGCTGGAAATTGACCTATTGCCACCTTTTCCATAAATTATCTATACAGAGCAAGGTTAGAGCTAATACAGTGCATTAGGAAAGTATTCAGACTCCTTGACCTTTTCCATGTTTTCTTATGTTACAGCCTTATTCTAAAATGGATTAAATTGTTTTTCCCCTCTCATCAATCTACACACACCCCATAATGACGACTTAAAAACAGGTTTTTAGAAATGTTGGCAAAGTATTCAGACCCTTTACTCAGTACTTTGTTGAAGAACCTTTGCCAGTGTTTACAGCCTCAAGTCTTCTTGGGTATAATGCTACAAGCTTGGCACACCTGTATTTGGGGAGTTTTTCCCATTCTTCTCTGCAGATCCTCTCAAGCTCTGTCAGGTTGGATGGGGAGTGTCGCTGCACAGCTATTTTCAAGTCTCTCCAGAGATATTAGCTTGGGTTCAAGTCCAGGCTCTGGCTGGAACACTCAAGGACATTCAGAGACCTGTCCCGAAGCCACTTCTGCGTTGTCTTGGCTGTTTAGTTAGGGTCGTCGTCCTATTGGAAGGTGAAGATTCGCCCCAGTCTGAGGTCCTGAGCGCTCTAGAGCAGGTTTTCATCAAGGATCTCTCTGTTGTTCATCTTTCCATCAATCCTACCTAATCTCCCAGTCCCTGCCGCTGGAAAACATCCCCACAGCATGATGCTGCCACTACCATGGTTCACCGTAGGGATGCTGCCAGGTTTCCTCCAGACATGAAGCTTGGCATTCAGGCCAAATAGTTCAATCTTGTTTTCATCAGATCAGAGAATCTTGTTTCTCATTGTCTGAGAGTCTTAACCCTTGTGTTGTCTTAAGGGTCAAAAATGACTTGCTACTATGTTTAACAGCAGAGAAAACTCCCTAAATGATATTTTATCAACTTTAAATTTGATGACTTTCCTAGAGTGGCCCCAACATTAGAAAAAGTGAAACATCGCCTTTGTTCATATTTCCATGAAAGCTGTATACCACCAGGGTACAAAGATTGTCTTAGAGTCATTTTTGACACAGCAGTTATAAAAACATTTACACACCACAAAAAACACAAAGACACACACACACACACACACACACACACACACACACACACACACACACACACACACACACACACACACACACACACACACACACACACAATGAGAAATTGAGATTATGTGTGCTACTGATTGAACTCAGCCAGCAGCTCCTGAAGATGAAGATCACCATGGTTGGCAGAGTTAGAAATAATAAGCCTGAGCTCCCCCCTGCACTCCTCACAACAAGATGGAGAGAGGTCATCTCATCAAAGTTTGTCTTCACTCCCACCACCACTCTAGTTTCTTACCTCCCAAAGAGGAACAAGAATGTGGTCCTCCTGAGCACACTGCTCAAAACAGCTGAGATCAGTGATCGTGAGGACTAAAACCACAACAAAGGAGGTGTGGACAACCTGGACCATGTGTTTGGAACTTACAGCTGCAGGAGGATGACTGCCTGCTGGCCCCTGGTCATCTTCCATAACATCATTGATGTGTCCTCATTGAATGCCTTTATGATATGGAACAAGCTCAACCCTACCTGGATGCCTGATAAGCAGAACAATAGGAGGGCATTCCTGGAACAACTGGGAAAGGCGCGTGTAACCCCACACATTCAAAGTGAGCGCCTCCCCCACACAGCAGCCTCTGCAGCACTTGTGAAAGCTGTTCAGGGGGCTGAATCTTGTCCTGATCCACCTGAGGCTGCAGCTGGGGCAAGCAAGAGGAGGAGATTCCAATTCTGCCCCCCAAAGAAGGCCTGTAAAACAAGTACTATGTGCTGCACATGTGAGAAATACATCTGCAAAGTCCATGCACACACACTTGTATATTGTCCTACATGTGCTAATTAGAGTTGATTGATTTATGTTCTTCATGCTTTTGTTTTGTCTTATTCTTATTTATTGTTGTTGTTTATACACCTTGTGGGTAGGGGCAATGGTTCAAAAAATGGGAGAAGAATTGTATTTGTAGTTGAATTCCTCATTGTACAGTTTATAGGAATATATCACTATGTTGCCAAAAATGTTCAAGACTGTTATTGTTTCCCTTCAATAAAATGCATTCAAAACTACTTTCTGCACATTTCTGCTACTTTCTTAGTCTATACAAGTGCTATCTCTTGCTAATAAAATGTATGTTTACACCTATGCCGTACCTTTAGCAATAATAATGATAATAAACCTCTACTTTAGTAAAGAAAACAATAATGCCAGGTGTGTTGTAATAAAAATGAGTGGTGTCCACTAATTAAATGCAGTATTTCTGCATTGTGAAGAGGGAAAACCCAGATATTCCCAAAGTTTGTGATGAATGACAGGTTGTTTCTTCATGCAAAATAGATTTGGGGTTTAAAATTCAAATTCCTCTTCATTTTAGGGGTTTAGTGAAGGCTGATCATTTTTTACCCTTAAGACAAGGGGAGTATACAGAATGTTAAGACTACACAAGGGTTAATGTGCCTTTTGGCAAACTCCAAGTGGGCTGTCATGGTCTGTCATGTGCCTTTTACTGAGGAGTGGCTTCCGTCTGGCCACTACCATAAAGGCCTGATTGGTGGAGTGCTGCAGAGATGGTTGTCCTGCTGGAAGGTTCCCCCATCTCCACAGAGAAACTCTAGAGCTCTGTCAGAGTGACCATCAGGTTCTTGGTCACTTCCCTGACCAAGGCCCTTCTCCCCCGATTGCTCAGTTTGGTCGGGCGGCCAGCTTTAGGAAGAGTCTTGGTGGTTCCAAACTTCTTCCATTTAAGAATGATAGAGGCCACTGTGTTCTTGGTGACCTTCAGTTCTACACAAATGTTTTGGTACCATTCCCCAGATCGGACAATTCCGACAATTCCGACAATTCCAATCGGACAATTCCTTCGACCTCATGGCTTGGTTGTTGCTCTGACATACACTGTCAACTGTAGGACCTCATACAGACAGGTGTATGAGTCCACAGGTGGACTCCAATCAAGTTACAGAAACATCTCAAGAATGAATAATGGAAACAGGATGCACTTGATCTCAATTTTGAGTGGCATAGAAAATAGTCTGAATACTTATGTAAATAAGATATCTCAGGGTTTTTTGTTTAATTAATGTGCAAACATTTCAAAAAACCTGTTTTCGGGTTCATATTATATGTAGATGAATGAGTTTATTTTTTTATTTAATCAATTTTAGAATAAGGCTGCAACGTAAGAAGATTTGGAAAAAGTCAAGGGGTCTGAATACTTTCCAAATGTACTATATATCTGTGTTGAATTGGATATTGCAGTATAGAATACATTGGAAGCATAAATACGGTATATTCATAATGTGCTAACAAACAATGTGCCTGCTCCAAAAGAAATTGACATGGTTAATATAATATAAATATAATATAAATGATACATTTTTATTATGGTATTGTTGTAATTGAATATACTGTAACATGCCATTATGGTACCTATAGGCTTATCTAGCGTTTCCTTGTCATGAAAAGCGTATCAAATGATCTTTAGAACAACAGCAGAATGTAATTAAAACACATGTTGAGGAGTTAGCTGATCTTTAAGAATAATAGCAGCTCAATGCTTATACTGTATTCAACAGGGGGAAAAAATCTGCTTGTTATGGCAGTGATGTTCCAACATCGCACAGGAATAAAAGCTTGATCCCTCATAAATATCAATACAATTCCATGTTGCAGAGAAGCTAATGAATTATGCAAGACACAAGCAGGATCACACAGACGGATGAGCTTCAGCGGAGAGAAGTGAGAAGTATGTACAACAATGCCAACACGTCCACCGGGAGGAGGAAAAGTTTAGATGAAAATAACCCAATCGAAATAGCCTCCTCAACCTCTGAGCCAGACAGGCATTTGTCAGCGGCTACCGTTGACCTCGAATTCCTCGGATGTCACCGCAGCACTTTTGCTTCGTCACCCCATCCATTACCCCCCTGCATATTCACACCCTCTAGCACTTTCAAAGGTGTTAAACAGTACCATGTGCCTTCACAGGGAGTGGGGTAAGATGCATTGATATGTCAGATATGTCGCCCCCCACCAATGGAGTGTTCTCGCATACTCTACATCTGTTATGTTGGCATCTTCAAAATAAAACACCTCCCATGGAAGATTTTTAGACGATGCCTCTGAGCCCTCTCTCCCATATCTTGGCATGATAGAGCTACTTTTCACAAGCCTATCTTTTTATTGAATGTTAGCACCGGTTTGGACTCATTCCCCATTGGTCTATTTCAAGTATTTTACTCCATAAAAAAAATGTTTTCTGTTGTAGATGTTGTTGATCTTGTACTGACTCCATTGCTTAAAAAGGAATCCAAATAATATCTTGGTGGTGTATTAATAAAACTGAAATATATTCTGTGCTTGTTCAAGCCTACCCTCTCTCCTGTCAAAGCCTTCACGTCCAAAGGGACTCAGCCCCGAATTCTTCGTTACCAGCAGGGACATGTGACCGGGAGAGTGAAAAAGGGTGACAAGTCAGGGAACAAAATGTCTGGAACTGTATACGGTCAATATATAGACTGGCCATTTTGTCTTCATTAACACCTGTGCAGGCATAGAAACACACATGACGCAGACTCAAAGACACACACATACACACAAACACACACACACCCCTCTTTGTCATGATTTATTTGTATTGATTGGACTGTTCCAATCTGTTTAGATTTGCCTGACCTTTTGCACTTCCTTGGTTGTTTCCCCCCCATTTCATTCCCTATTCCCCAGACACACCTCGCACCTCACCCCCAGACACACCTCGCACCTCACAAACCAGACACACCTCACAAATCAGACACACCTCGCACCTCACAAACGAGACACACCTCACAAACCAGACCCACCTCACACTCCACCCCCAGACACACTATACCAAAACCCCATCTACAGTTGACTTTTTCCATATTTTGTTACGTTAGTCTTATTCTAAAATGTATTAAATAGTTTTTTCCCCCCTCATCAATCTACACCAAATACCCCATAATGACAAATCAAAAAATGGTTTTTATTCATTTTTGCAAATGTATTAAAAATTTAAAAACAAAAATACCTTATTTACATAGAGTGGCTTACGAAAGTATTCACCCCTTTCGCATTTTTCCTATGTTGCCTTATATCCTGGAATTAAAATAGATTTTTGGGGGGTTTGTATCACTTGATTTACACAACATGCCACTTTGAAGATACACATTTTGTTTTGTGAAACAAACAAGAAATAAGACAAAAAAATACAATTACAGCAATTACAGCTGCAAATCTCTTGGGGTATGTCTCTATAAGCTTGGCACATCTAGCCACTGGAATTTTTGCCCATTCTTCAAGGCAAAACTGCTCCAGCTCCTTCAAGTTGGATGGTTTCTGATGGTGTACAGCAATCTTTAAGTCATACCACAGTTTCTCAACTGGATTGAGGTCTGGGCTTTGACTAGGCCATTCCAAGACATTTAAATGTTTCCCCTTAAACCACTCGAGTGTTCCTTTAGCAGTATGCTTAGGGTCATTGTCCTGCTGGAAGGTGAACCTCTGTCCCAGTCTCAAATCTCTGGAAGACTGAAACAGGTTTCCCTCAAGAATTTCCCTGTATTTAGCACCATCCATCATTCCTTCAATTCTGACTAGTTTCCCAGTCCCTGCCGATGAAAAACATCCCCACATAATGATGATGCTGCCACCACCATGATGGTGTTTTCAGGGTCATGAGAGGTGTTGGGTTTACACCAGACATAGCATTTTCCTTGATGGCCAAAAAGCTCAATTTTAGTCTCATCTGACCTTTGTACCTTCTTCCATATGGTTGGGTAGTCTCCCTCATGCCTTTTGGCGAACGCGAAACATGTTTGCTTATTTTTTTCCTTTATGCAATGGCTTTTTTTCTGGCCACTCTGCCCGTAAAGTCCAGCTCTGTGGAGTGTACGGCTTAAAGTGGTCCTATGGACAGATACTCCAATGTCCGCTGTGGAGCTTTGTAGCTCCTTCAGGGTTATCTTTGGTCTCTTTGTTGCCTCTCTGATTAATGCCCTCCTTGCCTGGTCTGTGAGTTTTGTGGGCGGCCCTCTCTTGGCAGGTTTGTTGTGGTGCCATATTCTTTCAATTTTTTAACAATGGCTTTAATGGTGTTCCGTGGGATGTTAAAAGTTTCATATATGTTTTATAACCTAACACTGATTTGTACTTCTCCACAACTTTGTCCCTGACCTATTTGGAGAGCTCCTTGGTCTTCATGGTGTCGCTTGCTTGGTGGTGCCCCTTGCTTAGTGGTGTTGCAGACTCTGGCGCATTTCAGAACAGGTGTATATACACACTGAGATCATGTGACAGATCATGTGACACTTAAGTAAAGTCCACCTGCGTGCAATCTAACTAATTACGTGACTTCTGAAGGTAATTGGTTGCACCAGATCATATTTAGGGGCTTCATAGCAAAGGGGGTGAATACATATGCATGCACCACTTTTCCGTTTTTTTATTTATTTTTTTAAATCAAGTACTTTTTAAAATTTCACTTCACCAACTTGGACTATTTTGTTTATGTCCATTATATGAAATCTAAATAAAAATCAATTTAAATTACAGGTTGTAATGCAACAAAATAGGAAAAACTCCAAGGGGGATGAATACTTTTACAAGGCACTGTAACTATTCAGACCCTTTGCATCCTGTTTCCATTGATCATTCTTGAGATGTTTCTACGACTTGATTGGAGTCCACCTGTGGTAAATTAAATTGATTGGACATGATTTGGAAAGGCACCCACCTGTCTATATAAGGTCCCACAGTTGACAGTGCATGTCAGAGCAAAAAACCAAGCCATAAGGTCGAAGGAATTGTCCATAGAGCTCTGAGACAGGATTGTGTCGAGGCACAGATCTTGGGAAGGGTACCAAAACATTTCTGCAGCATTGTAGGTCCCCAAGAACACATTCGCCTCCATAATTCTTAAATGGAAAAGTTTGGAACCACCAAGACTCTTCAAAGAGATGGCCGCAGTCAGGGAGGTGACCATGAACCCGATGGTCACTCTGAGAGAGCTCCAGAGTTCCTCTGTGGAGATGGGAGAACCTTCCAGAAGGACAACCATCTCTGCAGCACTCCCCCAATCATGCCTTTATGGTTGAGTGGCCAGACAGAAGCCACTCCTCAGTAAAAGGCACATGACAGCCTGCTTGAAGTTTGCCAAAAGGCACCTAAAGGACTCTCAGATCATGAGAAACAAGATTCTCTGGTCTAATGAAATCAAGATTGAACTCTTTGGCCTGAATGCCAAGCATCATGTCTGGAGGAAACCTGGCACCATCCCTATAGTGAAGCATGGTGGTGGTGGCAGCATCATACTGTGGGGATGTTTTCCAGTGGCAGGGAGTGAGAAACTAGTCAGGATCAAGGGAAAGATGAACGGAGCAAAGTGCAGAGAGATCCTTGATGAAAACCTGCTCCAGAGCTCTCAGGACCTCAGACTGGGGCAAAGATTCACTTTCCAACAGGACAATGACCCTAAGCACACAGCCAAGACAACGCAGGAGTGGCTTCGGGACAAGTCTCTGAATGTCATTGAGTGGCCCAGCCAGAACCAGGACTTGAACCCGATCAAACATTCCTGGAGAGACCTGAAAGTAACTATGCAGCCATGCTCCCCATCCAACGTGACATAGCTTGAGGGGATTTGCAGAGAAGAATGGGAGAATCTCCCCAAATACAGGTGTGCCAAGCTTGTAACGTCATACCTAAGAAGACTTGAGGCTGTCAAATTGCTGCCAAAGGCGCTTCAAAAAAGTACTGATTGTAAGGTCTGAATACTTATGTAAATGTGATATTTCAGTTTAAATTGTCTAATAGATTTGCAGAAATTTCTAAAAAAATTTTTTGCTTTGTCATGGGGTATTGTGTGTTGATTGATGAGGAGAAAACAATAACTTTTTAATCCATTTCAGAATAAGGTTGTAACGTACCAAAATGTGGAAAAAGTCAAGGGGTCTGAATACTTTCCAAATGCACTGTATCTACAGCCCTCAAGAAGTATTTGGTCCTTCAATCATTCTTCTTACAATGAAACTGTATGTTACTCTCACACACCTTTCCCTTTAATCTATTCTCTCTTTTACCTACCAGCTGTGTTTTGGAAAACATTTCCAACTGATGAGAGAAACAGGGAGGGTGGGGCAGTCCCACATTCTTTACGTAATTTATGAGCTTTATTGAAGAGATAGAACAGTGTTTGAAAGACGGGGAAGGGTGAGTCAAAGGGCAGTGGGCCCGGATTCAAACCCATGCTGACTCTAGCATCCATGTTTGCCGGGGTCAGCGGCCATCATTGCTGGACCACACAGGAAGGGTATTCTCAAGGAAAGTGATGAAGCTGGTAATGGGATTACTTTGAACCACAGAGAGAGGCAATTCGTTCAATATTTCCAAATGTAAAGAAAAATGTTACACAATACTTATAAAACCTGAGAAAACATGTTGGACCCACCTATCCAATATGTATGTTAGTGAATGGGTGAGAAGTCACTTACTGAAGAAGATGTACTCCGTATAGCTGCTCCAGATTTTGTCGTCCCTGTACTGGTTGACAAAAGCGGCTGTTCCCGTGGAGTTACACGCCACCATTGTAAAGCCCACCTCAGAAAGCCGGTCAAATGCCTGCTCCAGGTAGGTGAACTTGAGGTAAAACCGCGAAGTGTACTTCTCCGGCGGCCTGTCGGGGTCCCGGCTCTCGTTCAGTGTTTCCCCAAACACCTCTTTGGCCAGGGCGATGCGTCCGCACACCATGATCCGTGCCACTCGTCGGAACTTGGCGTCGGCTTGGTTGTCTCGCACTGTAGTGTAGGAGCCCCTGTAGCCGATGGTGATGAACCCTGACCTCTTGTCTGAGGAAGTTGAGGTTCGACCTGTGGGGTACTCGCTGCTTTGCGAGCTCTCCTCGATGTCGCTGTGGCAGCCCTCATCGTTCATGGAGCCCTGCTTGGAACCTACGCGGGGCCCCAGGAGGCGCAGCAGCTCGCCCAGCTGGAAGTGCTCAGCCTCCCGCTGCAGACGCTCGCGCTCGGGAAAGTGGTCGGGCAGCACCAGCTGGCGGTCTCGCAGGAAGTCCAGCACGTAACGGAACAGGAAGCCATCGCGGTCGATGAAGAATCGACCTCGGCTGTCCCTCGGCAGCTCCCGCGGTGGGCACCGGGCGAACATGGCGTGCAGGGTGGTGTCGGGCACACTGACCAGGGTAGAGCGCTTGGTGACGTACACTTGGCCACCCACATTTAGCTCCACCACCTCTGGGGTCGGGGGCGGGGCCGGGGCGGACACCTCGCTGATGGGCAGAATGGTTTCCTTCATGGCCATGGTCCCGTAGTTCCACCGGGTTATAGAGAGAAATCAAACACCTCCCCTTCCAAACTCATTAAGGTATAGATCCTCTCAAACAAGCTCAGTGAAGAGCAAGAGAAGAAAAAGGTCCCAATAGAATCAGCAGTGGTCACCAAGGAGTTCACAGCATAGCCGGTGCTGAAGTTTGAAAGAGACAGAGGACTACATCCCTGCTGTTAGAATTAGCTGAGGAGGAAGAGAGAGAGAGAGAGAGAGAGAGAGAGAGAGAGAGAAAAGATGGAGACAGAGTATCCGTTCCCCCAGCCACTGTCACCTCACTAATGGAGAGAGCAAATGCCAGGAGAGAGCGATAGGAGAAAAAACTCCCTCTGAGCGACTCCCAGCATCATTTGTCCAGAGTCTGGGGGAAACCATGATGACATAATCCTCTGTGTGAAAGGGGAGGTGCTGCAGTTCCAGCCTTTTAAAGGGGCAGTATTATAAATATTTATTCAATACAATATTCCCTAACTCCATCTACCCTTAAAGTCTGAAGAGGATCTGGAAACAAAAAGTATATAAAAAAAACATTATAAACAGATACAAACATTCAGACATTAATGAATCCCAGCATTTTAGAATGTTGATTAGTGTCAATGCCAAATTGACATATGTAAACATATTTCACTTAATTTAAGTGTTTTTTTTAACAAAGGCGCCAATGTATTAAACAACCCTATCTCCTACACAATATGTATTTTTGGTTGATTGGAAATGCACCAATACTGTAGTAGTGGCAAATATCCAACAAACATTTCCATATTTCAACAGCGCCATCTGTTGGAATGCTGCAAAACATTTAACAGAAACCCATGATCTAAAATGTTCTGTATCTAATTACTAAAAACATGATTATGAGGTCTTGTTTTGGCCTTACAAATAACATTAATATTTTGAAATGTAGAAATGCTTAACAAAATCGTCATCATTGATATTGTTGAGGAGACGATCTGAATATGAACAGTAGACAACAGGGGTTCGTATTCATTACGTTTTGCAACAGAATCAGCGTAATGAAGTAATGAATACACCCCGATAGACACACACCCAAAATAAATTATGAGGTGTAGGCCTATATAAACACACTAATTACAACAACAAAAATCCTGTAGCTGTGTAAAGATATTTGTGTATTTATGTACATGTCTATTCAAAGATAATCCAATCGTCCCCCAAGCACTTACTGATCCAATTAATTAGCTCAACCAAACATATTCCCAAAACTTTTCTGACTATACCATTCTATCTGACATCCCTGAAGCAAAAAAATACCACGGTTCTGCACAGATGCTGAAAGGTCATTGAGCACAATGACACGTTACAAGGCTACGCCGTTAATCAACGTCAGGTAACCAGCAGCCTCTTGTCTCTAAGGTGTAAAATACCTATCACTATCACTGGGAACAGCCGACAACTAACAGCAAACACCTTGTCTTTCCAATCTCCACAGGCCTCTTGATTGAATGAGCTTCCAAGGTTATTAAACCTTCAATATCCTCATGCGATCAGTAAACTTTCCCCAGTCTACTTGGATGTAGAGCATCCTTGAATGTGCTTTCCGCGCTGGAGAAGGTCCAAAGCAGCTGTTTTTATCTCAATATTTAATCATTTCTGGGTAACAATTAAGTACTTTACTGTGATTGTTTTCAATTAAAATGGTCAAAAAGAAACCAAATTAGCTTCTTAACAAAGAGCAATTTCTCAAACAATAATTGGTTTGTTTGGGGAAGGAAAACAAAACTTTTGCTGATATTGATAGAGAGCAGTGGTTGGAACCAAAATAATTTTCCTTTTGTTTAGTTCTGAACAGAACCATTATTTTGGGGGTTCTGTTCCATTGTTCTGACCTGCAAAAGAAAGTTCTGAACGCTTTGAACCAAAAAAAGCACTAGTTTATATTGTTATTTTCTCTTCCTTTTTAAACTTCTGAAATCATAATTTTTTATTTATTTAGCTCTTCATTTAATTACTTCACCAAACAGTGTGGATAGAGCTTGCTATGGAGCGCACTAGAGCTAGCTAGCTAACACGCTTGTGTGTGCAGAGCAGCACCAGAATTAAAAACACATCTTACCTTTTTGTAGTTAATAAATCCAATGTGAAATGTGATGACTATAGTATCCTTAACTAGCATTGAAAAAGTTTATGCATTATTCTCTAATTAAACATTTCTGAATCATGCTTGTAAAGTTGAGAGGCTACAGTAGCTTATGCTTCGGAGGATGGGGGGGTAGTGCAGGTAGCCTACATGCGCACACACTGGCAGGAAGACACAGGAAGATGTTTCTGAGTGACAGAGAGAGGGCTTTGCATAGGCGCTCTGTTGTGTTTTTTTGTGGGACTGAAAAAAAGGCCCGGGACGTAAAAGCGCTTCCCAGGCTTTTAAAATACGGTTCTGTTCCAGAACAGAATAGATCCCTTTCATTCCCGGTTCTGATTCTGAATATTTCGTTGTTTTCCGGTTTCCTGTTGTGTTCCCTGAACCGGTTCCAATCCCTGGTAGAGGTTGGGAACTCGCTTTCTTATTGGTCTGTTAACTAATTTACCACATGGCGATGTCACCATGGAAGGCCAAAACTCCATCCCACCAAAACAGGCTGAAATTTCAGGCATCTTTTCAAACAGCTCTTACACTAAAATGGCATTATCATTATTTTCACAATTTCACTGAATACTCATAGTGTGGAAAGATATATAAAACACAGGGAAATCACGTTTTTGAATGCACTGGGCCTTTCATTTATGTCTAATGACCCATGATGCTTTGCTGCACTGGGTCATAGCCAACGTGCTGCCTCTGCAGAAACTCTGGGCGTGTTTGAGTGGTAATCCGAAAGCAACCGACTGTAGATGAAAGTCAATTAATGAAGTCAGGAGAGGTGCATCTACAACAGCTGAAAGTCGGACACTAATGTGGTGTTTCAAAGACAACGCTCAGATCAAAATGGCAGTGTTGCCACTGTTAATCAAGGTTTTTCTTTATAATGTCGAAATAAACATGCCTCTAACATTCATATCACACATTCACAAACTGAAATCATATGTGTGTTCAACGTACAATCAATTACTGAGAGAGAGCTCCAAGTATCACATTAATTTGTATATAGCCTATCCACTGTATAGCCTACATAAAATTGGGTCCTGTTTCAGTCATGTCTTTGGTCACGTTCACCAGGGGTGTCATACACCCCAAATCTGTAAATTGGAGAATTTTGCATTTTTCAAGGACCTAAAACAGATTTTTCCTGCAATCTAGAACCATAACCGTAATCACAATTGTTTAACTTATTAGGACATGTAACACCTTCATCGGCATTCCAGCAGTGTATTTGATTTGCGCATGTGCTAGCGCCAGCCGAGCGAGCCTCCATCTTTAGCACCGGTGAAGTGAGTTCGGAACAACTGAATGTATGAGTCTTATGCATTCATTATACTACACCGATTCAGAAACCCAAAAGTTTTCACACACAAACTTTATATGTCCGAACTCAAATATCAAATATGCTTACCAAAAATAACATGGTCACTGTGGTATAACTTTCATTTTGATTGGTGATTTTCTGCATTTATCAGGTAGCCCTATTTCAGATGTGTCCATGTAAACAGGATTATTAGGGAAATCGTTTATTAGGGAAAGCATGTAAACGTTTTAATCTAACTATTATATTAGTCTGATTATCCACAATAATCACTTTATTGTGTACATGTAACTGTACTCAATGCGTATGCAGGTTGCTTAGGATTCAAACCTTCACAAGCAGCCCAATTCCTGATTGTGATTTGTACCACATACAATGTAAAGTATTGGATTCTTTACACCACACTAAGACATTATCCCATTCCACTACCTTTTTCAAGCTTTTTTTCTTAAATGAAAGCTAGCTTTGCTTTTGTACATACCATCAGGCTTGATTGAGTGAGCTGTTTGTAGCAATGTGGTACCTGCCTGTATTTCCTTAACTTTTTGAGAAGAAAAAAAATATAAAGAATTTGTTGGGGGTCAGTAGGTGCCCAACATAACAACAGGTGGTGGTGTGTTGGACACAGTAGCTCAGATAGATAGACCCTGTCTGCATTCCTGATTTCTGTAACTGCTAGCTTACCTGTGTAATATTGACATAAGCTTAGAAACACTTTTTATCAATTGCTGTGCTGATCAATGGGCAGTTCATTACCTCTGTGAAATGAATATAAAGTCTAACATTCTGTTTGTCTGTATTTATATTTGCAATAAAGATGGTGATGCTACAATAATACTAATTTACAATTGGCCTATAGAAATACATACAGCATGTTAATGAACATTACTGAAAATACACAAATAATCAACATGTTACTGAACAGTTTAGAAGGCCTAGTTGTAGTACTAAAAATATCTAAGCATAACTCTTGAGCTGTCTGTATCCTTCTGACTGGTGGTTCTTTTTAAAAATAAACGAAATATGCTTCTTTGCATCCCTGCTAAAATCTGGGTAAAAGATAGACAGGAATGTGAGTCTTATTCAGTACATTTAGTTATAGTGTCACGGTTGTCGTCTTCGTCTTCTGACGATAGTGCGAAATCGTCATCAGAAAATGTGGACCAATATGCAGCAGGTACGTGAATGCTCATCTTGACTTTTATTAACTATAAGAACGAACATACAAAATAACAAAATACGAAGACGAACAACTAAACAGTCTGGCAAAGCATAGGGCTTTACACAGAACAATCACCCACAAATCACAAACACACCCTTATATATGAGACTCTCAATCAAAGGCAGATAGACAACACCTGCCTTCAACTGAGAGTCCCAATCCCAATTAACCAACATAGAAACACACTCACCAGACTAGACATAGAAATACATAAACAGACTATAAACCAAAACCCCGGAAATACTAAATCAAACACCCTTAATCAAACACACCACCCTGAACCACATAAAACAAATACCCTCTGTCACGCCCTGACCAAACTACAAAACAATTAACCTTATATACTGGCCAGGACGTGACATATAGCTTGCTTTTCAACGTTGCCAGCAGGCATGCCAGCTAAGATATTTAGTTAGACAAGCTAACTACTTTAACTTGATTAATAGCCTGAAATGGCTTATTGGTAGGGCTGGCTAAAGCTAACATCATAAAAATAAAATAAAAGAAGTGTCTAGTAATTTTACAAAGAGAGAAAAAAATATTTTACTTAAAAAAAAAAGATATTAAGGGCACGTGCCCCCTATGGGCATGACGTCTCTGACGTTCGTGTGGGTCAAACAAAAAACACCCCAATGATTGGTTAACTATAGAGTCTCCCACAATGCTGGCGATGGCTGATGTTTTGAGTATCTGAGTACCTTCACTGATGGCTAGCACCCTTAAGATTTTTTGGGGTCAATATTCGGAAATATATTGTCCCGTCTTTCAAATCTCCCTGAGCTCTAAAACAGCAACATTTTCTCTCAGCCTCATGGGGGCAAAATGTGTAAAATATCGTGAGATTAGCTATAGAACTGCACATTTTTCTCTCTGCCCCATGGCAAAATAAATACATATCCAGGGGTTGGTGCCCTTGCTTGGACCTAGCAAGGGGGCCCCGCGAAACTGCGCTACTCCACTGGGCACCAGGATTTGAACTTGGGACCTCTTAATCTGCAGTCAAATGTTCTACTAGTTAGCTATACCACCAAGCTAAATATGCCTATTTAAAAGGGATTTTCAGGGCCAGCAAATGTTCAGATTATTTTTATTTGAGTGTTGTTGCAAGCTCAAAGCAGCCAAACATTTTGCATCTAGATTTGAGGGGTGGGGGGGAATTTCCCTTATGATTTTAGTAGCATATTTTAAATTGTTGGTGTTGAGCTAGGGTATGGCGACTGCCATATCCTGCCATACCCAAATGACGCCCCTGGTCTCAAAGCATACTCATCAAGTTGAGTATCCTTATCTCACCACACTCTCCACATTTCTCTTGAAAAGACAAGAGCGTTCCTCAAGTAAAATAGTTTTTTTATTATAATAGATAAAGCATGTCAAAAACAGGCCGATTATAAAAGTAGTAAAAGAGACTGGATGCTTCTTCAACTGTAGAGATCGACATTATTAGCTAAGTTTATTAATATGTGAAAAATGAAATACAAAACTCCATGTAAACAATTTAAAACAATGATAAACATTTCTTATGATGAAAAGTCTCTTCACAATTAGTTTCCAAGTAACCACACGTCAAATTAAAAACATAAAAAGTGGAAACACCATAGAAACGCTGATGAAAACTCTGTCCTTTTACGTTTGGATTGAACTCAAAGCTTCCATTTAGTCATCAGAACAAAAACTAATGTATACATGTGTCCTAACTATACAACAATTTAAACAAAAAACAATCAATCAATAGATAGAACTTAGAAAGTCGACAAACACTCAATCTTAAACTAAGGACAACACAGGTTTTAACTAACCTTAGGTTTAAACTATTTGACAATGAGAATAATCTCAAAGCATTCTAGAAAGCATTCGCCTACTCTCGTCTACTCCCTTCTCCTCTCTTCTCCTTTCTTCTGTTCGCCCAACCTCAGCTCTCCCCTGCAGGGATACCATTTCCACACTCTCCCCTTATTCTCTCTTCTGCCTCCTGGTGGTGTTGAAGTACAGCTAGAGGGCCCTGGTGGTCGTCACTAACGTGGACCAGTCTGATGGTGAAAGCAGTCAGAGGAGAGGCTGGAATAAAAACACATTTGACAATTTGATCTGATCATCAGATCGATCTGTGGAAAATCATTCCAAATCTGGCAAAGTACAAAAAGTCTGGTTCATTCTCAGTTACCTGAAGCAGTGAGGGAGAGGAGCTTAGGCTCAGAGGAGAAGTTTTGAGAGAAAACATCATTCCCGTAAACACAGCTGTAGTTCCCTTGGTGGTAGTCGTCTGCAGCAGGGAAGAGGAAGGCAGCAGAGTAATTGACAGCTGGCTGAGTCTGGAATCTGTTGGAGACGTTGAGCATGAGGAAGAAGGAGCCTCCTGGTGACCAGAAGCCTCTCCCATTGAGACAGTCCAGGATATATCAGGCTGCAGCAGGACTCTCTCAGCTGATGGGGTAGAATTTCCAGACAAATAGGCTTTACCCTCCCAGAGTGCAGGCTCAGAGTCAGTGCAGATAAATGAGTCTCCCTGCTTGATTACAAAGGTGGAGGGCGCTACGTTTGAAACAGTAGAGCCACAGCCCAGTTGTCTATTTACTGATTATGACCTGTGTGTTTGTGTCTCCTCAGATTAGCCACCAGCCTTTGGTTCAGTCAGACTGGTGAATGAGACCAGCCCCTGCATTGGGACAGTGGAGGTCTTTGACCAAGAAGAATGGACGGGAGTATGTAGAGGCATGACAAATGACAAATGCCAAGGTGATGTGTGGACAGCTGGGCTGTGGGCATCCTGTTGATGCACCTAAAGGTCCTTAATTTGGAAAAGGGCGCAAAGTAAGGTCAGTTGTTTGTCTTGGCATTGAGTCTACTCTTGGGCAGTGTCAAATGCACAGTGACATAGAGTATTTGGGATGAGAGCAGTGCCAATGTGGTCTGTTCGAAGTTTGTGAGGCTTGTGAATGGAGCTGGTCTATGCTCTGGGAGAGTGGAGGTCCAATCAGTCTGGATCTCAGTGGGCTTCAGTGTATGAAGCTGACTTTAACTCACAGGATGCAGAGCTAGTGGGGGGGTGAGGGTCCAACCTGGACTACAGAGTTCCAGTGTAAAGGTAATGAGTCTCTTCTCCTGCTCTGTAGCACTTCAGCCAGAGAAGAACACACCTGTTTACCTGACAATGCTGTTGCCCTGACCTGCTCACAGCCTGATGATGTGAGACTGGTGAAAGGAGGCAGTCGCTGTGCAGGTACACTGGAGGTGTATAAGGATTAAAAACAAGTCAATGTTTTGTAATGCCTCAAAAATATTTAAATTAAGGCAATACGTATTTTGAATAGACTTATTGAAGATTTATATCAGATTAATGTTCTACCGTTGAGCTAAACCCCCTCATGCTGACAACATAGGCATCAAAATGCATATACAAGTTTAAACAACTTGATTTTAAGGGGGCACCAGGATTTGAATCTGGGACCTCTTGATCTGCAATCAAATGCTCCTCCATTGAGCTATGACCCCTCATATAGACGATATACCAGTTGGAGGTGACACAATACAGGCCTCAAACTGCAGTTCAAACTGTTTGATTTAAAAGGTGCACCAGGATTTGAGACATGACAGGGAGAAAGTGGAAAGTGACTTTTCAACTATCCTCATTTCACCAATGTTCCTGAAGAGGCCAGTAGAGGACAAGAAAATATGCTGTTTTTTGCCATTATGCCATTTTAATTCCTTCTATTGACAAACTATTGAGTATAAAATACATTGACTAGCCTAAGCAATATTGTTTTATTAATTTGGTGTGTAATATGACGTCTTTGTCAATGATGTGTCTTTCTTTTTAATCATCATTAACTGAATCTTTAGGCTACAGCAGCTGAATCTAATGTGAATTTGGATTCCATGAGATAAATCATATCTGGTCTGGATTGGTTTAAACTGCTGAAATGTGAAGGATGACTGCTTAGGCAAAAGTCAAACCAGGTTAGCTATGCTGCATGTTCAAAAATGTTGCTCATCTGAATTTCTCCTTTAGCAGTGAACTTGTTGCATTGTGTTTAGGCACTATTCGCTCTTAAATTCACTCTCTGTAAGTTCGCGATACCATTCACGAGCGGGCTTCCAGCAAGAAACAACAACAATTGAGCAATATTCATCCCATGGTATCTTCATATGCTAATATGACTTGTTGTGTCATCAGCAAACTTAATGATGGTGTTGAAGTCGTGCCAGTACGGAGAAAAAAAAAATGTATGAAATGAAATGTATGCATTCACTACTGTAAGTCGCTCTGGATAAGAGCGTCTGCTAAATGACTAAAATGTAAATGTAAATGTAAAATGTGCCTGGCCGTGCAGTCATGAGTGAACAGGGAGTACAGGAGGGGGCTGAGTACGCACCCCTGAGTGGCCACCGCGTTGAGGATCAGCGTGGTGGATGTGTTGTTTTCTACCCTTACCACCTGGGGGTGGCCCGTGAGGAAGTCCAGGATCCAGTTTCAGAGGGAGGTGTTTAGTCCTAGGGTCCTTAGCTTAGTGATGAGTTTTGAGGGCACTATGGTGTTGAACGCTGAACTGTAGTCAATAAATAGCATTTTCAGATAGGGGTTCCTTTTGTCCAGGTGTGTAAGGGCAGTGTGGAGTGCAATAGAGATTGCACCATCTGTGGATCTGTTGGGGTGGTATGAAAATTGGAGTGGGTCTAGGGTTTCTGGGATAATGGTTTTGATGTGAGCCATGACCAGCCTTTCAAAGCACTTCATGGCTACAGACGTGAGTGCTATGGTTGGTAGTCATTTAGGCAGGTTACCTTAGTGTTCTTGGGCACAGGCACTATGGTGGTCTGCTTGAAACATGTTGGTATTACAGACTCAGACAGGGAGAGGTTGAAAATGTCAGTGAAGACACTTCGTCAGTTGGTCAACGCATGCTCGGAGTACACGTCCTGGTAATCCGTCTGGCCCTGCGTCCTTGTGAATGTTGACCTGTTTAAAGGTCTTACTCACATCGGCTGCGGAGAGCGTGATCACACAGTTATCTCGAACAGCTGATGCTGTCATGAATGTTTCAGTGTTACTTGCCCTGAAGCGAGCATAGAAGTAATTTAGCTCGTCTGATAGGCTCGTGTCACTGGGCAGCTCTCGGCTGTGCTTCCCTTTGTAGTCTGTAATGGTTTGCAAGTCCTGCCACATCCGACGAGCGTCCGAGCCGGTGTAGTACGATTCGATCTTAGTCCTGTATTGACGCTTTGCCTGTTTGATGGTTCGTTGGAGGGCATAGCGGGATTTCTTATAAGCTTCCATGTTAGAGTCCTGCTCCTTGAAAGCAGCACCTCTACCCTTTAGCTCTGTGCAGATGTTGCCTGTAACCATAGCTTCTGGTTGGGGTATGTACGTACAGCCACTGTGGGGAGGACGTCATCAATGCACTTATTGATGAAGCCAGTGACGGACGTGGTGTACTCCTCAATACCATCGGAAGAATCCCGGAACATATTCCAGTCTGTGCTAGCAAAACTGTCCTGTAGCTCAGCATCTGCTTCATCTGACCATTTTTTTTATTGACCGAGTCACTGGTGCTTCCTGCTTTAATTTTTGCTTGTAAGCAGGAATCAGGAGGATAGAATTATGGTCAGATTTGCCAAATGGAGGGCGAGGGAGAGCTTTGTACGCGTCTCTGTGTGTGGAGTAAATGTGGTCTACAGTTTTTTCCCTCTGGTTGCACATTTAACATGTTGGTAGAAATTAGGTCAAATGGATTTAAGTTTCTCTGCATTAAAGTTCCAGGCCACTAGGATGAACGTTTTCCTGTTTGCTTATGGCCATATACAGCTCATTGAGTGCGGTCTTAGTGCCAGCATCGGTTTGTGGTGGTAAAAAGACAGCTACGAAGAATATAGATAAACTCTCTAGGTAGATAGTATGGTCTACAGCTTATCATGAGATACTCTACCATAGTCGAGCAAAACCTTGAGACTTCCTTAGATATCATGCACCAGCTGTTGTTTACCAATATACATAGACCGACACCCCTTGTCTTACCAGGCTGCTGTTCTATCCTGCCGATAGTGTATAACCCACCAGCTGTTCGTTATTCATGTCGTCGTTCAGCTACGACTCGGTGAAATATTAGATATTACAGTTTTTAAATGTCACGTTGGTAGGATATACATGCTTGTAGTTTGTCCACTATATTATCCAGCGATTGTATGTTGGCCAATAGGACATATGGCAAAGGCAGATTAGCCACTCGTCGCCGGATCCTCACAAGGCACCCCGATCTCCTTCCGAAACCTCCGTCTCTTTCTCCTGCGAATGACGGGGATGAGGGCCTGTTCGGGTGTCTGGAGTAAATTCCTCTCGTCCAACTCATTAAAGAAAAATTCTTTGTCCAGTTCAAGGTGTGTAATCGCTGTTCTGATGTCCAGAAGCACTTTTCAGTTATAAGAGACATTATGTATAAAATAAGCAGCAACATTATGTACAAAAAAAGTTACAAATAAGGTGAAAAAACTAACAAAATAGCTTGGTTGGTTTAGAGACAATAAAACGGCCGCCATCCCCTCTAGTACCATCTTCTGTGTGTGTGTGTATGTGTGTGTGCAAAAATAAATGTTGGAATCACCGTACTTGAAGACTAGCTCAACGCCAATGCCATCCTCCTTTCTTTCATGTTGGCAAAACAGTCTATGGCTCTGTCATACAGTACGCTTTTAGTTTTTGTTGTCATAGGCTATCTAGCTAAATTGCTTGCGAGCCTAACTTCCTTGCATGGGCAACAATGAACCAGCTAAGTTAGCTAGCTAGTTAACGTGAGACTAAGAGGGCTAGGCTACATCTAGACTAAATATTGAACTTCAAACCTCCCGGGCCAGTGGCACGACATATTAATCAGAATCGCCATCATAATCATTGGCCTGTACTGAGAATTATGTCAAAACCACAAGTCCAAATCCCCATCTTCATCCATGGCTGAGGAAAAAGCTGATTTAGCGAGCTAGCTACTGCATGACATCAACACAAGCGGACCAAATACTAAAATTATGTTTTGCTTAGGATGTGATTTGATTGGTGTGATGCCAAATCCAAACTGGTTTCCCTTGGGGGGAGTTTTGCTACACCAGGACAACCCACAGTTGAGCTCAGCTCATTCTTTAATAATTTTTTAATCAAGGGAAGCCAAATGCTTGCTGGCATCAATCAATCAAACGCTACAGCCGCAACATGTCATAATCTTTTGGTCCAGACAGCATCAGAGACATGGGCTACACGTACTGAGAGGGGTGGTGTTTCCCTCGCTCAGATGATTTCTCCGGTGAGATTTAGCCACTTGCGAATTTACAGAAAATTCTAAAAACACAGAGAGAGAAGAAATACATGTTTTTTGGGGGGGGGGGGGGGGGGGTTTGGTCAAATATTTGGGGAAGCCTGGCTTCCCTTGGCATCCATGAATACACGCCACTGATGAAAAACAATATTCACAGCAGTTTAGATGGTACAATGATTCTCTATGCTATACTTGCTTGTTTTGTCACATAAACTGAAATTAGGCCAACCATTACAATTTTAGCAACCAGGAAATGGAGGAGTGAATTCTGCATAGTGCATCCTTATATCGCTGCAGTTGCTCCTCACCAACTGCACCAGGCAACGATCACCTGCATTGTGGGAGGGACTATTTGTCAACTGATCATTAGGAGAGTAAAAGAAGGGACTGAAACAGGAACCAGCTTTGCTGTTATTCTAAAAGCAACAGGGAACACAAATAAAAGTGATATTTGAGACCGCTTCCTAACCAATTAATTGTACAAACGTTATGTTTTCAGTTTGTAAGTGTGTGATATGAGAGTATAGAAAAGTTTATTTTGACATCTATAAATATTTTTTTTTAAATAAAAATTGCAGCTATGTTGACACTGACATGTTCATCTGAGCCTTGCAGTGTCCGTCTTTCGGCTATTACAGATGCACCTCCCCCAACTTCACTCGCCTTCGTTAGGCGTACTGCTCGAACACACCCAATGATAATTCTCTTCCACTGCTCTGTGTTGCTGCTGTCGGGAAGCTGGCTGTGTGATCAGGAGTGGCTGATGGAATTGCTTGCTGTCTTTGCATTGGCTGACCGCACAGCAGCGCTGCTCCGTGTATTTTTAGCCATTGATGCAATTCATATTGCGGTGCGAGCGAGGCGACTCCGTCCACAGTCCCAGTAGGCCACACGGGAGTTACAGGGGGTAGCTGCACGTGCAGTACTGGAGGTTTGAGACATAGACCGAAGGAGAGTGGGGGAGACTGACTACACAGCAAGTCAAGTAAAAATAAATAAACGGCATTATCGGGTTTTCACCGTCAGGTGCTGAGGCTGTAGCCTGGGGATTTTCCAACAGCCTACAGTTGTAGATTTATTGTTGGTCTATTTTAACACTGAGCAGCTTTGCAAATGGCAAGTCCCGCTGCAGATAGAGGACAACCACACCAGCGACATCCCCTCTCCGAATCGGCCTCGGAGCCCGCGTTTCTAGAAGCGCAGAAATGGATTGAGGTGAGTCACTGTCCTTATCAAACTCATACGGCACGTTATTAGACTGCAGAATGACCAAATAGGCCTACAATTTACAGACTTGTAATTTGCCTAAAAGTCTAAAGCCCCGTCACGTTATCATATTATTATGTCACAAACGCACAGTAAACCATGCTAACCGGTTTTATTGCCAAGTCACCTGTTGAATAAGTGACGCAAATTCGTCATCCCTATTGCCCTACGAACAGTAGCCTCTGCTGTGGAGCTGGGTGCGCGTTTGGTTGAAAACAAAGAATGCATCATCTGGAATGGATCTTTTTTTTTTGCCTCATTGCGAGCTTGTCGGACAATAATCGCACAAACGGGTTTTTGTTCTGTGAGAATTGAAATCACGGCATTCACTGGCCGCGTTGCACTTGGCTTTGTTAGACTGTGATTAGCTGTTACATTGTTCTATTCAACACATTGTTTTAGGTTGTTGTGATGTGAACTAAGCTTGGTAAACTAGGCCTACGTGAAATAACTTTGAGGCATTAGTTTCTATTCTAGACACTTATTTTAAAAACTGTAGATGATAATAGTCTATCCATTTCACCCTTTCAGCCTTTAACCCCCACAGACATGTACTTTATCAGAAGTTTGTGTACTTTATCACCATATGTATTGTTTTGAGCTTACACCATTATTGTTGTAGCATGTTAATATAATAATATATGCCATTTAGCAGACACTTTTATCACATTTGTTATGCATGGGTAGTCAACCTAGTTTAAAGCAGCCATTACTGGCCCTGTCTCCTATGACTGATAATGAGCCACACAGTTGAATGAGAGGAGGGCATAAACAACAGTTAGACAGGTCGTTCTCTGTCCTCTCAAGGGGACTGCTCACCTTACCCACATACACCTGGTGTCTGACACTGGGTCCCCTTGGAGGCATTGAGAGTTGATACAGATCACTGGTTTTGAAGGAAACAAACAAGAGCCAAGCCCACTATCAGGTAAATTAAGAAGGTTTCATTTCTAGGCTTAATTTGTCAGCCATGAGTATATTTCTTAGCCGTTTCTGAGTGTTTGGCCTTGGATTGCTCTGACAGTAACACTGGACATTACAGTATACTTGATGGAACACCATACCAACCAATGTATTAACTGTTTGTTGCAGATTTCTAAACTTGATCTAAACGTATATGCTAATGAACAAGCTTATAGTTATAAACAAGGGGTCTCCAACAGGTCGATCGCGAGCTACCAGTAGCTTGCAGACCACCTATGATTAACCCTGTAAATAATTCTAAAACTACAGTGCATTTCGAAAGAACCCTTGACTTTTCCCACATTTTGTTACGTTACAACCTTATTCTAAAATTTATTGAATATATTTTTTTCCCTATCAATCTACACGCAATACCCCATAATGAAAAACCAAAAACAGGTTTTTCAAAATTTTGGCAAATGGATTAAAAATTCCCCCAGAAATATCATATTTACATAAGTATTCAGACCTTTTCCTCAGTACTTTGTTGAAGCACATTTGGCAGCGATTACAGCCTCTAGTTTTCTTGGGTATGACACTACAAGCTTGGCACACCTGTATTTGGGGAGATTCTCCCTTCTCTGCAGATCCTCTCAAGCTCTGTCAGGTTGGATGGAGAGCTTTGCTGCACAGCTATTTTTAGGTGTCTCCAGAGATGTTAGATTGTGTTCAAGTCCGGGCTCTGGCTGGGCCACTTAATGACATTCAGAGACTTGTCCCGAAACCACTCCTGCGTTGTCTTGGCTGTGTGCTTAGGGTCGTTGTCCAGTTGGAAGGTGAACCTTCGCTCTGGAGCAGGTTTTCATCAAGGATCTCTCTGTACTTTGCTCCGTTCCTCTTTTCTTCGACACATGATGCTGCCACCACCATGCTTCACCGTAGGGATGGTGCCAGGTTTCCTCCCAACGTGACTCTTGGCATTCAGGCCAAAGAGTTTAATCTTTATTTCATCAGACCAGAGAATCTTGTTTCTTATGGTCGGAGAGTCTTTTGGCAAACTCCAAGCAGGCTGTCATGTGCCTTTTACTGAGTAGTGGCTTCTGTCTGGCCACTACCATAAAGCCCTGATTGGTGGAGTGCTGTAGAGATGGGTGAACCTTCCAGAAGGACAACCATCTCCACAGAGGAACTCTAGAGCTCTGTCATAGTGACCATCGGGTTCTTGGTTACCTCCCAGACCAAGGCCCTTCTCCCCCAATTGGGGACCTTCAATGCTGCATAATTTTTATGTACACTTCCCCACATCTGTGCTTCGACACAATCCTGTCCCGGAGTGCTACAGACAATTCCTTTCAACCTCATGGCTTGATTTTTGCTCTTACATTTTGCTTTTCCAAATCATGTCCAATCAATTTAATTTACCTCAGGTGGACTCCAAGTTGTAGAAACATCTCAAGGATGATCAATAGAAACAGGATGCACCTGAACTCAATTTCGAACTAGCAAAGGTTCTGAATTCTTATGTAACTAAGGTATTTCTGTTTTTTATTTGTAATACATTTGCAAAAATGTCTGAACCAGTTTTCGCTTTGTCATTATGGGGTATTGCGTGTAGATTGCTGAGAAAAATGTTTTGTTTAATACATTTTATAATAAGGCTGTAACGTAACAAAATGTGGAAAAAGTCAAGGGGTCTGAATACTTCCCGAAGGCACTGTACATGCAATTTTCACGTGTTCCACCACAAACTGTCATTAACAAATCTCACAGTTATCAGACACCTCAAGCTACCAGCTACTATCTAATCAACACAGCATTGATATTATCCCACCCCTGGTTAGCCACTATTGGCTTAAAAAGCCAAACCTAACACAATATCTGCCAATTCATTTCCAGCAATATTGTTCCTGTCTGTATGTGTGGTGCGCATGTTTGTCTATCACTCAGTGTGTAGCCAGTTGTGATAACCTTCTTGTGGGTTGACAGAAATACTTTCCCCAAAACCTTCTCAATTAAATGTTAACTGCAAATCAAATCAAATATTATTGGTCACATACACATGTTTAGCAGATGTTATTGCGGGTGTAGTGAAATGCTTGTGCTTCTAGTTCCGACATTACTTGTTAGATATTGCTGCACTATCTAACAATTTCACAACATATACCAAATACACACAAATCTAAGTAAAGGAATGGAATTAAGAATATATAAATATATGGACGAGCAATGTCAGTGTCAGAGTGGAATAGACTAAGATACAGTAGAATAGTATAGAATACAGTATATACATATGAGATGAGTAATACAAGATATGTAAACATTATTAAAGTGACTAGTGTTCCATTTATTAAAGTGGCCAATGATTTCAAGTCTGTGTATATACAGTGGGGAGAACAAGTAGTTGATACACTGCCGATTTTCAAGGTTTTCCTACTTACAAAGCATGTAGAGGTCTGTAATTTTCTGTATCAAATACTTATGTCACGCAATAAAATGCAAATTAATTACTTAAAAATCATAGAATGTGATTTTCTGGATTTTTGTTTTAGATTCCGTCTCTCACAGTTGAAGTGTACCTATGATAAAAAATTACAGACCTCTACATGCTTTGTAAGTAGGAAACACTGCCGATTTTGCAGGTTATCAAATACTTGTTCTCCCCACTGTAGGTAGCAGCCTCTCTGTGCTAGTGATGGCTATTTAATAATCTGATGGCCTTGAGATAGAAGTTGTTTTTCAGTCTCTCGGTCCCAGCTTTGATGCACCTGTACTGACCTCGCCTTCTGGATGATAGCAGGGTGAACAGGCAGTGGCTCAGGTGGTTGTTGTTCTTGATGATCTTTTTGGCCTTCTTGTGACATTCGGTGCTGTAGGTGTCCTGGATGGCAGGTAGTTGTCCTCCGGTGATGCATTGTGCAGACTGCACCACCCTCTGGAGAGCCCTGCGGTTGTGGGAGGTGCAGTTGCCATACCAGGTGGTGATACAGCCCGACAGGATGCTCTCAATTGTGCATCTGTAAAAGTTTGTGAGGGTTTTATGTGACAAGCCAAATTTCTTCAGCCTCCTAAGGTTGAAGAGGCGCTGTTGCGCCTTTTTCACCTCACAGTCTGTGTGGGTGGACCATTTCAGTGATGTGTATGCCGAAGAACTTAAAACTTTCCACCTTCTCCACTGCTGTCCCATCGATGTGGATAGGGGGATGCTACCTCTGTTGTTTCCTGAAGCCCACGATCATCTCCTTTGTTTTGTTGACATTGAGTGAGAGGTTACCTCCCTGTAGGCTGTCTCATCATTGGTAATCAAGCCTACTACTGTTGTGTCGTCTGCAAACTTGATGAGTTGGAGGTGTGCTTGGCCACGCAGTCATGGGTGAACAGGGAGTACAGGAGGGGGCTGAGCATGCATCCTTGTGGGGCCCCAGTGTTTAGGATCAGCGAAGTGGAGGTTTTGTTTCCTACCGTCACCACCTGGGGGCGGCCCATCAGGAAGTCCAGGACCCAATTGCACAGGGTGGGGTTCAGACCCGTAGCCTCAAGCTTAATGATGAGCTTCGAGGGTACTATGGTGTTGAATGCTGAGCTATAGTCAATGAACAGCATTCTTACATAGGTATTCATCTTGTCCAGATGGGATAGGGCAGTGTGCAGTGTGATGGCGATTGCATTGTCTGTGGACCTATTGGGGCGGTAAGCAAATTGCAGTGGGTCTAGGGTGACCGGTGAGGTGGAGGTGATATGATCCTTGACTAGTCTCTCAAAGCCCTTCATGATGACAGAAGTGAGTGCTATGGGGCGATAGTCATATAGATCAGTTAACTTTTCATTCATGGGTACAAGAACAATGGTGGCCATCTTGAAGCATGTGGGGACAGCAGACTGGGATAGGGAGAGATTGAATATGTCCGTAAACACACCAGCCAGCTGGTCTGCGCATGTTCTGAGGACGTGGCTAGGAATTCCGTCTGGGCCAGCAACCTTGCGAGGGTTAACATGTTTAAATGTCTTTTTCACGTCGGCCACGGAGAAGGAGAGGACACAGTACTTTTTTAGCATATCCCAGACCTCGTGATCAAAACAATCTTAAAGTGTGGATTCCGATTGGTCAGACCAGCGTTGAATAGTCTTTAGCACAGGTACTTACTGTTTGAGTTTCTACCTATAGGAAGGGAGGATCAAAATGGGGTCATAGTCAGATTTCCCGAACGGAGGGCGTGGGAGGGCCTTGTATGCATCCTGGAAGTTGGAGTAACAGTGGTCGAGTGTTTTAGCAGCGCGAGTACTACAGTCGATATGCTGACAGAATTTAGGCAGCCTTTTCCTCAAATTTACTTTGTTAAAGTCCCCAGCTACAATGAATGCAGCCTCAGGATATATGGTTCCCAGTTTGCATAAAGTTCAGTGAAGTTCCTTGAGGGCCGTCATGGTATCGGCTTGAGGGGGGATATACACAGCTGTGACTATAACCGAAGAAAATGACCTTAGGAGATAATACGGTCTGCATTTTAGTGTGAGGTATTCTAGGTCGGGTGAACAAAAGGATTGAGTTGCGGTATGTTATTACAATTTACACCATGAGTCATTAATCATGAAACATACACCCCTGCCCTTCTTCTTCCCAGAGAGAGGTTTATTCCTGTCGGCACGATGAACTGAGAATCCAGGTGGCGGGACAGACTCTGACAGTATATCCCGAGAGAGCCATGTTTCCGTGAAACAGAGTATATTACAATCCCTGATGTCTCTCTGGAAAGAATAGTTCAGGTATCATGTACCTCTCCTTGTTTTGGGTCGGCCTCTTGAATCAGTTTAATTGCCCTGGGTGGCGCGAACAAAGGATCTGCTTTGTGAAAGTCGTATTCCTGGTCATAATGCTGGTAGTGCTGGTGAGTCACCGCCGCTCTGATGTCCAATAGTTCTTTCCGGCTGTATATAATAACACAACATTTTCTGGGCTAACAATGTAAGAAATAATACATAAAAAACTAAATACTGCAAAGTTTCCTAAGAACTAGAAGCGAGGCAGCCCTATGTCTGCGCCAAAGTTGCCTTACCTGGCAGAAGTTTATCATGAGTAGGTACATCATTTGTATCTATTATGTTATTTGCGAACTTTGCCATGAAATGAGCAGTAGCAGTACAGAACCATTGCTAGACCGGCACATTAGAAGCATATTCCTCAATTGTTAGATGCACAATTAAATGGCCAGATGCGCAATTCAACTAAATGTTTATTTATGTTGTACAGTGTAAAATAAAAGTTCAATCATTTTTAAAAAGTTAAAGGGGGAATTAAATTCTAAATCTTTTCTTTTCGTTTTCAACCAGACCTAAATAAAATTTCTTCTGTGATTTCAACATTGCATGGACTCAGAACATCCAATGTTGTTTCTATATGAACAATCATAATTTTAAGAGTGAAAAACACGTAGTTGTTTATTAACCATTATTTTACCAGGTATGTTAGAACCTAGTGCAGTACTTTCTCTTTTACATTAAGGACCTGGGGAAGAGTTGCAGGGGAGAGGAGAAGAGAAGATTTAGCCTATTTGAAAGTTAGAAAAACATGAGTAGCTCACCACGTTACATTTCTTTTTAAAGTAGCTCTCATGCTAGAAATGTTTGGAAACCCCTGTTCTAAACTAAATCAAATAAAATGTTATTTGTCACATGCTTCGTAAACAACAGTCATAGACTAACAGCAAAATGCTTACTTACGGGTCATTTTCCAACAATGCAGAGTTAAAGATAAAATAAAAATGTCTTCCTAACAAAGATGGCCAACTTCGCCAAACGGGGGATGATTTAACAAAAGTGCATTTGCAAAAAAAGCACAATCGTTGCACGACTGCACCTAACCATAAACATCAATGCCTTTCTTAAAATCAATACACAGAAGTATATATTTTTAAACCTGCATATTTAGCTAAAAGAAATCCAGGTTAGCAGGCAATATTAACCAGGTGAAATTGTGTCAGTTCTCTTGCGTTCATTGCACGCAGAGTCAGGGTATATGCAACAGTTTGGGCCGCCTGGCTCGTTGCGAACTAATTTTCCAGAATTTTACGTAATTATGACACAACATTGAAGGTTGTGCAATGTAACAGGAATATTTAGACTTAGGGATGCCACCCGTTAGATAAAATACGGAACAGTTCCGTATTTCACTGAAAAAATAAACGTTTTGTTTTCGAGATTATAGTTTCCGGATTCGACCATATTAATGACCTAAGGCTCGTATTTCTGTGTGTTTATTATATTATAATTAAGTCTATGATTTGATATTTGATAGAGCAGTCTGACTGAGCGGTGGTAGGCACCAGCAGGCTCATAAGCATTCATTCAAACAGCACTTTTGTGCGTTTTGCCAGCAGCCCTAAGCAATTCTTCAAGCATTGCGCTGTTTGACTTCAAGCCTATCAACTACCAAGATTAGGCTGGTGCAACCGATGTGAAATGGCTAGCTAGTTAACCGGGTGCGCGCTAATAACGTTTCAAACGTCACTCGCTCTGAGACTTGGAGTAGTTGTTCCCCTTGCTCTGCATGAGTAACGCTGCTTCGAGGGTGGCTGTTGTCGATGTGTTCCTGGTATGAGCCCAGGTAGGAGCGAGGAGAGGGACAGAAGCTATACTGTTACACTGGCAATACTAAAGTGCCTATAAGAACATCCAATAGTCAAAGGTATATGAAATACAAATCGTATAGAGAGAAATAGTCCTATAATTCCTATAATATCTACAACCTAAAACATCTTACCTGGGAATATTGAAGACTCATGTTAAAAGGAACCACCAGCTTTCATATGTTCTCATGTTCTGAGCAAGGAACTTAAACGTTAGCTTTTTTACATGGCACATATTGCACTTTTACTTTCTTCTCCAACACTTTGTTTTTGCATTATTTAAACCAAACTGAACATGTTTCATTATTTATTTGAGGCTAAATTGATTTTATTTATGTATTATATTAAGTTAAAATAAGTGTTCATTCAGTATTGTTGTAATTGTCATTATTACAAATAAATAAAAAAATCGTCCGATTAATCGTTATTGGATTTTTTGGTCCTCCAATAATCGGCATCGGCATTGAAAAATCATAATCGGTCGACCTCTAATGTGTGGGTGTGTGTGAACAAGGTTACTGATGGCTATTGTGATGTCCAGAAGCTGTTTCTGGTCGTAGGAAATTATGGCAGAGACATTGTGTAAAATAAAAAATTCAGATCAGTGTAAAAAAAGCACACAAATTAGCAGAATTGGTCAGGAGCCACTGGCAGTGAGTGTTAAGTCTACTCTTGAGTTCCAGACAGACAGCTCTTTGATGAGGGCATAAACAGTTGTTGTGCTGATTAACTATAGTCACAGGGTTTTTCCTAGCCAATGACTATGTTGGTCAACCATTTGACACCTCCCACTGAATGGTGGAATGAAATCACTCATCTCAAGGTTGCTCAAATGAAAACACCTTACTTTCCACAAAGTAGATAAGGGAATGAAATGCTGATATGATTAGATATTTTTATCAACATATTTCAATTGACTTTAGACAAACATCAATATTAAATTGAATTCTATTGACATGAATTGAATCACACAATGTTACACGCACACATCAAACAAATTAGAGAGGGTTCAGGTATGCTGGTTGGAAATGGTTGGATATTTCTTCCCTCTTGAATAACCATACTTTTTTCTTGCTCAGTGCTTTATTTTGACATTTGTCTTTTATCCCTTCTCTCACTCAGCATGGGCATGTTGCGTTACCTTCTGCAACAATACTGTGAGTGTATTCTATTGTGACAGGCTGAAATGGAATGTGATATTTTGTATTATTTTTATTTAACCTTTATTTAAGTAGGCAAGTCAGTTAAGAACAAATTCTTATTTACAATGACGGCCTACACCGGCCAAACCTGGACGACGCTGGCCCAATGAACTCCCAAACACAGCCGGATGTGATACAGCTTGGTTTCAAACCAGGGACTGTAGTGACGCCTCTTGCACTGAGATGCAGTGATTTAGACCGCTACACCACTCGGGTGCCCTGATATCATCCACTTGTCATTGGGTGATACCATTCAGAAGATATCACTGTTTGTAATAGGCAAATATTCTGAGAGCATTGATACAGTGGGGTTGTTATGATAGGCTATGTGTTGATAATGAAAATTTGATTTACTAACTCAATTAAACTCTGATTTCTGAAAATAAGTCACCACGCAGCTCCACTCATACACTATTTAATCATTTATCAGGAAATCTGAGGAATTACACTTTATTTGTTCCGTGCTTGGGTTCACTGTTGGTCGATGAACGTGGAGATGATTCTTAAAACAATGGAGGGAAAAGGTTCCCCCAAATGTCTTCTTAATTTGGACCATGGTTTTAAATGAATGAAAAGTGCAGAGCAACAACCATGCCCATCCCTTATCATCTATCTGCATACAGTCGTGGCCAAAAGTTTTGAGAATGACACAAATATTAATTTCCTGCTTCAGTCTTTAGATATTTTTGTCAGATGTTACTATGGAATACTGAAGTATAATTACAAGCATTTCATAAGTGTCAAAGGCTTTCATTGACAATTACATGAAGTTGATGCAAAGAGTCAATATTTGCAGTGTTGACCCTTCTTTTTCAAGACCTCTGCAATCCGCCCTGGCATGCTGTCAATTAATTTCTGGGCCACATCCTGACTGATGGCAGCCCATTCTTGCATAATCAATGCTTGGAGTTTGTCAGAATTGGTGGGGTTTTGTTTTTCCACCTGTCTCTTGAGGATTGACCGCAGGTTCTCAATGGGATTAAGGTCTGGGGAGTTTCCTGGCCATGGACCCAAAATATCAATGTTTTGTTCCCCGAGCCACTTAGTTATCACTTTTGCCTTATGGCAAGGTGCTCCATCATGCTGGAAAAGCATTGTTCGTCACCAAGCGGTTCCTGGATGGTTGGGAGAAGTTGTTCTCGGAGGGTGTGTTGGTACCATTCTTTATTCATGGCTGTGTTCTTAGGCAAAGTTGTGTGTGAGCCCACTCCCTTGGCTAAGAAGCAACCCCACACATGAATGGTCTCAGGATGCTTTACTGTTGGCATGACACAGGACTGATGGTAGTGCTCACCTTCTCTTCTCCAGACAAGCAGCTTTTTTCTGGATAACAATTGGAAAGGGGATTCATCAGAGAAAATGACTTTACCCCAGTCCTCAGCAGTCCAATCCCTGTACCTTTTGCAGAATATCAGTCTGTCCCTGATGTTTTTCCTGGAGAGAAGTGGCTTCTTTGCTGCCCTTCTTGACACCAGGCCATCCTCCAAGTCTTTGCCTCACTGTGCGTGCAGATGCACTCACATGTGCCTGCTGCCATTCCTGAGCAAGCTCTGTACTGGTGGTGCCCCGATCCCGCAGCTGAATCAACTTTAGGAGACAGTCCTGGCGCTTGCTGGACTTTCTTGGGCGCCCTGAAGCCTTCTTCACAGCAATTGAACCGCTCCACTTGAAGTTCTTGATGATCCGATAAATGGTTGATTGAAGTGCAATCTTACTGGCAGCAATATCCTTGCCTGTGAAGCCCTTTTTGTGCAAAGCAATGATGACAGCACGTGTTTCCTTGCAGGTAACCATGGTTGACAGGGGAAGAACAATGATTCCAAGCACCACCATCCTTTTGAAGCTTCCAGTCTGTTATTCGAACTCAATCAGCATGACAGAGTGATATCCAGCCTTGTCCTCATCAACACTCACACCTGTGTTAACGAGAGAATCACTGACATGATGTCAGCTGGTCCTTTTGTGGCAGGGCTGAAATGCAGAGAGAGATGTTTTTGGGGGATTCAGTTCATTTGCATGGCAAAGAGGGACTTTGCAATTAATTGCAATTCATCTGATCACTCTTCATACAATTCTGGAGTATATGCAAGTTGCCATCATACAAACTGAGGCAGCAGACTTTCTGAAAATTAATATTTGTCATTCTAAACTTTTGGCCACAACTGTACATTTGACATTTGTTCTTACAGATGCATGGCATGCTATACTAATGAAGTTTAGTGGAAGAAGACACTGTATAATCTGCAAGTGGCAGAGGGGGACCAGACTTAGTGAGAGCACTCTGTCTCTGCCTGGTAGGGAAAGTAAGAAACAGACAGAGAACAAAGAGACCAAACAGTGGGAATAACTGTCACTACTACATTCCATGATGCCCTCCTATGTTGGGTGCATTGTTTTCCCCCTTCCTATAGACTGGAGTGATGAGTTCCGAGAGGGTTGAGGGGTTTTTGTCTGGTTGTCTTTAGGTGGATGAGCGTGAGTAGTTAAGACCCAGAAGCATGCTGTAAGCCTACCACTAGCTGCTAGGAAAGAGGAAGTGAGTAGATTAAACATTTCTAAATCTCTAATCAACCCCGAGCCCTAAACCCAAGGCACTTTTGTAGATCTGAAAGGATGGGATAAGTATATGAAAAGCAATATGAGAACATTTACACTGTGTTAGGGGACAAGATGGAGCTATTGGCCATGTTGCTTAGCTACACCTATCCATAGCTCACAGATGGCCATAAGTGCATCGAGAGAAGAGGCTAGGGTTCTATTTGGGTTTGGATGGATTGAATAATGAAGGGAGTATTATGTGTTTTAAAGATAACCTTCATACAGTGGGTGTTGGTGGGTGTGAGAATGAAAAAAAAACATCAGCCTTCCTGTAGATATTTTCAGCTGTTCATGGGAGAACAAAAGTTTCTTGATTCATTTCCATTGCCGACAAATAAATGTTCTATGCAAATTACGTAACATTCTGCTTATTCACTTCTGGTGAAAAACCTTAGTTGCAGTAGTGGAACAACCAATCAATAATGCTCTAATCAATTAAATGAAGTACAGTACAAAAATACTATTGATGAAGATACAGTAGGATTTATTCAAAATAATGTAATAGATTTTCCAAATCATGTACAGTACCAGTCAAAAGTTTGGACACACCTACTCATTCAAGGGTTTTTCTTTATTTTTGCTATTAATAGTGAAGACATCAAACTATGAAATAACACTTATGGAATCATGTAGGAACTAATAAAGTGTTAAACAAATCAAAATATATTTTAGATTTTAGATTCTTCAAAGTAGCCACCTTGATGACAGCTTTGCACACTATTGACATTATTTCAACCAGCTTCATCTAGAAATGCTTTTCCAACACTTGAAGGTATTCCCACATATGCTAAGCACTTGTTGGCTGGTTTTCCTTCACTCTGCGGTGCAACTCATCCAAAACCATCTCAATTGGGTTGAGGTCGGGTGGCCAGGTCATCTGATGCAGCACTCCATCACTCTGCTTCTTGGTTAAATAACCTTTACACAGCTTGGAGGTGTGTTGGGTCATTGTCCTGTGAAAAACAAATGATAGTCCCACTAAGTGCAAACCAGATGGGATGGCATATTGCTGCAGAGTGATGTGGTAGCCATTCTGGTTAAGTGTGCCTTGAATTCTAAATAAATCACTGACAGTGTCACTAGCAAAGCACCCCCACTCCATCACACCTCCTCTTCCATGCTTCACGGTGGGAACCACACTTGCGGAGATCATCCGTTCACCTACTCCGCGTCTCACAAAGACACAGCGATTGGATCCAAAAATCGGAGATTTGGACTCATCAGACCAAAAGACAGATTTCCACTGGTCTAAAGTCCATTGCTCGTGTATTTTTTGCCCAAGCAAGTCTCTTCTTCTTATTGGTGTCCTTTAGTAGTGGTTTCTTTGCAGCAATTCAACCATGAAGGCCTGATTCATGCAGTCTCCTCTGAAAAGTTGCTGTTTATTTATTTGGGCTGCAATTTCTGAGGCTGGTAACTCTAATGAACTTTTCCTCTGCAGCAGAGGCAATTCTGGGTCTTCCTTTCCTGTGGTGGTCCTCATGAGAGCCAGTTTCATCACAGCGCTTGATTGTCTTTGCGACTGCACTTGCAGAAAAGTTCTTGAAATTTTCCTGATTGACTGACCTTCATGTCTCAACTCTGCTTGTTTGACATAATATGGATTTGGACTTTTACCAAAATCAAATCAAATTTTACTGGTCACATACACATGTTTAGCAGGTGTTATTGCAGGTGTTGCAAAATGCTTGTGCTTCTAGCTCCAACAGTGCAGTAATATCTAACAATTACACAACATATACCCAATACACACAAATCTAGTAAAGGAATGGAATTAAGAATATAAAAATATATGGATGAGCAATGTCATAGAATTTGAATAAGATACAGTGGAGTAGTATAGGAAACAGTATATACATATGAGATGGGTAATGCAAGATATGTTGACAGAATGACGAGTGTTCCATTTATTAAAGTGGCCAGTGATTTCAAGTCTATGTATATAGGTAGCAGCCTCTATGTGCTAGTGATGGCTATTTAACAGTCTGACGGCCTTGAGATAGAAGCTGTTTTTCAGTCTCTCGAACACAGCTTTGATGCACCTGTACTGACCTGTACTGATAGCCCTATCTTCTGTATACCAACCCTACCTTGTCACAACACAACTGATTGGCTCAATCGCATTAAAGAAAATTAATTCTGCTATTTAAGTGTTAACAAGGCACACCTGTTAATTGAAATACATTCAGGTATACCTCAGGAAGCTGGTTGAGAGAATGGCAAGAGTGTGCAAAGCTGTCATCAAAACAAAGGGTAGCTACTTAGAAGAATCTCAAATATTAAATATATTTTTTATTTATGACACTTTTTTGGTTACCCTGGAATGAGTAGGTGTGTCCAAACTTTTGACTGGTACTGTATAACAAGTTGTTTATGCAAAAACTCTAGTTTCAACAATTAGTTCACCAGCGACAGGTAACAGGCACACTCGACACACACGCTTGCACAGTCTCGACCATTCACACAAAGATAAAAGCCCTGAAACTAAGAAACTAATGACTAAAACTTCAACTATGAACTTCTTAATCGTGCAGGAAGACTTCTGTTGAGGAGATTTTATTTTTGACCATCAACAGATTTTCTCCCTTCATTATGCAACATTCTGTTTAGTTCTGGGGGAAACTTTGTACAATTTAGCTTAATTTGCCTAAATTGCAATAGGAGAATCCCACGTAGCCAATTAGAGGGTATGATGGAATTAATTGTTATGTTGCTAATCCCAATCCTTTGATCTACAAGTGCCTATGGGGAGAGTTCAGCCCAAGGGGGATTGGAATTGGGCCTAGGAAGCATACTCCTGTCGTCCTAGGTGGGATTGACAGATGGGTTAAAACACCAGTGTGTGTGTCTGTTTTTGTATTTGTCTTTGCTTGTGCATTTGTCTGTATGATATGCACTAGGATATCCACTGTGCATGCGTCTCTTTGTATGTGGTTTGTATGCACGTGAGTGTGTGTTACTTTTCTCTGAATGGTTATCTATGCTTCCCTGTCCTCTATACCATTTTTGTCGATCTTTGTGATCAGGCTGGGGAGCACATTCATACCTGTCCCATGCCTGAGGTGGACCCTGTGGGAGGGAGGGCGAGTAGGAGAATGTCAATCTGCAGTGCGACAAACACGCACATACACAGAGGAGATGGGGCTGCAACTGCATTCACTCAATCTCCATCAGGGCGGGTTTAACAGCATGACACTTTAGCATATCCATTAGAGGTCGACCGATTATGATTTTTCAACGCCGATACCGATTATTGGACGACCAAAACAGCCGATACTGATTAAATCAGCCATTTATTTTTTTATTCTTTAAAAAAAAATATATATATTATTTTTTATTTGTAATAATGACAATTACAACAATACTGAATGAACACTTATTTTAACTTAATATAATACATCAATAAATTCAATTTAGCCTCAAATAAATAATGAAACATGTTCAATTTGCTTTAAATAATGCAAAAACAAAGTGTTGGAGAAGAAAGTAAAAGTGCAATATGTGCCATGTAAAAAAGCTAACGTTTAAGTTCCTTGCTCAGAACATGAGAACATATGAAAGCTGGTGGTTCCTTTTAACATGAGTCTTCAATATTCCCAGGTAAGATGTTTTAGGTTGTAGATATTATAGGAATTATAGGACTATTTCTCTCTATAGGATTTGTATTTCATATACCTTTGACTATTGGATGTTCTTATAGGCACTTTAGTATTGCCAGTGTAACAGTATAGCTTCCGTCCCTCTCCTCGCTCGAACCAGAAACACATCGACAACAGCCACCCTCGAAGTAGCGTTACCCATGTAGAGCAAGGGAAACAACTACTCCAAGTCTCAGAGTGAGTGACGCTTGAAACGCTATTAGCGCGCACCCGCTAACTAGCTAGCCATTTCACATCGGTTACACCAGCCTAATCTCGGGAGTTGATAGGCTTGAAGTCATAAACAGCGCAATGCTTGAAGCATTGCGGAGAGCTGCTGGCAAAATGCACAAAAGTGCTGTTTGAATGAATGCTTACGAGCCTGCTGGTGCCTACCATCGCTCAGTCAGACTGCTCTATCAAATCATAGACTTAATTATAACATAATAACACACAGAAATAGGAACTTTAGGTCATTAATATGGTCGAATCCGGAAACTATAATCTCGAAAACAAACGTTTATTCTTTCAGTGAAATACGGAACCGTTCCGTATTTTATCTAACGGGTGGCATCCCTAAGTCTCAATATTCCTGTTACATTGCTCAACCTTCAATGTTATGTCATGATTACGTAAAATTCTGGCAAATTAGTTCGCAACGAGCCAGGCGGCCCAAACTCTGCATGCAATGAACGCAAGAGAACTGACACAATTTGACCTGGATAATATTGCCTGCTAACCTGGATTTCTTTTAGCTAAATATGCAGGTTTAAAAATGTGTATTAATTTTAAGAAAGGCATTGATGTTTATGGTTAGGTACAGTCGTGCAACAATTGTGCTTTTTTTTCGCAAATGCGCTTTTGTTAAATCATCGCCAAACAGGGGAAGTTGGCTGTCTTTGTTAGGAAGAAATAGTCTTCACACAGTTCGCAACGAGCCAGGTGGCCCAAACTGCTGCATATACCCTGACTCTGTTGCAAGAGAAGTGATACAATTTTCCTAGTTAAAAGAAATTCATGTTAGCAGGCAATATTAACTAAATATGCAGGTTTAAAAATATATACTTGTGAAATTGATTTTAAGAAAGGCATTGATGTTTATGGTTGGGTACACGTTGGAGCAACGACAGTCCGTTTTCGCGAACGCGCACCACATCGATTATATGCAACGCATGACACGCTAGATAACTACACATGGCTGATGATATTACTAGTTTAACTAGTGATAATGATTGATTGTTTATAAGATAAGTTTAATGCTAGCTAGCAACTTACCTTGGCTTCTTACTGCAATCGCGTAATAGGCAGGTTCCTCGTGGAGTGCAATGTAAGACAGGTGGTTAGAGCGTTGGACTAGTTAACCGTAAGGTTGCAAGATTGAATCCCCGAGCTGACAAGGTAAAAATCTGTCGTTCTGCACCTGAACAAGGCAGTTAACCCACTGTTCCTAGGCCATCATTAAAAAATAAGAATGTGTTCTTAACTGACTTGCCTCGTTAAATAAAGGTGTAAAAAAACAAAAAACAAATCGATGTCCAAAAATACCGATGTCCGATTGTTATGAAAACTTGAAATCGGCCATTCCGATTAATCGGTCGACCTCTATTATCCATCCTTACAGTGGCTAGCACACCTGGTGCCACAGAGCTGTACACTGTCTAAAAGCGTTTCCCCTCTGAGCGGCAGCAGTCAGTTTGTTATTGTTTGGGTTGAGAGTCGGGATGCTCCGTCTTGACCTCACTAGCTTCACTTCACTTGAATCCTCAATCCTAATCTGGATTTGGAGGTGAAGTCTACTGGTCATGCTGCTATTGCTATGTACCATTGCTTTGTGGGATGTAGAGAGACCTTGTTTGTATTAGCTGCTGACGTCCGCTTCTTACTGTTATTATAGTTTGTTTTGTACTGAAGTAAAGTTTTACATTGTCAGAAATCATTGCGGTTTTATCACAAATTGAGCCACAGATTTAAATGATACCCTCATCCCAGCAAACAGTTTGGAAATGTTTCAGCCAGGAAGGAATTCTAGTTTCCTGTAAGACATGACAGAAAAAGCACCCTCTTCCATCAAGCAGAACTTTGTTTTGAACCATGGGGGTGTTCTTCTAGGACTGGGAACTGCCAGGGATGTCACAATACTTAAGTGCCGATACGATATGTATTGCAATTCTCACGATTTTATATGTATTGCGATTCAATATTGTGTATTGCTATTTGATGTTCCAAACATATTGCTCACCATGTGTCTGCTGCAGAGAGAAAAGAGAGAGCCATGAGAAAATTTGTTTTGTTCAGTCATGGAAATAAGTGTTAAAAACAAATTAATTCATGCAGGTACAGCCAATAGCGCAACAATAATATTTCGATATTGTCAAAAATAATATCCCAATATGTAACTAAAGTTTCCCCCCCCCATCTATGTTTCTTCCTCCTATTCAACACCAGAAGTCCTGTTAGGTTTGTTCCCAGAATAGGCCTGTCATCATAGGAAAGTGAGCTGCTTCCTTCTCTGGGCACATAAACAAAGGGACATTTCAAGTTAGTGTTGAGGCGTGTACCAGCTGCTGAGTAGAAATATAGACCTACTTCTGAATCAGGCATCGCTGTGTTCTTTTCCTATTCAACAGTTTAGGGTCGTCATCGTACAGTATTGTTCCAAACGAATGAGTCAATTGTTGGCTTTATACCAGACAGACATACATACAGGATAGTCAAACAGATGGGAAGATGGGTGGCGTGATCTCTCAGTATCGTGTATGATTTTAATTGGGGCATTGAGACTGAGATGGCCTCTTAGTTTACTGAGCGAAGGCTCATGGGAGCTGGACTCTTTCTAGACTGCCGAGGGAGGCACTAGAACCTCTGCAGTGGGACAAAGACACACACACACACACACACACACACACACACACACACACACACACACTGAAGTAACCTGCACAGTGTGTCATTATCTGCAATAGAACACATACACTTACTGTATAATCCAATTGCTCTTTTTGTCTTTGGAGAAGCCCTGTCTATTTTTCCTATGGTGATTAGGTGACATTTGAATAGGAAATTAGGCGTCTCCTTCACTGCTGCTCTTTGACACAGCGCGTTCAGAGTGATGTGATAATGTTATACACACATACGTTTCTACATAAGGACTGGTTCCAGTGCGATTCCAACAAATGGTCTTGTTGGTATTAGAGCAGTGGTCACCAACCTTTTCTGAGTCGAGATGCAAGCCGAGATCTACCGCTCAGATGTTTTATTTTTTACATGACTTAATCCTATGCAACATTAACAAATTGTAATAAATTCTGTAGCAATTCTGAGATTGTATTTTAATAAGTTAAGTATATGAGCACACTGGTAATGGACAATTTGTTGTATCACTTGTGACGCACCGCTGAGTGAGCATAATAATTAGCTCTTTTTTTATTGGACTGATGGAATGCATGTGATTGTCAGTCTGAGGGGAGGGACGGAGCAGCGATGAGGCTGACTCTCACCGTCCCTCCACCCTCCTTCCCTCCGCTGAGAAAAGGGAACACAGTCTTCCAGCTGATGGTGAAACTCAAGTCGCACTGCAATATTTCTGCCTCATGCAGAAATTTATGTTGTTACTCCTATGACCAGAGAAAGTTAAATATTCCTCGATATAAAAAAACCTAAGCTTACTATAGTATACTCATTCATTGCAGCTGCAGTGCTGGATGTAGCATAAATGGAGGTAGGGAGAACTCACATTTTATGGCTTAGAAGAATGTTGAAAAAAGTGCTGAATAACAACTTAAAGAGAAACTTGCTCATAAAAACAGCAGGTTATTTGCTGTATTTGTTGTCTCTCTCTAGTCATGGTTTTAAACATTTTGAAATCTCACAGTATCACACAGCTACTTTGTGTGCTTCTCTTATTGTGATGACCAGATTGACCCCATTATGAGTACATGTTTTAGATTTTCTCTGTGCATTCAAGGATTATTTTTACAGTCTATGGCTCGAGCAAACTGTGAAGACACGGTTATCTGAGCTATCTGATTGGCCAGCGGTAGGCCTATAGGTGCACTTGAGTTACTATCTGGGCCTGCCGGGTAGGCGGAGTTTTACCTTCAGACACATGAAATGGTTCCAAATAGAATCACTTTGCCTTCCCGGCGCTAGGGCTGCTGATTCAAATGCACCTGCAGTGCAAAACTATTTTTTTAGCATTTTTAAAATTGTGTTTTTTACAAAAATGTTTGAACGACTAGGAATGCCTTGGAGATCAACCAGTCGATCGTGATGGACCGGTTGGTGACCATTAGAGGGTAAAGTTCAGGCAGTATTAGCTCAACAGGCTTATTTGCATGCCTAACCCCAATTTCATCTGCTAGCGTAGTTGTTCTTTGGTTTATTAAAGTATTGTCTTAGACACTTCTATCAATAAGCCTTTGATTCACAACAACTCTTCTGTTCTTGTCGCACCCCTCATCCCTTCTAATCCGTTGGAGATCCTAACATGGAACCCAAACCCTGAACCAATTATATTAATATGGGGACAGGTCGAAAAGCATTAAACATTGATGGAAATTTAGCTAGCTAGCTTGCACTTGCTAGCTAATTTGTCCTTTCAGCTAGCTTGCGGTTGCTAGCTAATTTGTCCTGGGATATAAACAATGAGTTGTGAATTTCAGGGAAAATAACAAGGTCCTCTACTCTGCCAATTAATCCACACATAAACCGGTAAATCTAATTGTTTCTAGTCATCTCTTCTCCTTCTAGGCTTTTTCTTCTCTTGACTTTATATTGCGATTGGCAACTTTCAGAAATTAGGTGCTTTACCGCCACTGACCTCGTTCATCTTTCAGTCACCCACGTGGGTATAACCAATGAGGAGATGGTCCGTGGGTACCTGCTTCTACAAACCAATGAGGAGATGGGAGAGGCAGGACTTGCAGCGCGATCTGCGTCAGAAATAGAGCTGACTTCTATTTTAGCCTTGGCAACGCAGATGATCGTTGGCGCGTGGGAGCAGTGTGGGTGCAATAATTGAATAACATGTATATCTACATTTATTTTGCAACGCTCGCGCACGCGGTGTAGTCCGCCTGTAAAACCAAGTTGATTCAAATTAGCTTTTCGGCTTAACCCAACTCAGTTATACTTGGGGGGAACTGTCCTTTTGGTAGAAATTCTGCAATGGTGAGATACCCAAACGGGCCTAGAGGAGCGAAAATGATGACCGCCCACTATGAATGGTGCCTTTCAGACCAGTGCTGGGTTGGTTTCCATTGTTGATCTCACACACACACACACACACACACACACACACGATTCAATACCCACCCCAACATTCCTAAGCTCCTGAATTCAACCACCTCATTCACACACGTATACACATACTCCCCCCTTCAGCTAGTCCCCCATGGCAACAATGCGCCCTGTCACCAGCTCTGGAAAGTGACACAATCGTCCCTCAGCTGACTGGCATGTGCCGGGTCTCCACTGCCCCAGGCCTCTGCCCTGACAGACAATGTAATAGCAACAGCTCTAAAACACTACAGATCACTTTACCCTGAGACAGATTAAGCCAACTTGGACTATAAAGCTCTTGAGATTCTTTGGGAAATCGGTGTAAAATGTGTAGTCTCACTACTTTGATTTTACCTCTAAAATATGTGCTATAATATATTTTTGCAACTACTTTGTGTGCTTCTCTTATTGTGATGACCAGATTGACCCCATTCTAAGTACAGGTTTCATTTTCTCTCAAGTAGTTTCTTTGTCAAGTATTTAGCAACTTGGAAATGTTGCTGAAACAGGCCCCCATCCAACATAATACTTAGTGCAGTTAGCCTAAGCTATGGAACTATCAGTGTCTCTGACACCTGCCCCTGTAAAGTGGATGAGGGAAGTTGCAGGGCAGTGGGTGAATGAGCTTAACCAGGTCCATTAAGGTCTAGGGAAGCCGTCCCACTGCTATGGGAAGCTCATTCTGTTGTTAGCTACACTGCCCACAGTGTACTAAAACCAAAAGTAAAAATGTGCATGTTAGCTGTGTTACCTTTCTTAGCATTGTTAGCCTGTTAGCATGGGTTACAAACTAATGTGAGCAGAAATGAGCTAAATAGTCATAGAAATGCTTAACAAAAGACCAAGGTCTGGATGTTCTTAAGGCAAGGGAACAGTAGCCAGGAGACACTCACATGTGAGTAGACAAATACAAAATGCTGAGTTGAAATAAGACACTTGTAGCTAGCAGAGCATGTCTTCCTCCCTCCTTGCAAATGGCTGAGCTTCTTGACCTTGTTTCTTTCATATTAGTAATGTTCTTTTCAGCAACCGTTTAGCTGCTTCAATCTCTGTGAGAGAATTGAAATAAGAAAACTTACTAGTAGGTAGATACTCTGTCTAGCCTATATCATGGCCATGTTGTTTCTACCCCCCTTCTCTTTAGAGACTATGTATTTGTCTTCCCACATCTCATTCATTTTACTATTGACTTAAAACCAGTAGGCATTATTTGCATGAGAATAAATGTTTGCTTCTGTCTCTCTCTTTCTCACATTCTTTCTGTCTCCTGTCTGTCAGAATCAGTAATCTAGTCCCCTGGGTACTCTCACTGTCTGTATCACTCATGTCACTAGAGCTGTATGAAGTATTAGCCTACTTCATGAATGGCCACTCTTGTAGAGAAATAGAAGATTAGAAGTGTGGTTGGCTTATCAATTATCTACCAGCATGGAAAAATGATACACCAATACCCCCCCCCCACCCCCACCCTCTCTGTTCTCACAAAAATGGTTATAGGATAAATGACCTGTATTTGTTTTTGTACACTTTTATAGCCAATTTATTACATGGAATTGTGACGATGTTCCAGACATTCTCAGTAGAACTGGATTTGAAATCTCAGTCCCACCTGTACTGATTCAGTGACGGGGAGCGACTGAGACTGGGTCATTAAGTTGGAACTCTTGTTCAACTTTACCGAATGTCCTTCCATGAGTGGTTAGTCTTTATTAGAGGTCGACCGGCATGGCCGATTAATTAGGGCCGATTTTAAGTTTTCATCAAAATCGGTAATCGCCATTTTTGGACGCTGATTATGGCCGATTTACATTTCATTCCAAGAGGAAACTGCGTGGCAGGCTGACCACCTGTTACGCGAGTGTAGCAAGGAGCCAAGTTTAATGCTAGCTAGCAATTTACTTTATCTTATAAAAAACAATCAATCTTCACATAATCACTAGTTAACTACACGTTTGATGATATTACTAGGTTAACTAGCTTGTCCTGCGTTGCATATAATCAATGCGGTGCCTGTTAATTTATCATTGAATCACAGCCTACTTCGCCAAATGGGTGATTTAACAAAAGCACAAATGTACCTAACCATAAACATCAATGCCTTTCTTAAAATCAATACACAGAAGTATATTTTTTTAAACTTGCATATTTAGGTAAAATAAATTCATGTTAGCAGGCAATATTAACTAGGGAAATTGTCACTTCTCTGTCAGACTTAGTGTATTTGAGGTTTTAAAAAGGCTTCTGAAGTTTGTAATTTCCACTTTGTCCATTAATTATAATACACATAATAATTCACATGTCCTGTTGCTGCAGGATTATTTTCCTGCTTTAGCAAACTGGCTCAAATTAAGATCCTAAATTTGTATCCCTCCTTTTCATCTCTTTAGTTGGATGGTCACCTACAGATGATTTGATGTTCAAATAACTGATCATTGAATCAAGTGTAACATCCAGCAACTACTTTCGCAGTGACCGAATACATCTAAATAAACCTAGTTATTGCCTGCAACCTGTTACTACTACACCTTCTAGATAGTTCAAATCTTCTAGATAGTTGGTTCAGAGTCAAATCATCTACAGTTTATTTTTTTGCAGAACTATCGAAATAAAGTGATCTCCCACCCCTCTCCCAGTGATAAGGATGATGTGGCAGTAGGGCAGTAGTGTACAGTAAAGGCCTTGTTCCTCTTGACTGTGTCAGGCCTCTCTTCATCCCTCAGCCAGGCCTGTTGTCAGGGACAGAGGTCTGTTCAGTCCACTTCATATTGGCCTGCAGCCAACGCCAGCCTCGCCAATCCATTTAGGTAAGGTATTTGTTTAGCGATGTCTAACATTTGATTGTCACAACGCATTTAACAGCTCGCATTGAAGTTCCAATCCCAATATACAATAAAAGTCTGTCAACAACGCTGTCAAGCAAGCCAGGGTGGAAATTGACCATGGAAAAAGCTACTGTAGAGAATAAGTCAATGAACCAAGAGGGACCTGCCCCATACTCTTCTGGACAGTTCAGTTTTCATTTCAAAGTTATTGTTCATAATACATTACCCAGTATTATTTCACAATATTCAAGAAATGTCTGTCATAACCTGAGGTAAATCAAATATCCTGTTTAACTATACATTTTGTACATTTTTGTAATTTAGCAGATGCTCTTATCCAGAGCGATTTACCCGAGCAATTAGGGTTAAGTGCCTTGCTCAAGGGCACATCACCAGATTTTTTCACCTAGTTGGCTCGGGGATTCTCGAACCACCGACTTTTCGGTTATTGGCCCAATGCTTGTAAACCACTATGCTACCTGCTTAGTGTTAGCATACGTTTGACTTCTTATGATAAGAACTATGCAATATATGAGAACTTATTGTAGCTTGAAAAACCATCTTTATTCCACCTCCACTATGAGTATATGTCCCACTGTAGTGTACAGATCTCCTGGGTAGTGTTTTTAACCAGTAAAAATCCTCTTTAGCTTGTTGCTAGCTCTGGAAGGGATAAACCCTAATCCTGATTAATCTACCCAGCTGCACCTCCCTCTTCTTTGGGTGAGCGTGACAGGTGGCCTTGTCCTAGTTAACATCAATTCACCTCAGCAGTAAAGAACATCAATGCTTAAGGTATAGGTGTGTCAAAGTTTGATTGTGGATTGGTTGGGCGTTGTGGATGAGATGCCACATGGCGAATGGGTTGTGGTTGAGTTGTAGGTTGATTGTGGATCGATTGGGGGTTGGGCGTGGAGATACCCGGTGCTAAGTGGGGTTGTGGTCGTGCCGTGGATATTTAGGTTGGGCGTGTGACGTGGGCGACCCACCACATGGGGGTGGAGGTCCTATAATGTCATGGTGCTCCCCCAAAATAGATGAGAGTACCAGGGGTGGTTCTAACCCCACCACCCTTAGGATTGGAGGGGCCCCTCAAAGCGAGTGGAAGTAGTGGTCAGAGATGGGTGCTTATCCAAAGTCTTGTTGAAGCACATTGTGCCCTTGAGTACTTTAAACCTGGAAGTTTCTTATGATGGGATTGATGACATCTCTTAGATGTCTATGCCTAATTTTTGTTAGTGTTACTTGTCAGTAGTGTTACTTACAGCCCATTCTCTTATGGAATATGCCAGGAGGTGCCGATTCTGTAGGTACCAGATTACGTTTGGACCTGGCAAAATGTGGAAGCTATACCGACCACTAGGAGCAATGTAAGCACATATGACCTTCTAGTAGGCGTGCGGCTTACTAGGGCATTGTGGATGGTTGTTTAAACTGCAGACTTTCTAGTAGGCCTTCTAGTATGACCTTCTAGTAGGCTCTGAACGTTGCGTGTTCAATCCCAGTGCTTGACACTAGTTTTTGTTTTAAGCCTTTCATAAACCTTAACTCGAACCTTAACCATTCGGAATTAATGCCTAAACTAAAGTTGAACTCTAACACGAAACATTCATAATTAATGCCTAGCTTTAGTTTCACTTTTGCGGAGTTTGACTGACGGCTAAAATACGGCACCACGTGACGTAATTAAAACGTCAAGCAATGGCGTAATTCTGTGAGCGCTAAAATACGGCAACACCTGGTGTAATTAAGACGTCAAGCCATGGCGTAATTCTAATTTACACCACCGGTTGGCATTCTATTTGGAGAATGGGTTGGTTACATAACGTGTCAATCGTGTCACTATTTGTCAGATTGTCAGATGTGTAGAACTTCTGCCAGATGTGTAGAACTTCTGCCCCTAACTGTTGTGCTTTTTATACTTAATTTTTTTTCCTGGCACATGATCTGTCTAGCTGAACAGGGAAAATTATCCAATTAGTACTCTTGCTGGAGAACAAGTCCTCTCTTCATTCTATTGATTTCTCTAAGAGTAGGCTGACGCTTGGTCTTGACTTGATTCATATTTGCATGTTTATTTGTACAGTGTGCACTTGCTCTGAAACGGCCCACTGTTAGGCTTTTCATTGATATAATCAGTTATTTAAACAGCTACTTTATGAGTATTACAGGTTATGTAAGCCTAAGTCTTCATGACTAAACCTTCTCAGTTTTGCGGTATAATTAGCTGTTATGAAACTCCATAGAAATCTCCCTCTCTGTGGACTGTGTATTGAAATCACAGAGTGTAACTCTGCTCCCCATCGATACCTCTGAGTGCTCCCTTTATTTTGTCATTAGACCTTCAGCGAATGGCTACAGTATGGGCCCCAATGAGGTGTGTGTGTGTGTGCACTTGCATGCGTGGTCAGTTGGGAATCTAGAGACAGAATGGTTGACATAAGTGAGAGGGAATAAGGGGGGATTTGTTTGTTGATGTTTTATGAATTGTGAACAATAGCAATATCTGACATTCAAGTATGTTGGCCAGTCATATGGTTGGCCATTAGGATGGGGGAATCAAGTTGTGAGGGCAAATGGGGGGTGGGGTGAGGTTGATTACAATGACCTCTTTCAGCCCTAAGGTGCTGTTGAAAGTCGTGACCTGTCTGCCATCCTAAAGTACTGTACTGTACTGTGTGTGCGTGCGCATGTCGTCGGTCCATGGGGAAGGAATATGAATGCGGAGTGGTGAACGTTATCATGATCCTCCCTGATCAGTAGAGAGCCCAGAGTTGATGACCTCTTATTAAACCTGCTTAAAGTTGGAATCGTTAATGGTCAAACTAGGGCTGTGGCGGTCACGAAATTATGTCATCCGGTGATTGTCAAGCAAATAACTGTCGGTCTCACGGTAATTGACCGTTAATTAACATAAACACTACCAGCCACTGATCCATGTAATATAGCCTACACCTTAACAATAAATCCATTATTTATTTTAGACAGGTCTAAAGAAACATGCAATGAAGAAACGGTAGTCTATTTCAGAAGAAAAGAATAGTATACTCTGAGTTGTCCTGATGTTAGGTCTTGATGTGGCTCTACCAAGTGGCTGTGGGCTACACTAGTTCATTTAGCAGACAAGATTTACTTAGAATTCTGTGGAATTATTTAATATTATGTGATAGTTTGAAGAATACAATTAAAATATGTTTATTCTCTCAATGTTTTGAGGGAGTGCACACATGCAGCTATTCTGTGTTGAGCGGTTAACAGAGAAGTAGGTACTCCTATATGCTTCATTTATAGTTATTAATGTAACGTTAGTTGTTCTACAAATGTTGGGCTATGTGTTTTGATTTTTAATACATTGTAAGGCTGCATGATGAGACTCTAAAGATCATTTGAAAAAAGTTGCTTGAAAGGCATGAGCTCTGCTTAGTTTTTTGCGCAGGCTGTACACACTTCAATAGTCTGTCATTCACAATTTGATAAACACTTGATAATGCCTCGAATGTCACAGCGGCATCCCCTTTGTGGCCGTAAAGCACTCAAAAAAAATCCATGCCTTTTGCGGCCCGGAGAGCTGCGTTATCCGAAGCACCTCTCTCATATGGAGAGTGTGAGTCTTTCTCACAGGCTACAAGTGAAGACAGACACATTCGGGACACAACTGCGCGCACCCTTATTCAATTCCAAGGTGCATAATGAAGATATTGGAAGAACTGTCCACATTTATTTTTTGTCAGCCAACAAGATGAGTAGGTTTAACAAACAGCAAAAGCACTAGCCTATGTCAATCTACTATCTATTCTTTGCAATAAATAAATATTCCAAACATAGTCTGTGACGACAGTTGTGGGGTGCAATGGATCCCAAATGAATACAACCACTAGCATAAAAAAAACGTTTAGCTTAAAATGTTGATAAACTATTAGGCTATTTCTTCACATAGGCGCAGCAATGCGCTCATGGCATTAGATTATAAGCCCCAATGTTCCATTAGTGGGAAAACACCATTATCAAAAGTGACTACAAATGCGATTATGCATGTAATGTTTTTATTATAAAGGTGCATTTATGTATGCCAGATAGGCTCTACAACCATTGTAAAGCGGATTAATGTGCTTAATTTTAAGGAGTTATTTTTAGTTTATTAATTCGACCGTTTTAAAAAACAAGCACACATACAACTTAAAAGCCGTACATACACATGAATAAAATCATTGAGGATAACGCACAATAAAGTCTGGGACTTATTTCCATTGTGGCAAAACAAACAAACCTTATCAAAACATATAGGGCTAGGGCTAAGCTACATGAGGTGTGTGACTATGATTCAAAAAAGTCACAAGAAAAAGGTAGTTTCTTGTGCTGGGCATCATTCACAAGTGATAGGCTAATATTGTCACCCATCAGACTGTTCTTGATTTAATCTTGTTTTTACATATACTAAATAAAATAAGTGTGACATTTGTGTTGATTTAGAATGGACCATTATCATGCACTTGTCTCTCAATAGGGGCAATAGGAAAAAATATGTCATCTATGCACTTAAATGGCGAATGGATGACGCTTTTCCTGTGGTTCCTTTTCATGCCAGCCAGGTAGGCTATACTCTTGTTGTAAAGATAAACAATGTGCTTTAATAAGGAAAGTTCAGAAATAAGTATAGTAGGACTAGTCTATAGAAAGCTGATGGATCCTCCTCTTTTTAGTAGAGGCCATCACTCTGTTTTTGTGTGCAATTGCATAGCCTATAGAAATGTTGCACAACATGAGCTCATGGGCTCTCATGAAGTATTTGATTAGATTTTCGCGTTACATTTGCATTGATGTCAGAGTGCTGAGTACCAGGCAGTTAGCCTTTTTGGTAGGCTACTAATGACCAGTAGCAGAATCTGAGCTTGGAGAAGCCTAATTGCCGTGACTAAACGGTGACGTGGAATTTGACTGCCTTCATGACTCGTGACCGCGGGTGTGGTGGTAATACGGTCACGGCAGCAGCCCTAGGTGAAATTGCTACGTCCGTTTGATATTCAACAACGGAGACGTTACTTCAAACAACCAACATGTGATAGTACATACTCTGCTGTCCTATGTTTTTATTTTTTTATGTTGTAGGGTCCTCATCTCCTTTTCAAAAACAATAACAAATGTCTTGGTTACCTTTTGGGGTCATCTTTCACAGATCTCAGCTTCAAGGCTTTAGACACGGTATGAGGCAGTGAGGGGTTCCATTTGTTTTATGTCTGGCAACCATGGCACTATGTCTGATTTGTGAGGGTGTACATTCACTGTTGTTACTTAGTATACACTATTTTATTTGGTGATTGTTTTGATTTCTCTCTCCCTCCTAGTCTCACACACACACACACACACACACAACAGCACCCTCTTCATAATATGAGGAAACGGGCATTTGGGTGTTTCCTTTGTGTCTTTGCCACACGTTTTCCTTCAAAACAAGACTATGTGCCAGTCTGCACCAGAGATATTCATTGGGCATTGGTCTAGCCATTTCGCTCTTTCTCTTTCCCTCGTTCCTCTTTTTCTCTCTTTGAAAGTAGTCCTTTGTATGTCCTTTGGCCCAACCCAACTTCCTTCCTGTTCTGAAAGAGATTTTCACAACAGAGGCTGAACCCCCAAAGGGCTTATCTATATCTCTGTCATCTGGGCAGCACATTGTACATTAGCCATGACCACCTTTAAATAGAGTTGGAAGGGAAATGACACCATAGACTGTTTCATTGTATATTTCCAGAGTTTATTTGGGTAGGTACACTACATGGTCAAAAAACACCCCTTCAGATGAGTGGATTCGGCTATTTCAGCCACACCCATTGCTGACAGGTGTATAAAATCAAGCACACAGCCATGCAATCTCCATAGACAAACACTGGCAGTAGAATGGCCCGTACTGAAGAGCTCAGTGACTTTCAAAGTGGCACCATCCTATGATGCCACCTTTCCAACAAGTCAGTTTGTAAAATGTCTTCCCTGCTAGAGCTGCTCCGTTCAACTGTAAGTGCTGTTATTGTGGAGTGGAAATGTCTAGGAGCAACAACTGCTGAGCCGCGAAGTGGTAGGCCACACAAGCTTATAGAACGGGACCGCCAAGTGCTGAAGTGCGTTGCACGTAAAAATCGTCTGTTCTCGGTTACAACACTCACTACCGAGTTTCAAACTGCCTTTGGAAACAACGTCAGCACAAGAACTGTTCTTTGGGAGCTTCATGAAATGTGTTTGCATGCCCGAGCAGCCGCACGCAAGCCTAAGATCACCATGCGCAATGCCAAGTGTTGGCTGGAGTGGTGTAAAGCTCGCTGCCATTGGACCTTCGAGAAGTGAAAACGCGTTCTCTGGAGTGATGAATCGTGCTTCACCATATGACAGGCCGACGGACAAATCTGGTTTTGGCGACTGCCAGGAGAACGCTACCTACCTGAATGCATAGTGCCAACAGTAAAGTTTGGTGGATTGGTGGAGGAGGAATAATGGTCAGTGAAGGAAAATCTTAATGCTACAGGATACAATGACATTCTAGATGATTATGTACTTCCAACTTTGTGACAACAGTTTGGGGAAGGCCCTTTCCTGTTTCAGCATGACAATGCCCCTGTGCACAAGGCGAGGTCCATAAAGAAATGGTTGGTCGAGATCGGTGTGGAAGAACTTCACTGGCTTGCACAGAGCCCTGACCTCAACTACATCACACACCTTTGTGATGAATTTGAACGCCCACTGCGAGCCAGGCCTAATCGCCCAACATCAGTGCCCGACCTCACTAATTCTCTTGTGGCTGAAAGGAAGCAAGTCTCTGCAGAAATGTTCCAACATCTAGTGGAAAGCCTTCCCAGAAGAGCGGAGGCTACTATAGCAGCACAGGGAGGACCAACTCCATTTTTAATGGCCATGATTTTGAAATGAGATGTTCGACGAGCAGGTGTTCACATACTTTTGGAAAACATTTGTCAATGTAGGGAATTGGGATTTGTCTATGGTAGGACATGAGGATATGTTTGGAATGGCTGCACCATGTCTTGTTAGAAGTCTACACTCTCTATGAAGGTAATATTTATCCCAAGAAGAGAACAAATCGTGTTCAAATAGCTTATTTGACATAGTACCATATGTCAAGTCCACTTAAATGAGAGCTCAGATTACCAAATTAAGAGTGTCTCCTCATGTGTTAGATTGTGCAGTTTGAAGATACTGTGTAATGTTCAGGTGAAAGGGTGTTTTGGGATCAACACTGCTTAAGCTTCCCATCTTGACACTAATCCCTAACACCCCCTGCCAAGTATGTGAACAGCAGTGTTCATCAAGATGACAATACCCTTCTATCCTCACAGAGATTGTACCATATTGCCCTGATTTAAGAGTTAATCAGATGTTGACATGAAGTGACCACTGTACCCTGTTATGTGTACAATGTGTTAGTACTTCACATCTAGCCATATGGCTCAGCAACAGTGATTCAGTAGGAGAAAGACATACCGAGTTTGTAGTTGAACACAATGGGCCAGCTTCACAAACCCAGATCAAGCCTGCTTCTAGAATCTCCAGGTAAAATGCCTTTTAGTTGAGGATTTGTATTAATCTCAGTCCGGGAAACCAGTCCTATGTGTTCTTTCACTACACCCGCAATAACATCTGCTAAACGTGTATGTGACGAATAAAATTTGATTTGATTTTGAGTCGAATGGTCTCTGATAATGACTGATAATGAGTATGTTGTTGAGTTACGGTAATGACTATGGGTCTTAACTGGTATAGGCCTAATCGTCCACCATCTTTGTATCCACACCTCTCATATGTTTTCACCATCTCTCTCTGGAGGTAAGAACCAGTCCAGGGCAAGCCTCCCCTCCCCCCTCCTCTCCTTTTGTCTAGGGATGGATACAGTATGGGGCCCCTGGGGAGAGGTTCAATGGCAGGACTTCTGCATATAAAGGGTAAGGGAAACCTGGCTCTCCACTCCCTAGCTTCCCTTTCCCAATGGGGACTCGGTGGTGCCAACCAGGGATGGTATTTCCAGGGGCCGGAGATGGGGGGGAAAAAGTCAGAATTTGGACCAGGGCCTTGGGAAAATGTCAGTGACGAAGGTGTCATTTTGTGGGGATTTGGATTTTGTGGGGTGTTGGGAAGAATATGAGTCAGTCGGTGGTGCTTGCTTAGGGGGTTTTCTATAGTTTTTTTGTGTGGCAACCCCTTTTGGGAGACAGTTCACTCCCTACATGGACTTTCTATACTCACTCCCTCGTTTCTATTGTGTCAGTTGGAATGTAGGACAACAACAAAGGCTGTCCACTTCTGGTGGTCTTTGGTCATCTTCTCCACTGTGCTCCAGCTGTTCTGATGTTGAGGACTTGCTTTGAAGAGCGTATACGTGTCAGAACAGAAGCCGCACACTTGTAAACACGCTGATTGAGCCACTATTCTGTGTTGATGTTTCACAGTATTGTGTGAGTGGCGTTTGATTAGCCCGCCATTGTTTGAACTACACATGGTAATGAAGGGAGGCGGGCATGTCTTGACATGTCGATGTGCAGTGCAGTGCTAGCGGACTGCTGGAGGTACTACGTTGGTAACATTGTCCTGGTTTCTGTGTGTGTTTGCCCATATTCAAGTATCCTATCTTGTTTGGATATATTAGAGACTTTGTGTTTGAGGTCTGTGTACTTACACACAGTGTGACTGTACCAAAGACTCCTATGAACACTCCAGCCACTGAGAGCCTGCAACAGCCCCTGTATATACCCAGGCACACGTTGAGGGATGCTGATGGTTGACACAGCGTTGGTATCAGAATGTTGTAGTCTGTCTGTCTGCTGGGTCCATGGAAGGTCATCTGTCTCCATGTCGGGTCTGGCTCGTACCCCTGGCTTGTCCCATAGGGGTCTATTCATTATGCACCATACGGAAGAAAATGGACTGAAACTTGATTAATAAGAAATGATATTTTTTTCCCCCCAACGTTATTAAACATTTTCCTAATGAATATGGCCCCAGCCTATGGGACTGTGGAGCAGCCGGCCCAGGATATTGGAGCCCTGCGGTGCTTAGGGGGCTAAGGGCTTAGTCCAGGGGGAGTCCTCCTAGCCAACACTCTATCTCTGATCTGGTGCTAGGAACTGTTGGGGGCTTGTCAGTAGAGGCCACATAGAAATGTGATGATTAGTTTTGGCAGTCTTCTGGCTTCATATAGTGTTCTGAGGGTTGCAGACCAACCTCATGAACCTCATCCACGTTGGGTACCTTCAACTATTCATGTATGACTCTGTAGGTGTTGGGGCCAGTGGAGTCCAGATAGGAAGGGGAGAATGGCCCTCACTAAGGCACATGCGAAAGAAAGAGAGTATTTCATAAAAGACCCTTCCTTTCCTCTCATAGACTCCAACTTTAATTTACACAATCCCCTCCAGACTCGGGTTCCACTGTAATAAAGTGTGTGCGGGGAGGAGCGGGGTTAGCAGGTAGGGATTTGTAACTGCACACCTGGGATAACGGCTCTACTCTGAAAGGTGGGCATTCTGAACCACTAAAGTGGGTGTGTGCGGGTCCCCAGGGGGTAAGGGGCGGCAGTAATGCCCCCTGCTGTTATTTTAGGGGTAACATTGAAGCCCCTGTGTGGATTTCTCCTATCCCGCTCAACCCCTCTGCCAGTCCTCTATGGGAACATTGTTAGCTCAACCCCTCTGCCAGTCCTCTATGGGAACATTGTTAGCTCAACCCCTCTGCCAGTCCTCTATGGGAACATTGTTAGCTCAACCCCTCTGCCAGTCCTCTATGGGAACATTGTTAGCTCAACCCCTCTGCCAGTCCTCTATGGGAACATTGTTAGCTCAACCCCTCTGCCAGTCCTCTATGGGAACATTGTTAGCTCAACCCCTCTGCCAGTCCTCTATGGGAACATTGTTAGCTCAACCCCTCTGCCAGTCCTCTATGGGAACATTGTTAGCTCAACCCCTCTGCCAGTCCTCTATGGTATTTATTTTTTTGCTGAATCAAACATTTTTCTTTTTTTCGCCTGCCTTTTTACCTGGCATCAAAATCCCAAATAAATGTTTGTGACCTTCGGTCATAGTTCTCAGCACTGCAGGGACTCAGAGAGCAGTAGTACTGAGTCAAATGTGACATGTGGGAGAGGTGTATACTGAAAAGCCTGAACAATTAGATTTTACAATACCTTTGTTCCCCTTTATTGATAATCGCGAATCAAGGTTGTTTATAAAACATGATTTTGGTAGAATATGATGGGTATCTTTTTGAAAGGCACAATCTGTATTTCTTTCCCAGAAGACAGACAGACGGTGGTTTGACACCAATCAAACTGTACAGACGGATGTAATGACTGGCATGGCATCATATTGGTTAGGCTAGCCTATCATGCATGCCATCATATTGGTTAGGCTAGCCTATCATGCATGCCATCATATTGGTTAGGCTAGCCTATCATGCATGCCATCATATTGGTTAGGCTAGCCTATCACGCATGGCATCATATTGGTTAGGCTAGCCTATCACACATGCACTCTGAAGTGATTTTACTGTTGCCGTTGATTCACATCCATTTGAAACATACAGTACAGTAGGCCTGTGGCAGTGAAGCCAGCTATACGATTGAGACACACACACACACACACACACACATTGTACTGTATGGTACTGTTCCTGGTCTGGGTGAGAGGAGCACAGAGCTGAACTGTTCCTGGTCTGGGTGAGAGGAGCACAGAGCTGTACTGAACTGTTCCTGGTCTGGGTGAGAGGAGCGCTGTAGCGTGAAGTGGGTCATCCTCTATGTGGGCCAGAGCTATTGATCGAACACCAGACCGAGAAGTGTGTGTTTGTGCGTGTGCGCATCTGGGGAGAGAGGCGTGTGTTGCATAGTTAAATATGTTGGCGGTTACTGCCATGCTGCAGGTATGGATCTCATTTAAAACCAACATTACATTTTCCTTTCCTGGAAAGGAACGTCTAAAGAGTCATATACTACACTACTACTGTTCCAAAACGGTTCTTTGGCTGCCACCATAGGAGAACCATTTTTGGTTCCAGGTAGAACCATTTTTGGTTCCAGGTAGAACGCTCTGTGGAAATGGTTTTACATGGAACCCAAAAGGATTCGATCTGGAACCAAAAAGGGTTCTCCAAAGGTTTGTCCTATGGGGGCAGCCGAAGAACTGTTTTAGGTTCTAGATGGCACCTTTTTCTCTAAGAGTGTATAAATACCCTCCTACAAACCTGCCACAGTACTCCCAATCTATTTCGTAACACCTGACTGTCCTCTCTCTCTCCCGACTGTCACATTATGTTGTCTCACACCGTCTCTCTCTCACACTCCTCATCTTTGGAACCACACTAAGGTGTTCCTGCTACAGACGTTACACGACTGGAAAAGCAGCACTCTCTAAAAGCAATGCCAGACTATTTCTGTGTATGGCGGTGTGTGTCAGTGATCAGCCCTACTGGAGGCTCGCACGACGACAAGACAATATCTAATAACTAATACTAGTTATCTAATGTCACTGGCTTGGCATTGCCACTTCTTAATGCTGTTGGGGATGGGTATGGTGCTATGCATTTTGTCACAAGGGAAGATAGTAATGTATTGAGTGAAGGTTGTGAAAGTAATATGCTCTCCCTTTCAGAATGAACTAGAACTCAAGATTCCTCCTATTTTGGCACACACACACACACACACACACTCCCTAGCTGTCCACTGTTCATCTGACATAGGCCGCAGCCCACAGCCCGCCCCCCACTTCCTCGAACTGACCAGGAGGTGCTTACGTAATAGAGTAGTAGGTAGAGATCGCTGGAGTTCTTGCGGCTTATAGGTAATTTCCTTGAAAGACTGGCCCTTTATGTCGTCTCAGTGCAGCTCTATCTAGACATACCAGAGTAATGTGCACTATAAAGACAACCTTGACTGCTTGTCTAGCTCATATTTTGTTGCTTTCCTTGCTGTCTCTTTCCTGTTGGTGTACGTACAGTATACGGTATGCAGTAGTGGCATAATTGAACAAAGGTAACCCTACACACAGTTTGGTTACACCCTAAAATTAACCACCTTTTTCCATTATAACGATTCTACACTTATCAACCGGGATTCAGGACCAATACTAGTGTCCATCATTGTGGCTCAGTTGGTTAGAGCTCACTGCATGCAACGCCAAAGTCATGGGTTCACTTCCTGCAGGAATCACATACTAAAATGTATGCATTCACTTATTATAAGTGCCTTTGGATCAAAGCGTCTGTTAAGTGGCATACCAATGATATAGTAGCCTAAACAAGCTCTTGTTGTCTCTGTGTTTTGCTTCGCTAACTCACGACCAACGCCTTTAATTAAGTTTGATTTAGTGTCTCCCTTGCTTTAATCCTCTCTCTGGTTGTCTGTGTTAAACATTCTCTCTCTCGCTCTCTCTCTAGACCACTGCGCCACCCGGGAGGCCCCGCTTTCTCGCAATTTAATTTAAATTTAAGGGCTTTATTGGCATTGTAAACATATGTTTACATAGCCAAAGCAAGTGAAATAGATAATAAACAAAAGTGAATTAAACAGTAAAAAATGTACTGTAAACATTATACTCACAAAAGTTTCAAAAGAATAAAGACATTTCAGATGTCATATGTGCAAATAGTTCAAGTACAAAAGGGAAAATAAACAAATCTGGGTTGTATTTACAATGGTGTTTGTTCTTCACTGGTTGTCCTTTTCTTGTGGCAACTGGTCACAAATATTTCTGCTGTGATGGCACGCTGTGGTATTTCACCCAATTGTGGGTCTGTGTTATCTGAGAGAAATATGTGTCTCTAATATGGTCATACATTTGGCAGGTGGTTAGGAAGTGCAGCTCAGTTTCCACCTCATTTTGTGGGCAATGTGACATAGGCAGACCTGGCTCTCAAGAGAAGACAGGCTATGGTGGCCTTTCTCAATAACAAGACTATGCTCACTGAGTCTGTACATAGTCAAAGACTTCCTTAAATTTGGGTCAGTCACAGTGGTCAGGTATTCTGCCACCTTGTACTCTCTGTTTAGTGCCAAATAGCATTCTAATTTGCTCAGTTTTTTGTTAATTCTTTCCAATGTGTCAAGTAATTATCTTTTTGTTTTCTCATGATTTGGTTGGGTCTAATTGTGTTGCTGTCCTGGGGCTCTGTGAGGTCTGTTTGTGTTTGTGAACAGAGCCACAGGACCAGCTTGCTTAGGGGACTCTTCTCCAGGTTCATCTCTCTGTAGGTGATGGTTTTGTTATGGAAGGTTTGGGAATTGCTTCCTTTTAGGTAGCGGTAGAATTTAACGTCTCTTTTCTGGAATTGGATAATTAGCAGCTATTGGCCAAATTGAGTCAAAAGCTTTTTTGAAATCAACATAGCATGTTTGTTTGTCAGTTAAGGTGAGCAGGGTGAATACGGGGTCTGTCGTATGGTAATTTGGTAAAAAGACAATTTCACATTTGATCAGTACATTGTTTTCACTGAGGAAATGTACGAGTCTGCTGTTAATGATGATGCAGAGGATTTTCCCAAGGTTGCTGTTGATGCATATTCCACGGTAGTTGTTGGGGCCAAATTTGTCTCCACTTTTTTGTGGATTAGGGTGATTGGTACCACATACTGAAGAAGATGCCAGAGCTAAGGATGATGTTAAAGTTTAAGTATAGCTAATTGGAATTTATGGTCTGTATATTGTATCATTTCAATGAGGATACCATTAACACCACAGGCCTTTTTTGGGTTGGAAGGTTTGTATTTTGGCCTGTAGTTCATTCAAGGTAATTGAAGAATCCAGTGAGTGCTGGTAGTCTTTAATAATAGTTGATTCTAAGATTTGTTATTGATCATGTACAGTACCAGTCAAAAGTTTGGACACCTACTCATTCAAGGGTTTTTCTTAATTTGTTCTATTTTCTACATTGTAGAATAATAGTGAAGACATCAAAACTATGAAATAACACATATGGAATCATGTAGTAACCATTGTTTTTATACAAATCAAAATATATTTTAGATTATTCATAGTAGCCACCCTTTGCCTTGATGGCAGCTTTTCACAGTCTTTGCATTCTCTCATCCAGCTTCATAAGGAATGCTTTTCCAACAGTCTTGAAGGTGTTTCCACATATGCTGAGCTTGTTGGCTGCTTTTCCTTCACTCTGTGGCCCAAACCATCTCAATTGGGTTGAGTTTGGGTGATTGTGGAGGCCAGGTCATCTGATGCAGCACTTCATCACTCTCCTTGGTCAAATAGCCCTTACACAGCCTGGAGGTGTGTTTTGGGTCAGTGTCATGTTGAAAAACAAATGATAGTCCCACTAAGCGCAAATCAGATGGGATGGCGTATCGCCGGGAATGCTGTAGTAGCCATTCTGGTTAAGTGTGCCTTGAATTCTAAAGAAATCCCCTAGTGTCACCAGAAAAGCACGGTCACACCATCACACCTCCTCCTCCATGCTTCATGGTGGGAACCACACATGTAGAGATCATCTGTTCATCTACTCTGCGTCTCACAAAGACACAGTGGTTGGAACACAAAATCTCAAATTTAGACTCAAAGGCCTGATTTCCGTTGGTCTAATGTATATTGCTTGTGTTTCTTGGCCCAAGCAAGTCTCTTCTTCTTGTTGGTGTCCTTTAGTAGTGGTTTCTTTGCAGCAATTCGACCATGAAGGCTTGATTCACGCAGTCTCCTTTGAACAGTCGATTTTGAGATGTGTCTGTTACTTGAACTCTCTGAAGCATTTATTTGGGTTGCAATCTTAGGCTGGTAACTCAAATAAACTTTTCCTCTGCAGTAGAGGTAACTCTGGGTCTTCCTTTCCTGTGGCGTTCCTCATGAGAGTCAGTTTCATCATAGCACTTGATGGTTTTTGCGACTGCAGAAAGTTATTGACATTTTCCTGATTTGACAGACCTTCGTGTCTTAAAGTAATGATGGACTGTTTCTCTTTGCTTATTTGAGCTGTTCTTGCCGTAATATGGACTTTGTCTTTTACCAAATAGGGCTATCTTCTATATACCACTCCTACCTTGTCACAACACAACTGATTGGCTCAAATGCATTGACATGGAAAGAAATTTCACAAATTAACTTTTAACAAGGCACACCTGCTAATTGAAATGCATTCCAGGTGACTACCTCGTGAAGCCGGTTGAGAGAATGCCTAGAGTGTGCAAAGCTGTCATCAAGGCAAAGGGTGGCTACTTTGAAGAATCTCAAATATAAAATATATTTAGATTTTTTGAATACTTCATTGCTTACTACAGGATTCTATATGTATTTTCTCATAGTTGTGATGTCTTCACTATTATTCTGCAGTGTAGAACATTGTACAAATAAATAAAAACCCTTGAATGAGTAGGTGTATCCAAACCTTTGACTGCTGCTATATATGTTTTTGCTGTTTGTACTTTGTTATAGGGCCAAAAAGGTTGGAGAAGTGGTTTACCCATACATCTCTGTTTTGGATAGATAACTATTTGTAAAACACTAAACAAACAAGAACAATGTTCACAGTAGTGGTTAGTCTATGGATTCTTCATTTACATTGAGCTGATTTCTGACGAGCTGTTCTTTCTTTTTCCGTAGTGTATTCCTGTATTGTTTTAGTGATTCACCATAGTGAAGGTGTAGGCTCAGGTTTTCTGGGTCTCTATGTTTTTGGTTGGATAGGTTTCTTAATTTCTTTCTTAGATTTTGGCATTCTTCATCAAACCATTTGTCAATGTTGTTAATTTTCTTAGGTTTTTGCTTGACATTTTTAGATTTGATAGGGAAGGTGAGAGGTCAAAAACACTGTCTAGGTTTTCTACTGCCACGTTTACACCTTCACTATTACAGTGAAACGTTTTGTCCAGGAAGTTGTCTTAAAGGAATTTCTAAATATTATTCAGTTCCTTTGGCTTTGATGCATCGTGATTGAGGATTGCTCTGTTCAAGTAGACTTATTTTGCTGTGATCTTATAGAGGTGTCAGTGGGCTGACTGTGAACGCTCTGAGAGACTGTGGTCAGTGATACAGTACTACTGCCAAGAGATGAGCAGTAGATGTACCTGCCGGAGGAGTCCCCTCGAAGCCTCCCGTTGACTGTCACCCAGCGTGTGACAGAGCTGCAGGAGTTGTGACGCGATTTTGTTGGTTATGTTGTAATAGTTGTGCCTCGGGGGGCATATGGGGGATGGAATGCTGTCATCTTCAGGTAGGTGTTTGTCCCCCGGGGCTGTCAGTTTATTGTCCAGTTCTGGCATTTAAATCGCCACAGACTAGTACATGTCCCTGAGCCAAGAAATGATTGATTTCCCCCTCCAGGATGGAGAAGCTGTCTTCATTAAAGTATGGTGATTCTAGTGGGGGGATATAGGTAGCACACAGGAGGACATTTTTCTCTGTTGCAATCCTTTCCTTTTGAATTTCTAGCCAAATGTAAAATGTTCTTGTTTTGATTCATTTCATAGAGTGAGTTAGGTCTGCTCTATACCAAATTAGCATACCACCTCAGTCCCTTCCCTGTTTCATACCTGGTAGTTTGGTGGATGGGACTACCAGCTCTCTGTAACCTGGAGGGCAGCCAGTGGGTCCATCTCCTCTATACCATGTTACTTATAGGATGACAATGTCTGTATTTTTCCTGCTCTTTAGGCCAAAGGCAGATGACTTCAGGCCTTGGATATTCCAGGATGACATAGTGAACCCTTTGTGTTCAATAAAGTGTCTGTTAGTTGTGTGGTTTGGCCTCAGACCAGTAAGTGTGAAAAGAGCCTGCTGGGCATCTGGAACATGCTATTGGCTTGGGCTCGTGTAAGAGTGGGGGGTTGGGCCTGTTTGGCTGCTCACAACCTGGGCGTATGTGTGACTTTCATATTGAGGCCCTCCTTGCGGGAGTGGGGGGGCATGGGGTATTAAGAAGTAATGTGTGTTTTTCTGTTCCTCATTTGGCAATGCTCTACGTTATTAGTGTTTTGTTGTGTCATGCCACATGGCTGTTTTTAGATGTTACACCTTCCTGGGGAGTAGTACATTCTGCATGAATGTACTGAACCCACCAGCCGCAGTTTGTCTGTGAAAATGCGTATTCTGTGTTTGGAAAGCACATGCCAATTAATTTCAAGCTGTAGTGTTACTGTGGTGTTTTAGCTTCATGGAATCTGTGAATTCCACCTGTATAGAATGATTTCCTTTGTCAAGTGCCACTAACATAGTACCCTCCAAACTCGTCATTAAGCTCGAGACCCTGGGTCTCGACTCCGCCCTTGATGGGCTGCACCCAGGTGGTGAGGGTAGGTAACAACATCTCCACCCCGCAGATCCTCAACACTGGGTCCCCACAAGGGTGCGTTCTCAGCCCTCTCCTGTACTCCCTGTTCACCCACGACTGCGTGGCCACGCATGCCTCCAACTCAATCATCAAGTTTGCAGATGACACTCCAGTGGTAGGCTTGATTACCAACAACGACGAGACGGCCTACAGGGAGGAGGTGAGGGCCCTCGGAGTGTGGTATCAGGAAAATAACCTCATACTCAACGTCAACAAAACAAAAGAGATGATCGTGGACTTCAGGAAATAGCAGAGGGAGCAGCCCCCTATCTACATTGACGGGACAGTAGTGGAGAGGGTGGAGAGTTTTAAGTTCCTCGGCGTACACATCACGGACAAACTGAAATGGTCCACCCACACAGACAGCGTGGTGAAGAAGGCGCAGCAGCGCCTCTTCAACCTCAGGAGGCTGAAGAAATTCGGCTTCTCACCAAAAACACTCACAAACTTTTACAGATGCACAATCGAGAGCATCCTGTCGGGCTGTATCACCGCCTGGTACGGCAGCTGCTCCGCCCATAACCGGAAGGCTCTCCAGAGGGTAGTGAGGTCTGCACAACGCATAACCGGGTGCAAACTACCTGCCCTCCAGGACACCTACACCACCCGATGTCACAGGAAGGCCAAAAAGATCATCAAGGACAGCAACCACCCGAGCCACTGCCTGTTCACCCCGCTAACATCCAGAAGGCGAGGTCAGTACAGGTGCATCAAAGCTGGGAGCGAGAGACTGAAAAACAGCTTCTATCTCAAGGCCATCAGACTGTTAAACAGCCATCACTAACATTGAGTGGCTGCTGCCAACATACTGACTCAACTCAAGCCACTTTAATAATGGGAAAATTGATGTCATCAATTTATCACTTGCCACTTTATATTATTTATATTAGATCATGTTTACATAACCTACATTATTCATCTCATATGTATATACTGTACACCATACCATCTACTGCATCTTGCCATCTTGATGTAATTAGATATATCACTAGCCACTTTAAACAATGCCACTTTATATGTTTTCATAACCTACATTACTCATCTCATATGTATATACTGTACTCTATACCATCTACTGCGTCTTGCCATGCTGATGTAATGTATCACTAGTCACCTTAAACAATGCTGCTTTATATATTTTCATAGCCTACAATACTCATCTCATATGTATATACTGTACTCCATACCATCTACTACATCTTGCCTATGCCGTTCGGCCATCACTCATTTATATATTTATATGTACATATTCGTATTCATTCCTTTACACTTGTGTGTATAAGGTAGTTGTTGTGGAATTGGTAGATTACTTGTTAGATATTACTGCATGGTCGGAACTAGAAGCACAAGCATTTCGCTACACTTGCATTAACACCTGCTAACCCTGTGTATGTGACAAATAAATTTGATGTGATAACACACCGTAGATTGTTATGTTGCAATTCAACATTGGTTTACTGTTCTTGAACCATGTCAAACACTTGGCAACCATTCTTATGGAGCTAAACTCAGCAAAAAAGAAACATCCCTTTTTCAGGACCCTGTCTTTCAAAGATAATTCGTAACAATCCAAATAACTTCACAGATCTTCATTGTAAAGGGTTTAAACACTGTTTCCCATGCTTGTTCAATGAACCATAAACAATTAATGAACATGCACCTATGGAACGGTCGTTAAGACACTAACAGCTTACAGACGGTAGGCAAATAAGGTCACAGTTATGAAAACTTAGGACACTGAAGAGGCCTTTCTACTGACTCTGAAAAACACCAAAAGAAAGATGCCCAGGGTCCCTGCTCATCTGCGTGAACGTGCCTTAGACATGCTGCAAGGAGGCATGAGGACTGCAGATGTGGCCAGGGCAATAAATTGCCGTACTGTCCGTACTGTGAGACACCTAAGACAGCGCTATAGGGAGACAGGACGGACAGCGGATCATCCTCGCAGTGGCAGACCACGTGAAACAACACCTGCACAGGATCGGTACATCCGAACATCACACCTGCGGGACAGGTACAGAACGGCAACAACATCTGCCCGAGTTATATCACGAACGCACAATCCATCCATCAGTGCTCAGACTGTCCGCAATGGGCTGAGAGAGGCTGGACTGAGGGCTTGTAGGCCTGTTGTAAGGCAGGTCCTCACCAGACATCACCGGCAACAACGTCGCCTATGGGCACAAACCCACTGTCGCTGGACCAGACCGGACTGGCAAAAAGTGCTCTTCACTGACGAGTCGCGGTTTTGTCTCACCAGTGGTGATGGTCGGATTCGCTTTTATCGTCGAAGGAATGAGCGTTACACCAAGGCCTGTACTCTGGAGCGGGGTCGATTTGGAGGTGGAGGGTTCATCGTGGCCTGGGGCGGTGTGTCACAGCATCATCGGACTGAGCTTGTTATCATTGCAGGCAATCTCAATGCTGTACGTTACAGGGAAGACATCCTCCTCCCTCATGTGGTACCCTTCCTGCAGACTCATCCTGACATGACCCTCCAGCATGACAATGCCACCAGCCATACTGCTCGTGATTTCCTGCAAGACAGGAATGTTAGTGTTCTGCCATGGCCAGCGAAGAGCCCGGATCTCAATCCCATTGAGCACGTCTGGGACCTGTTGTATCGGAGGGTGAGGGCTAGGGCCATTCCCCCCAGAAATGTCAGGGAACTTGCAGGTGCCTTGCTGGAAGAGTAGGGTAACATCTCACAGCAAGAACTGGCAAATCTGGTGCAGTCCTTGAGGAGATGCACTGCAGTACTTAATGCAGCTGGTGGCCACACCAGATACTGACTGTTACTTTTGATTTTGCCCCCCCCCCTTGTTCAGGGACACATTATTCCATTTCTGTTAGTCACATGTCTGTGGAACTTGTTCAGTTTGTCTGTTGTTGAATCTTATGTTCGTACAAATATTTACACCTGTTAAGTTTGCTGAAAATAAACGCAGTTGACAGTGAGAGGACGTTTCTTTTTTGCTGAGTGTATGATAAATCTACTACATGAACAACACATTACATACCGTACTGTCATAGGAGGTTGTGGCACCTTAGTTAGGGAGGACGGGCTCGGGGTAATGGCTGGAGCGGAATTGGTGGAATGGTATCAAATGCCTGTTTCATGCCATTCCATTTTCTCCATCCAGATATTATAATGACCCATCCTCCCCTCAGCAGCCTCCTGTGCATGCTGTATAAGGCACGTGTCAAACTCATTCCATGGTGGGCCGAGGAGCTGTGGGTTTTCGCTCCTACCTTGTACTTGATGAATTAAAGTCACTAATTAGTAAAGAGCTCCCCTCACCTGGTTGTCTAGGTCTTAACTGAAAGGAAAAACCAGCAGACACTAGGCCCTCCATGGAATGAGTTTGTCACCCCTGGATAAGGGATCATTACAGTTTAGGATGGAGGGACCTTGAACATTAACTTAGTAGCCTTGAGGATTTACCCAAGGCTAGCAGTTTTTTAAAAATATCAACAAATGATTGCCAATACATAATTATGTTTAAGTTGTGTTACTGTGTATGACATGTAAGTATGGCCATGAAGGAAATTGCCTCAAATTAAATCAAGTCAAGGACTTTTCCAGCTCGTTCATTCAGGATGTTATACAAGAGAATTTTCTATGAACTTAATCACCCTATATCTCAAAGGCAAGGCCATGCTTTCTCACACAACCTGTAGAGAAGAGGGAGAGAGAGAGACCTTGAGATGTAGGCCAGAGCTGTATGCTTATGTCCCTGAGTCTGTTAAATATGTATGAGTGACAGGTAACCCTACTGTGACACTACGCCACTGTCACTATCAGTGTAACTCCACTTCTATAGGGTGTACAAATGCTTTTGTTCCATCCCAGCTTCAATCAGTCTGATTGGTTGATTGGCAAGATCAGGTGTGTTAGACAGATGGGGAAATTAGGGCTCCTTCCTTCCTTCCTTCCTTCCTTCCTTGCTTGCCAAACATAACGAATCAGAAAAGGGTAGTCCAACATCAGGCCACATGTAGCACGTCCCTGAGTATGGATCAACAGTATACTGTAGACTACCTACCTGAGGATGGATCAACAGTATACTGTAGACCACCTCCCTGAGGATGGATCAACAGTATTCTGTAGGCCACCTCCCTGAGGATGGATCAACAGTATACTGTAGACCACCTCCCTGAGGATGGATCAACAGTATTCTGTAGGCCACCTCCCTGAGGATGGATCAACAATGTACTGTAGACCACCTCCCTGAGTATGGATCAACAGTATCTTTATAGTGTTAGTCATGTCTCTGGTAGTGAGACCCTGAGGTGAATTCTTAACCACCCCGACCTTCAATCAAGCCTGAAACAGCAAACACAGATTTGACGGGTGACCAAGAGGTCAGGTGGTCTTTCACCTCTGCTTGTCAAAACAAGGGAGATCAAGGTGTAAGACTTAACACACATGTTTGCGTGGAGTGCTGGAGGAGAAAGCTAAGTAGATGGAGATAAATAACACCTGTACCATCCACTGTATCACCTTTACCAACCTCCCTAATTCCAGACCGAAAGGTGTGTGTATATAAGCGTGTGTGTGTGTGTGTGTGCTTAGTAATACCTGGTTGAAGATAATATATGATATGGTTCTCTATGGGTCTATCTTTTTCCAGAAAAAGCAGTACATCTTTCTTGATGAGGGGGAGTAATAACCTCTGATTTGGTCATCTATGTAAGGTTTCCTACGCAGTTGAGTCTCCCAGAGAATGGGCCTGGGAATGTTGGTGGTACTGTGAGCATGTAGAGAGCGCGGTATGTGTGTGTTAGTGTTAAATGATGAAAGAGAAGGTAGCAGTGTGTGTGTGAATGAGACTGCAGCAGTGAAGAGGTGTTGAACGCTACTTGTGCTCTGGTTTTGACAGCAGTTTGTTCTCACTCTTCCCACACAATCCCTACATGTATGCGTCTCTGTATGTGTGCATCTGTATTTGTCAGCATTCACAATGCTTTGGAAACTAACCACTTCCTTCTGTCAAGTGTTAAAGTGATATGCATTCTTTCCATTCCCTCGTTCAAAGATTAAAATCCCTTATTTCCTACTCATTCATTATATCTGTCTGTTCCTTGGTCTCTGAAGTAGTGTCTACACCCCATGGCTGTTGGAACTCATGTATTAGTATACCTAACACACCACCCTTCTGGCCTGATCGCTAAGCTGCAGTCAAAACAACTGTAATGAGAACCCTGGGAACGTGGAATGATGGCAGTGTGAAAGCAACAGTCCACCATCTTCCTCAGTCTGGAGGAGTTTGTGGAGGAAGTTCGGAAGGTGTTTGATTCTCTGTTGATGGCACCAGCAGGACCAGTCAAAAAGGGGATTGTGTCGCTGGAGCCAAGGGAATCCCAATACCGTGTGAACCTGAGGAGACTTAATAAGCAGGAATTGTATCATCTCTCTGTGGTTCCCTGACACACGTAGGTTGATGGGGGTGGTATTGTGGGTGACCCGGCCTATAGAACGCCCGTCCAGCGCTCTAACGTCCGTGGGAATGGAGAGGGGCTGAGTGGGGATGCCTAGCTCGGACGCCAGGGTAGCGTCCAAAAAACTCATCGGCCCCAGAGTCGATGAGTACCCGGAGAGATTTCGAGTTGTTCCCCCACAGCAGGATGGCATGGAAACGGGTCCGAGTAAGGGGAGAGAAAAGTTCTGGCCCACCAGAGTACTCACCCCTTTTTGATGAGCCTGGGTTTTTAATGGGCAGGTAGCTACGAAATGTCCCGTAACTCCACAATATAGACAGCTCTGGGTGTGGAGTCGGTGTAAATGCTCAACCGGATTCAATCTAGCCTTGCCTAGATGCATGGACTCCCAATGAGGCTAGTTGGCAGCCCTCGGTGAATCCCGAGAGAACTCTGGTGAAGTCGGGTTCACTCGGACATGTAGACTTCTGGGGGTCTTCGGAGGCGAGGTGGGAATCGAGGGCAAGCAAGAGCGAAAGGGCACAGATTCCCCCTCCCTCCTATGTTCTCGAAGCCGCCCATCGATCCAGGCTGTGAGCCAGTCAAGGTCCATGGGCAGCTCCCAGGCTGCGAGCTCATCTTTGATCACATCCGATAATCCGTGAAGGAACATGTCGAACAATACTTCCAGTTTCCAGGCACTCTCATCCGCCAGCATGCGAAAATCCACTGCGTAGTCTGCCACACCACGGGAGTCTGGACGTAGCTGGAGCAGCTTACGAGCAGCCTCTCTCCCGGACAACGGAGAATCAAACACTTTCCGAACTTCCTCCATGAACTCCTCCAGACTGAGGCAGACGGCGAACTGTTGCTCCCACACCGCCGTGGCCCAGGCGAGTGCCCTCCCATACATCAGCGGTATAATGTACGCTATCCTCGAGCGGGCCGAGGGGAACGAAGAAGGCTGCAGCTCGAAAATGAGGGCACACTGGGAGAGAGAAGCCCGGCAGGTTCCGGGATCTCCAGTGTAGCGCTCCGGAGGAGGTAAGCAGGGTTCACAGGACACTGGGGTAGGCTGGGAGATTACGAGTGTGACCCGCTGCCCAGTAGGGAATCTCCGGAATTGCTCCAGCAATGAATTGAACGCCTGGTCATGGCGCTCTGCCAGGGTATGTAGTCCCTCCATAAGACATTGCAGTAACTCCTCGTGTCTTCATATGGTGGCTCCTTGCAGGGAGAGCTGGTCTGTGACTGCTGGGTCAGTCATGGCCAGTTCGTACTATCAGAACTCAGGATAAGACCCAGATGCAGACAGCTAGAGTCACAGATGCTTATTGACCCAGACAGGGGGCAGGCAAAAGACAGGTCAAAGGCAGGCAGAGGTCTGTAATCCAGGGCAGAGTCAATAAGGTACAGAACAGGAGGTAGGCTTGGGGTCAGGACATGCAGAGGTTCGTAAACGGGTCAGAGTCAGGCAGGTACAGAACGGCAGGCAGGCTCAGGGTCAGTGCAGGCAGAAGGGTCAGAACCAGGGAAACTATGAAAGATGGGCGACACCTGGAGGGGTTGGAGACAAGTACAAGACAGGTAAAACAGATCAGGGTGTGGCACTTAGATGAGGAAGGAGAGATGCAGTGCATTCGGAAAGTATTCAGACCCGTCCCTTTTTCCATATTTTGTTACGTTACAGCCTTATCCTAAAATGGATTTAAAAAAATGTGCCCCATAATGTGCCCCATAAGTTTTGCAAATGTGTTAAAAACAAAAATTCCTTATTTACATAAGTATTCAGACCCTTTTCTGTGAAACTCAAAATTAAGCTCAGGTGCATCCTGTTTCCATTGATCATCTTTGAGATGTTTCTACAGCTTGATTGTAGTCCACCAGTGGTAAATTAAATTGATTGGACATGATTTGGAAAGGCACACACCTGTCTATATATGGTCCCACAGTTGACAGTGCATGTCAGAGCAAAAACCAAGGCATAAGGTCGAAGTAATTGTCCGTAGAGCTCAGAGACAGGATTGTATTGAGGCACAGATTCTGGGGAAGGGCACTAAAACATTTCTGCAGCATTGAATATCCCCAAGAACACAGTGGCCTCCATCATTCTTCCGTTAAAGGGAAGAAGTTTGGAACCACCAAGACTCTTCCTAGAGCTGGCCGCCTGTCAAACTGAGCAATTGGGGGAGAAGGACCTTGGTCAGGAAGGTGACAAAGAACCCGATGGTCATTCTGACAGAGCTCTAGAGTTCCTCTGTAGAGATGGGATAACCTTCCAGAAGGACAACCATTTCTGCAGCACCCCACCAATCAGGCCTTCATGGTAGACTGGCCAGACGGAAGCCACTCCTCAGTAAAAGGCACATGACAGCCCACTTGGAGTTTGCCAAAAGGCATGTAAAGGAGACTCAGACCATGAGAAACAAGATTCTCTGGTCTGATGAAACCAAAATTGAACTCTTTGGCCTGAATGCCAAGCGTCACGTCTGGAGGAAACCTGCCACCATCCCTCCGGGGAAGCATGGTGGTGACAGCATCATGCTGTTGGGATGTTGTTCAGCGGCAGGGACTGGGAGACGAGTCAGGATCGAGAGAAAGATGAACGGAGCAAAGTGCAGAGAGATCCTTGATGAAAACCTGCTCCAAATTGCTCAGGACCTCAGACTGAGGCCAAGGTTCACCTTCCAACAGGACAACCACCCTAAGCACACAGCCAAGACAACGCAGGAGTGGCTTCGGGTCAAGTCTCTCAATGTCCTTGAGTGGCCCAGCCAGAGCCAGGACTTGAACCCGATCGAACATCTCTGGAGAGACCTGAAAATAGCTTTGCAGCGACGCTCCCCATCCAACCTGACAGAGCTTGAGAGGATCTGCAGAGAAGAATGGGAGAAACTCCCCAAATACAGGTGTGCCAAGCTTGTAGCATTATACCCAAGAAGATTCGAGGCTGTAATCGCTGTCAATTGTGCTTCAACAAAGTACTGAGTAAAGTGTCTGAATACTTATGTAAATGTGATATTTCAGTTAAGTTTTTTTACATACATTTGCAAAAATAAACAAATCTACTGTTTTTGTCATTAAGGGGTATTGTGTGTAGGTTGATGAGGGATTAATACAATTTAATACATTTTAGAATAAGGATGTAACGTAACAAAATGTGGAAAAAATCAAATACTGATACTTTCCGAATGTCCTATGCTGAATGACAGGCATGACAAAGTTAAGGGGAGATTCTGTGCTCCAAGAGCATGTTGATCCTCGCGATCTCTCAGAAGTCAGACATTTAGCAACTAGACCTGACAGCACACATGCACCAGGGTTTCCTTTAGCCGGTAATAGCTGGCTTTTGGCCAATAAAAAAAGAAAGAGGAGCAGATAGATAAAATTGGCACCGGCCAATTGTCTGGGAGAAAAAGAGATCCCATTCCGAAATGATGCATGATGCATTTTAGCCTATTCATATGTCTACATTTCTTCACCTTCCTTTGCACAGGAAAATGTTGGCCTTTTTATAAACACATTTGATGCAATTCTACTACACTTTATATGACCGGAGACATTAGCAGAATCTTTTTTAACACGACAAAAATTACACGGAGGTGTACTCTGCTGTCACTGACAAACAGATGAATAGAAACAATGCTGTCTGAGTCGGCCTACGAAAAGGGGAGACACAAATACAATAGGATATCCATCTTACCTGGAGGAGGAAATTATTGTCCAAAAACAAAAGTGGCACTAACCCATTGATAAAGACATTGAATATGCACACTCACCGGGAATATGGCCGATGTTCTCCGCTGGTGCCAATAAAATACTACTTTTCGATTGTATTTTTACATATAGCGATATGCCTTGCAGGGTCTGTCTGCTTTTCACTGACCGTCACATCTCAACAATCATCTATTTGGTATTTGCCGCTTGCTCTGCCCAAATTGCGGGCCCTTCTGACTATATCGTTTTTTTTTAAGAAGCCAAATCCTGCTTACTAGTGTGGCAGCCTATTTTGAAAGATTGTATTTATTTATGTATAGACAGGAGTAAGCTAATTAGGCTATATAATTTTATTAATTGAGTTTATTTTAGGGAAAGCTTAGCTTCCCATAGCCTCATGGACGCGCCGCCTATGTATTTTAACATCTTCAAGTTGCTTATCGGAATTCAGTAAGAATGACTCACACCGTTGCATCCGAGATTCGATGAATTACCATAAACTAAGTGGGATTTCTGTCATTCTGAGAACTGTGGGTGGATGCCCTAATCAGGTTACACAACCGATGCATATGGGTCCGGTACATTTATTAAAGCTGTAATATGTAACCTTTTGGAAGACCTGACCAAATTCACATAGAAATGTGTGTTTATAGATCTGCCATTCTCATTTTAGCATCCAGGAATTTTAGCATCCAGGAAATGGCAGAGCGATTTCTGCATAGTGCATATTTCAATGTGAGGTAAATAAAAGTTATGCCGGTCAAATTTTGGCCACACACACACACACACACACACACAGCCAAACATACCATCCATTTGTCAACCATGTGTGTGTATACGGTGACAATTTAGCGTAGCCAGCAAGAACTGACATCAAATTCAGCTTCCAGTCAACAGGCCAACTCTCACTACATTGAAGGCATTCATATATTTCTAAATATGTTTTATAGCCATATTGTTGATGAATGAGGTTGAAGGAGTCTATAAATCGTCTGGGTTGTATGGTGAGCTCAATCTGGTTTTGCATTCTCAAACCTCTCAGTGCTGTGGTTGATTTATTTATTTATAGGTATGTGTGTCTGTGTTCCTCGACAGCCATCTTCTAGATTTACAGTGATGGTTGGAAACTTGGGAGTAGCAGAGTAAATTTGTACCAGACTAAATCAGCAAAGAAACACAACACTGTTTTCTGCCTGCTTTCCCACAATATGACTGTAGAATATAGAATACATGTATAATTCAGCTGTTCACATAAACCAGATGAACTATGCTGGGAGATGAACTATGCTGGGTACTACTAATTCTACATGGTAGAATTTACCATTGGGCAATTTCTGAGGGACCAGAACCTGAGGAGATTAAATGAGAATCTAGGAAGGTTACGAACTCTGATGCCTCAATTTTAATAACTAGACGGTTTTCTCACATTGCTAACATTATATTTGTGGCTGTATTTATCCAGACAAATTGGGAAAATAATCTAAACCTACTGTCTCAGGATAGACGAAAATGTGGCATGTTCATATACTTACATTTAGTATAGTACCATAAATAATAAATAGTATTTTCCCCGACGTAATCAACAGTAAATGATTGTGTTTTTGTGTATTTTTCTGTATTTATGCATGTGTAGTTTTGTGTGTGTGTGTGTGTGTGTGTAATATTGTATCTCGATGTGTATTGTGTACATAGGGCTCACCTGGAAATGAGACCATTGGACTCAGTGTTGAGTCCCTGTCCAAATAAAAGTTCAATAAAAAAGTGACAAAATAAACGACTTTAACATTATAGCAGACTCTACCTTGTTGGTGTGTTTGTCTCTCTCTACTGTTGTGCTCCACATAAATCATGATATAAATCAAGGTAATGGAGTGTTGTCACCCAATATAGCTCTTGTGGTTAGGGTGTAACGGGAGAAGCAGGCTGGTGGCGTTCAACTCTAGTCTATTGTGCACCGTTCAATCCCTTGCATGCATCTACCCCTTACGACTACTTCATAGTGGAAAAAGTTCAACGTTTCATGATCACACATTTTACATTTAGTTGTGCTTTTGCCAGGAGAGATTACTATTGTGTGTATGTGTGGTTTTTGAAGGCACAGCATCCTTTTATGACATTTACAAACAGTTGCACAGTATACAGTATTAAATCTGACCTCAAGGCCTAGATAAATTGCACACTATCAAATAAACCATATCCTAATTTCTCAATCAGTAGCTGTGGTTTTTTTTTTATGGCAAGCCTTCTATTGGTGTGTCTTAGTGAGGGATTTACAGACTGTTTTGACTTTGCTGTGGTCTCGTTCTGATTTCAACTGTGTAATACCATAGTAATGGTGCTCCATTAACTGTCATTACCTGCGATGATCCTTTTGGCACGCCTGTGTTGTGGTTTAGTTGATTTAAGCCTCTGGCGTTTCCTCAGAGCTGACTCCTGCTCAAGTCCTGCATAAAAATCTAGATGCGTATATGTACTGTAAATGTTTAGGCTGATATAGAGGTAGGCTGAAGACTGTGTCGCTGCCTTCTCAAGGACATTGTAAAAGAACAGTTAAGACATAAACCTCACAATGCTCTGCGATATATTTATGGTATTTTAAAAAATGCACAGTTCAGTGCTGTGAGGCAATGTTACCTAGCTGTTTAGCAAGTATTCCTGTCTGAACTTTTAAATGTGCGCTCACTGTATTAGCTTGTATCTATTGCATGTCAGCCTCTAAATACTTTTGACATCCACTTGGGTGATTTACTATATAGACCTGCAGCAAGCCTAAGGACCAGTTTCCAAATCTGATACAGTCTCTGCCAAGACCACATCAATGATCCCAAAGTAGACAAAGAAGATACAAGTTTTACAGGCCTACACATTCTCTCCAGATGGTCTAGCCTCTCTCCTCTTCCTGCGCCGTAGGCGCGAATGTGATGACAGTATATTGAAGCTCATCCCTGTTCACCACACGCTAAAGCTAAGTCGCTAGCCTTGCATCTTCCTTCCATTGCGTTTTGTTTGAACAGGAGGGAGGGAGGGGCAGCAGAACAGGGGAAATATCATAAAGCTGTGGGGGGAAAAAGCATCTCATTTTTCAGTTTTATGGAAATTCACTCCTTGACGTGAGGCCTGGCCAATAGTTTCCGAGGGCTCGGAGGGAAGGAATGAAACTGCGTTGACCTTTCACTGAAAAATGAGACCACAGGCATTTGGATAGTGTTCTGGTTTAAAAAATATGGTTTTGCTGCTCTCAATCACACTCTTTCAAAATAATAATTTTGCAATTCAGTCTTGTCTCCCAGCTGTCAGTTAGTCCATCAGTTGGGCAACAACCCTTTTGTTGATCTGTGACCCTTTCGTTGATTAGTGGTTCAAATCTGGGTTCAAATGTATGTTGATTACCTTTTGCAAATTCAAAAAATAGAGAGCGAGGGAACTGTTGGAAATGTTAACCAATTCTTGCCAAGGGGTTATGCATTTCTACTACCAAACGAGGCTAGCTCTTCTCCACCTCTCCCTCCTCATCCCCCTCTTTCTCCCATTCCTTAATATAATAGAATAGCACCACTGGGCTAGTGCTAAAAGCAGAAAGTAGGCCAGAATCCTCCAGCCGCCAACCGCTTTCCCAGCAGCCTTTGGGACCGTAGAGGGCAGCTGTGGCGGAGATGTGTCGTCTATTCTCACCCACTGTAGTGCTGCGAAGTCTCCTTAAAGTTAACAGCTGCCCCCTGAGTTTCCACAGTGGTGGCAGCAAGCACAGCCACTAACTGCGACACTGAACCCCTAACTCCCTCCCACTCCAGTCTATAATATATGTGTCAAGCCCCAGGGCATCCAGCCCATAGTCACAATAGAGGGGGCTAGCTGCTAGACATCCAAAGACAGTTGGTTTCCTTTGAGAGTGGCAGCGTGTAGAAAGTTTTGGATGGTGGATCCTAGACAAATCCCTCTCTTGCCCTTTGGCTGAACTGCTGAAGCCCCAAATGGTTTGACAAACCCTAAAGAGAGGCCCCAACGCATGGAATTCCTAAAAACTGATGATCCACAATACGATGATGTTGGTGTCCTTGGATGTGTTTTATTGTACTGTACACTCTTAGAAAAAAGGGTTCCAAAGGGGTTCTGCAGATGTCCACATAGGAGAACCCTTTTTGATTCCACGTAGAACCCTCTGGAAAGGCTTCTACATGGAACCTAAAAGGGTTCTACCTGGAGCTAAAAAGTGTTCTTCAAAGGGTTCTCCTATGGGGACAGCCGAAGAGCCCTTTTAGGTTCTGACAGTGTAGACATGTTGTACATTTGTCTCTAGGCCAAGGGAGGGCAGGGATGGTTTGAGAGGGGTCCAGAGATTTTTATTGTAGCTATATATTGGTAAAACTTGGTAGTCACAATGTTTCCATAGATGTGCAATGTTTTGTCATGTTTTTCAAATTACAATGATTATTGGTCGGTGGCCAGTGTACATGTATAGGATCTTATTTTGACTAGTATTGTCGTAGCAAAATAATCCTGCAGCAACAGTATTTGAATGTTTAGACCATAATGTTGCTTGATCTGTGGTTAAGCTATTAGCTGGACATAAGTATGCTTCATGGAAAAATGGAATACTGTTAATATAACTGTTATAGTGCTGGTTTTCAGTGAATTTAAGTCAATCACGAAGATCATCTGCATTTTCTGAGGCGCAGGAAAATTCTCAGCGACAAAAAAGTGAACAAATTAAGATCCCACATCTGTACGTGTACAGTTGAAGTCGGAATTTCACATACACTTAGGTTGGAGTCATTAAAACTCGATTTTCAACCACTCCACAAATTTCTTGTTAACAAACTATAGTTTTGGCAAGTCGGTTAGGACATCTAAAGTGTGCATGACACAAGTAATTTTTCCAACAATTGTTTACAGACAGATTATTTCACTTATAATTCCAGTGGGTCAGAAGTTTACATACACTGAGTTGACTGTGCCTTTAAACAGCTTGGAAAATTCCAGAAAATTATGTCATGGCTTTAGAAGCTTCTGATAGGCTAATTGACATCATTTGAGTCAATTGGAGGTGTACCTGTGGATGTAATTCAAGGCCTACGTTCAAACTCAGTGCCTTTTTGCTTGACATCATGGGAAAATCAAAATAAATCAGCCAAGACCTCAGGAAAAAAAATTGTAGACCTCCACAAGTCTGGTTCATCCTTGGGAGCAATTTCCTAACGGCTGAAGGTACCACATTCATCTGTACAAACAATATTATGCAAGTATAAACACCATGGGACCATGCAGCCGTCATACCGCTCAGGAAGGAGACGCGTTCTGTCTCCTAGAGGTGAACGTACTTTGGTGCAAAAAGTGCAAATCAATCCCAGAACAACAGCAAAGGACCTTGTGAAGATGCTGGAGGAAACATGTACAAAGTATCTATATCCACAGTAAAACAAGTTTTACAGTGAGGGGAAAAAAGTATTTGATCCCTTGCTGATTTTGTACGTTTGCCCACTGACAAAGAAATGATCAGTCTATAATTCTAATGGTAGGTTTATTTGAACAGTGAGAGACAGAATAACAACTAAAAAATCCAGAAAAAAGCATTTCAAAAATGTTATACATTTATTTTCATTTTAATGAGGGAAATAAGTATTTGACCCCCTCTCAATCAGAAAGATTACTGGCTCCCAGGTGTCTTTTATACAGGTAACGAGCTGAGATTAGGAGCACACTCTTAATGGGAGTGCTCCTAATCTCAACTTGTTACCTGTATAAAAGACCTGTCCACAGAAGCAATCAATCAATCAGATTCCAAACTCTCCACCATGGCCAAGACCAAAAATCTCTCCAAGGATGTCAGGGACAAGATTGTAGACCTACACAAGGCTGGAATGGGCTATATGACCATTGACAAGCAGCTTGGTGAGAAGGTGACAACAGTTGGTGCGATTATTCGCAAATGGAAGAAACACAAAAGAACTGTCAATCTCCCTCGGCCTGGGCTCCATGTAAGATCTCACCTCGTGGAGTTGCAATGACCATGAGAACGGTGAGGAATCAGCCCAGAACTACACGGGAGGATCTTGTCAATAATCTCAAGGCAACTGGGACCATAGTCACCAAGAAAACACTTGGTAACACACTATGCCATGAAGGACTGAAATCCTGCAGCGCCCGCAAGGTCCCGCTGCTCAAGAAAGCACATATACATGCCCATCTGAAGTTTGCCAATGAACATCTGAATGATTCAGAGGACAACTGGTGAAAGTGTTGTGGTCAGATGAGACCAAAATCGAGCTCTTTGGCATCAACTCGACTCGCCGTGTTTGGAGGAGGAGGAATGCAGCCTATGACCCCAAGAACACCATCCCCACCGTCAAACATGGAGGTGGAAACATTATGCTTTGGGGGTGTTTTTCTGCTAAGGGGACAGGACAACTTCACTGCATCAAAGGGACGATGGACGGGGCCATGTACCGTCAAACCTTGGGTGAGAACCTCCTTCCCTCAACCAGGGCATTGAAAATGGGTTGTGGATGGGTATTCCAGCATGACAATGACCCAAAACACATGGCCAAGGCAACAAAGGAGTGGCTCAAGAAGAAGCACATTAAGGTCCTGGAATGGCCTAGCCAGTCTCCAGACCTTAATCCCATAGAAACTCTGTGGAGGGAGCTGAAGGTTTGAGTTGCCAAACGTCAGCCTCGAAACCTTAATGACTTGGAGAAGATCTGCAAAGAGGAGTGGGACAAAATCCCTCCTGAGATGTGTGCAAACCTGGTGGCCAACTACAAGAAACGTCTGACCTCTGATTGCCAACAAGGGTTTTGCCACCAAGTACTAAATCATGTTTTGCAGAGGGGTCAAATACTTATTTCCCTCATTAAAATGCAAATCAATTTCTAACATTTTTGACGTGTTTTTCTGGATTTTTTTGTTGTTATTCTGTCTCTCACTGTTCAAATAAACCTACCATTAAAATTATAGACTGATCATTTCTTTGTCAGTGGGCAAACGTACAAAATCGTCAGGGGATCAAATGCTTTTTTCCCTCACTGTATATAGACATAACCTGAAAGGCTGCTCAGCAAGGAAGAAGCCACTGCTCCAAAACCGCCATAAAAAAGCCAGACTACGGTTTGCAACTGCACATGGGGACAAAGATCGGAGTTTTTGTAGAAATGTCCTCTGGTCTGATGAAACAAAAATTGAACTGTTTGGCCATAATGACCATTGTTCTGTTTGGAGGGAAAAGGGGGCGGCTTGCAAGCCGAAGAACACCATCCAAACCGTAAAGCACGGGGGTGGCAGCATCATGTTGTGGGGGTGCTTTGCTGCAGGAGGGACTGGTGCACTTCACAAAATAGATGGCATCATGGGGAAGCAAACGTGTATATACATATATTGAAGCAACATCTCAAGACATCAGTCAGGAAGTTAAAGCTTGGTCGCAAATGGGTCTTCCAAATGGACAATGACCTCAAGCATACTCCCAAAGTTGTGGCAAAATGGCTTAAGGACAACAAAGTCAAGGTATTGGAGTGGCCATCACAAAGCCCTGACCTCAATCCTATAGAACATTTGTGGACAGAATTTAAGAAGCGTGTGCGAGCAATGAGGCCTACAAACCTGACTCAGTTACACCAGCTCTGTCAGGAGGAATGGTCCAAATTTCACCCAACTTATTGTGGAAGGCTACCTGAAACGTTTGACCAAAGTTAAACAATTTTAAAGGCAATGCTACCAAATACTAATTGAGTGTATGTAAACTTCTGACCCACAGGGGATGTGATGAAAGAAAGAAAAGCTGAAATAAATCACTCTCTACTATTATTCTGACATTTCACATTCTTAAAATAAAGTGGTGATCCTAACTGACCTAAGACAGGACATTTTTACTATGATTAAATGTCAGGAATTGTGAAAAACTGAGTTTAAATGTATTTGGCTAAGGTGTATGTAAACTTCCGACTTCAGCTGTATGTGTGTGAGTTTTTGATGTGCATGATGTAAGGTAGTCAGGATTATGCATACAAAAAACCTGAATGGCAGATCACATTTGACAAAACAGACCACGACATGCAGTTTCGAGGAGCGCATGTCTCTGTTTATGTTTGAGCAATGGAGTGAACAGCTGTCAACTCTGGAACAGGTGGAACATGCTTTGCATTGGGCTCGTGGTAAAAAGGGTTTTGCACTCCTGCAGTCACAAAAACCTGGAGTTACTGGTTATTAATTTGCGACAGGTAGCCTTCCAGGGAAATGCTCCAGAGATGACTGTTGGGATGTAATGGATCTGTTTTCAATGGCTGGGCCCTAGGGGTCCAGAGAGGCATCTGTTCAGGAAAAAGTTGGCCCTCGGATTAGTCTCATGTCACTAAGGATTTTGTCTAGAGAAGTTTGGATGTCTTGATCACTGGATCTGAATTTGAACTTGCAGGTAGAATAGTATACCTTGTCTATTTTGATAGAGGCCTCTGAGTCCATTTTGTTATGTAATTTTGTTTCTAATGGATTTTCTTTGACATTGTATGGCAAATAATATTGTAGATTGGATTAGCCAGGATGGAAAGCAAGCAATACCTCATGTTTCATTGCTCGTTCCCTGTGCTTGGCTTGAACAACCGGACCAGACAGTTCTTCAGAAGTAACAAATAGTCACAAACTGCTTCTCCTTTGGGGGAACACATTTCCCAGGCTCCTCAGATCTAGGACACTTGAAGTCATCAAAGTAGAACAAGGCCTTTGTCGATTTACTCTTCAGAGTCCTTGGTTTTCCTGGCTCGGGATAAAGAGCAAAGCTTTTCTGTTGCTTCCTTTAAAAGTATGTCTATGCTGTTTTGCTCCAATGGAGCCTCCCTCCCAGCGAGCATGAGAAAGTACTGGAACTGATACACTTGGATACGAAACCATGAGAATCGCTTCTGTTTGGTCATTAAAGGGGTCCATGGGGATGGGAAGTAAGAAAAACAATTATTGTTTGTGGAACAATGCGGCCAAGCATTTTGGACAACAAGCATCGTGCCGCATTCCGCTGGAGACAACAAAGGCAACACATTCCACAGTCTAATTGAGCCCCCTCAGATGACCCCGCTGTTTTGAAACCTGGGGTCCAGAAGTTACCAGCAACTTCACTGGGCATGGACACTGGCTGCGACCTTGGTCACATGGTCAGAATAACTCCCCATTACTGAGTTTCGGTCTATGTTTCCATCTAAATGAGAGGTAATTTGAGGAAATTTGTCAGATAGATGCATTTATCGAACGAAACTAAAGGGTTTTAGTCTTTGAACTAGACTATTGGACTTTGGGGTCAAACTCTCCTGGATGCTGGACCCCGAGTAAATTTTTTTCAGGAAAATGTGTGTTTATTTCGATTGAACCTGTCAGTACAGTATAGCTCCAGTCTATGGACCCTCCCTTGGTGTGCTAGGAATAAATTCACCTTTTACTGCCGTGGCTTCCTGATAAAAGTCCCACAGGGGCTATATTAGCCAGGAGAGGCCTGTTAGAGATCAGGCCCCCTGGTTGCGCCAGCCAGAAGCCCCTATGATGAGGTAAGCCAGGGTGTGTTGGTCGGCCAAAGACCTGGGCAAATTCTACTGTCTTCCTTACCAGGTCTCAGCTGTGTTTCATAAACTGAACAATCTGCTGATGCCCTCTAGGTCTTGAGTTAGAGGTTACCGCATCAGATGAAACAGTGGACAGCCAGTTTGACATTATTCAAGCCTTGCAGACACTGCCATTACCAAAAATGTTAACTAAGAAATATATCAGACGTCGCTGTATCATCGTCATCCTCACTACAGTGAAATATTCTGCTGTATTAAACAAATATAGGCTGATACTTTACTGTTGAATCTGAACTGGAAGAAACCTGTTCTCTCAAAATGACACTGTATAAATCGACATTGCACTGTATTATTAAACACTGAAAACTATACAGCAATTATAAATGAAATGCTCATAATGTGGACTATCTGCTTTTTGACAGTTTAGTGTTAGGATGTTTGGAGCTTACACAGTGACACAGACCTCCAATAGAATGTTGTCTCATCAGTTTTGTGTAGTCAATGGACAGACAATGCCTGGTTCACTATTCTTAGCCACCGATGTGAATAGTATTAGTGAAAGGGCCCAATGTCAGCACACATACACAAGGCAGTTGGCCTTGTTTCCCTGCCACCAAACACATCAACATATTGCACTACTCACTGTCGTACAGCAGTCCATTTCTTTTTGTACGCCGTCCAAACAAGCCAAAGAACTGACAGAAATGCACACCCCAGCCAGCTAGTCGTTGTGTATCCGTATCCCCACACTTTTTCCACAGCTGTGCAAATAAATGTAACGGGACCAGTCAGGGAATTTAATCCCGTACATTTTTAGCTTCCAAAAAGAACCATTCGAAGAGCTCCACTTTTTATAAATGTCTATGTTTACTATGCGCCTCAAAAAAAATAAAAAATAAATAAAAATTGGTCTTGCACTTCTAACCTGTGTGAAATGGATAGCTAGTTAGCGGTGTGCGCTAGTGGCGTTTCAATCGGTGACGTCACTTTCTCTGAGACCTAGAAGTAGCGGTTCTGCAAGGGCTGTGGCTTTTGTGGAGCGATAGGTAACGATGCTTCATGGGAGCCAGTTGTGTGTTCAGAGTCCCTGGTTCATGACCAGGTTGCTTCAAGGAGAGAGACGGAAGCAAGACTGTTACACACTTACAACGGGGAGATTAGAGGTGATTTTTGAATGAAGGGAAGTTGTTTATTAAGTGCTGCTGATATTTAAGTAAGACGGTTGTAATTAGTGTGTGTGTGTGTGTGTGTGTGTGTGTGTGTGTGTGTGTGTGTGTGTTGTAAACCAATGTTTTTGGCAGGATTTGTGTGTGTGTGTGTGTGTGTGTGTTGTAAACCAATGTTTTTGGCAGGATTTGTGTGTGTGTGTGTGTGTGTGTGTGTGTATGTGTGAGGAGGATGTCCTTGTATACACATCATTCCAGGGTTCGGTTTCCCAATAGCGATGGAATTTAGGCCTATGAATGTGTTAACAATGTATCTTTCCCACAACGGCCGAAGATGTAACATCTGTTTCCCAAAACACCATGCAGAGAGAGCGGTCGCTAAGTGCGTTGTTGGAGAATGTTTTGATACTGATAGGATCGAAAGAATGCAGTCATCTCGGGTTTTCATTTGAAGCATATTGTTTATACGTCGGTTGTTTGTATCAATTGCTAAGACATTGGAAACGTATTTGTAGTCAACTTTGTTCTGAAGTTATTGGCAGTCACAGAGAGACGGATAAACCGTGTGATTCTATGTTTAGCGGAGATCTTCTGTGTATAAAGTGGGAGGGCAAAAAAGCATCTAACGACGCACTTAGCTGTTCTACGAGTGGTCTGAGGCAGGCGTTAGATTACCAGCATTTTCAAGTGCAACTTTAGTAACTATGGTTTTGGAAAACAGCTCTGAGATTTAACGATGCTCCTACGAATGTACTTACGATGAACTTAGCCTTCAGATGCTTTTGGGAAACCGGGGCCGGGTCAACAGGTCAAGGTACTCTAACTTGCCTAGGTTTCGATTGTGAGTTGTGTGCTGACATCGGTCCATGCATTCGCCAAGTGTTACTCAGCTTGAAATTGAGAGGAGCTTTTTAGATGCTCTTCTATGATTTTCGACCTGCAACTAGTCTGAAGTATAGAAGCATTGTCATCTTTGGATGTACAAATGTACATTTGAACAAAACAGTCTAGCATATGCATCCACATGTCCTATTTCGAGCCTTAGACCACAGTGACACATTTAGACTTAGCCCAGTCATGCAAGCGCTACTGGAGTACTACGAGAGATAAATCCCCTGTGTCACATCCAATTACAGGCCTGGAACAGCCCCAGAGAGCCATTTGGTGGGGATGATGGCAGCTTACGTCAAGCTTGTTAACGTACAGCTTGTTAGTTAGCCCTGTCAATGAGCGAGGGTGACTGGATAACCTTTCTAGTTTCTTGTTCTTTCCTCTTTGCTCTGGAGTTTTTCTCTGGAGATTTGCGGAGGAAAAGTTTTGAAGCACCAGGTACAAAGGCTATTGTGTTTGAAGCCTGTTTCCCACAGAGGGGTTTTTGGTTTATGGACGTTGTCTACTGTGCTACTTACTGTACATCGTGTGAGTGTCAGTTCACTGTACCTTCTCTTTAATCCTCTTCGGCCAGCCGTGCTTTTTCATATTGCTATTGAAGTAGCTAAATGTTAAATAATGTAGCATTTTATAGTTATATCTTCAACTGAGGAATAACTCATGTCTTTGAATTTAGAAAATACTGTTGTACACTGAGAAGGAGGACAAGGCATAGCTACTGCAGGACTACTGAATGACTAAAGTGCCTGAGAGGTTGAATAGGAACAAGGGAACTGACACCTTTTTGTTTTCCTTTTTGATCGACAGGCGGTCACAGGCAGATGCTTCAATGACAAGGACTTCAGGGGAGGCCTGGAGAATGGGATCCTGCTGTGCGAGTAAGTGTTTTACCATTTTTTTAAACCACCTTCAAGTTACGATCATGACATAAGCTGTACCCCCAACTGTCTTCCTTTGCTGCTCGGCACAATAAGAGTTGCATTTATATGGCTGTTCTGAAACACGACGCAACGCGGCGTGCCTGGATACAGCCCTCAGCCGCGGTATATTGGCCATATACTAAAAACCTCGGAGGTGCCTTATTGCTGTTATAAACTGGTTACCAACGTAATTAGGGCAGTAAAAATAAATGTTTTGTCATACCCGTGGTCTACGGTCTGATATACCACGGCTGCCAGCCAATCAGCATTCAGGGCTCGAACCACCCAGTTTATAATGTACAGTAAGTAGCCTGGCATGCCAGACCATGTGGTACAGTAGTGAGTTAAGTACACTACAGGCTTACTGGCTATATGTGACCGACCGACTTGATTCGGTCTTATGTAGCAACATTTGAAATTGTGTTTTTTACAATGGATAAAAGCACAGACACAGAGCTACAAAATGGTATATCATATACTGCATTTGAGGAACAATGGGAAAGTAATTCTGCTTTGAAAGTTGAACCTCACTTTTGAGAAAATGGCCTTTGAATGCTTTGGTACCTACTGGAGAGCTCTTCCTTGTCTACACCCATTCAGCATCGTTCACACCCTCTTAAGCTTTAGCCCCACCCAAACTCTGACCATTTTGCTCGCCCTAGCAGAGCTGGTTAGGCTGTTTTCATGTTGTCCAGAGTATTGGTAACTGTGCTGCTGGCAACAATTTTTAATTAAATTTTTTCGCCAACTTTTACTGACACCAGCCATATTCAACAGGTGTTGAGCGTTCCTAAATTCATCAGTTATTCTGAACCCTGGCACACTCAGACGAGAGTGCTCTGAAATCGGAGTAGATGGCCAGGCTGAATTTACGAACGCATCCGAAATGGTTACTTGCATAGTGGATTCTTTTGTTAAGACATCTAGCTAGCTAGCTAAACAATGAACCGTAATCCCAACTCATGACGTTACTACCCTGCATGAGTCTGCAGGTAGCTAACCAATCAGGTTCAATGGTAGCTAGCTGACATTAACTAGCCAAGCAAATGACTCAGAGATACGAATAATAAGATCATACATGTAACGTTAGCTAGTGAGTTAGCAAGCTAATGTTAGCTAGCTAACGGTACACTTTAACTTGAAATGAACTACTTTCTGTCAAAATTACAAACGTGTAATATCTGAAAATGTGGCTTGCGAGAATATTTTACCCGTATACATCATAGATGGACGCGTCTCCTGTCACGGATGCCATGGTTGCCCTTAGTTTGAAGATGTAATCTGGAAACAAGTGTTTTCTCCATCTCCTTAGCTATCATACTTGAATATCATACTGATTTATGTAGTTTTACTACAGTTCCAAAAAAGCCGCATTAGACAGGATTACCTACACATACTGACCAGCTCAAATAGACAGAATGCGTGCTATATGGCAAACCAATCCAAACTCATCTCTCGGCATGTCGAGCCCACTCATTATCTCAGCCAATCATGGCTAGCGGGAATGTTGCTGTTTTTTTTCTGTGGCTAAACCTACTGGGCTCGTTTACGGATGGCATACAAGTTTGTTATTAAGGCACATGAAAGTTCACATGTTCGAGAAGTTATTTCTGCCCCCAAAAAATGCATTTTGATTAAAAAAAAAAAGTTGACGTTCAAACGGCTCTCCTGTGAAGTAGTGACCCGCAACATACGCCTAGTGTCCTAAAATGGGTCACTATGGCTATAGGGTTTGGCTTTGTTAGTCAGGCTAACTGTACATTACATACACATTTTATAATATTGACTAGATATGTTTTCCATTTGATATATTCTGAGGGGCTTAACCAATCATTTATTCTCTATTTAAAAAGACTGTGGTCCAGAGTTCAAGAATCCCCATTAGATCTACTCTGATAAATTATTTAACATAGATAAAGTAAATTGACAATTCAATAACTACAGTAAACTACTCATTGAGTCTTCAACCCTTTTCCTGTAGTGTGTAAATTGCATGCATCCTCCCACCCAGCCCGCGATAAATGTCTCAACTCAATTCTTCACATTGTGGGAACACCTGTGTTATGGCTAGTCTCCCTCCTTCCCTTCAGACATGTTCCTCGTCCTGTGTTATGGCTATAGTCTCCCTCCTTCCCTTCAGACATGCTCCTCGTCCTGTGCATAGAACATACTTTACTTTACGGTATGACCCTGTCCTTTTCAGCAGTGGAGTCAATCTAGGAGATTTAATGGTTTTGGTCATCCCACTAAATTCCAGTGTGTGGATTCTGTTAGTGTAGTAACGTGCACAGACACCCTAGGGGTCCAGTACAGCCCCCTGGAGACCATGAAGGGACTTGAGGGGTTTGAAGGACTTCAGTGGGGTCAACTCAAACAGATGGGTAATCCTACTGTGGGTTGTTGACAGTCTTCACAGTGAATTGTGGGTCTCTACTGTATGTACTCTGTCTACACTGTCTATGTGCAATTTGTGTGTGTGCATGAGTGATAACAGTAATTTTTTAATCGCTCGCAATAAAATCATTGCATGCATATCAGGCCGCACGTTTCTGTCATGGAGATCCACGCAGAGTCGGGACAGTAGTATGAATAACACCGCCATTGAAAGACCAGCATTATCTTACCATATTATCAATATCACATATCACCATCTCCACTTACTCTTTACTACCACAGTCATGTGTGAAACACCTTTGTCAACAACCAGCGTCTCCCTTACACCTAACCCTTCCCCTTCCCCTATCACACCATCCGCAGCCATCCATCTCAATCCAACTCAACCTCTCCACTCTCTTCCACTCAGCGTTTCAGATAGAATCACATTGCCTTCCAGGCATGTCGTAACCACAGCGATTGAAATCACAAGATGGTTATGTCACGTTGGCTCTGGCTTTGATGAGGAACAAAGGGGGAACTATTGTAGTGCATTCCTCAACAACAGGACATAGTAACAGGTCTGGAATCAGATAGGAGGAACTCTTGTTGAACATTCCTCAGGTGAAACAGCAATAACAGGTCTAGGATTAGATAAGATCCCCTCAGGCTCTTTCTAAAAACATTGCACCTTGGGAGGAAGTGGAGGAAGTTGGAGAATGTCCCCTGTGGACCATGTGTGCTTTCAAAACAAGGGAAGGGCTGGACCACGAGGAAGTTATCTGTTTTGTCTTTGACACCCTTACCCGCTTTTTTTCTCAATGTTAGTTTTTGAGGAGGCTACCTTGAGTGGGGAGGGGGGTGTACTTTACTTAAGTGTTTAGTTTCAGAACATCAAAGGGGGGGTCTTGTCTCGTGACTTCCCATGACAGATTTAGTTTTTGACAGAAGTGCTTGTGTACAATAACGTATTATAGCTACAGTTATCTGTGTGTTAGTAATGTGTTGTGAATCATGACCTGACAACATTATCCCAACCACTCATGCCCACTGGATACACTAAAGCCAGATACATCCTAACACACTGAGATAGTGTATGATTGTGCGTCACGTGTTTGTGTGACTGGGTGTGTATTTAAGTCTCTTAAGACCTGCCTGCCACTCTGACAGCAGTCCAAGGCCTGTCTGCGAGTCTGACAGCAGTCCAAGGCCTGTCTGCGAGTCTGACAGCAGTCCAAGGCCTGTCTGCGAGTCTGACAGCAGTCCAAGGCCTGTCTGCGAGTCTGACAGCAGTCCAAGGCCTGTCTGCGAGTCTGACAGCAGTCCAAGGCCTGTCTACGAGTCTGACAGCAGTCCAAGGCCTGTCTGCGAGTCTGACAGCAGTCCAAGGCTGTGGCTGTGTCCACCGTGCTCCAACTTACCACAGCCCCCTTGAGGGCCGTGAGGACAGAGGTTTTTCCTCTTCATCTGGTTCTGCCATGTCATTATCACTATCCACTCCAACTGCTCTGAGACCTGTTCTAATATACAGAGGAGTGGGAAGCAGCATGTGTCCTTAAGTCCTTCCATCTGATTTAGAGCCAGTGTCAACGCTAACCTCCCAAGATGGCCACATAGGACACACTCAGGGGGAGGGTCCGTTTTCTGATTCATTCGTTCTTTCTTTCTGTCGTCGTAGTCTGTTTGTTTGTTTGTTTGTTCTCTGTCTCTCTCTATATATCTCTCAATCTATCCCACTCTCCATCTCTATCTACTTCCTACATGAAATGCATAAGATTCCTAGCTCTTCAGAGCAACAAGAGACATTGAAGTTCACCAGCTGTGGACTTTCTGATCACCCACATTCACATAGTTATCTAAGGAAGTTTAGGTCTATAGCCCTCCCTCTATCCATAAAACAAAATACTAAACTGCTTTCTGTCTAAATGACACTGTAAGTGTCAGATGGTATCTGCTGGGACTGTTTCCAACAATACCCTTACAGATGTTATCCATTCATAGCTGCTGATATTGATGTTTTGTAGAGGTATCTGATTGGATTTGAATCAGATGTTTGTGGTTTCATGTTATTTTACATTCTCTCTTTCATCGCTCTCTTTCTCTCTCAGGTTGCTGAGCTCCATCAAACCTGGCTTGGTGAAGAAGATCAACAGGTTACCCACTCCCATCGCTGGCCTGGTAAGTTCTCTCCTTCTCCTATCACTCCATTCCTCTCCCCTCTCTATCTTCCTCTCCTTCCATTCTTCTCCTCCCTCTGATTCCCCTCTCCTCCCATTCCTCCATCCCTTCCCTGCCTCCATCTCCCCCTTCCTCTCACTCTACCTCTATTCCTTTCTGATTAATGTACAGTCTGTTCTGCACTTTAAATTATTCACAGATAGACAGTACAGAGTCACTCCATCAACTCCCAAGCTAAAAGAAGGCTCAACCTCTGTCAAACAGCTGTGAACAATAGAAGGATGTAAACTTCACAGCAGTATTCCATTGTGTGTGTTTGTGGGAACGTGTGTGTTGCAGCATGTCCGCTCCTCATTACACTGTCTCGCTCTCTCGCGCTCGCGCTCTCTCGCGCTCGCTCTCTCGCGCTCGCTCTCTCGCGCTCGCTCTCTCGCGCTCGCTCTCTCGCGCTCGCTCTCTCGCTGCTTTATTGGCATGAAAAACATTTTCAATTGCCAACGCAACAATGTATACGTTGTAATAAAATGGCAGTAAATAATAATACAAAATTAAATACAAAAATGGTAACAGTCAATAGTAGAATGTAATAAATATGGAAAATGAAACTATAACTAAAAATGGTCATCTTCACCATTACTTCAGTACTACAACTACTATCATCATTACCACTACTGCTATCATTACCATTACCAACCATACCACTACTACCACCATCACTAAACTGCTATCATTACCATTACCACCCATACCACTACTACCACCATCACTAAACTGCTACCATTACCACCCATACCACTACTATTTGGAATGATAAACAACAATAATAATAGTAATAAAAAGTAAGTTACTGCTTACTATGCAGATGTTATTATCCAGTGTCCCTCAGGCTATGGCAGGCAAATACATATTTGGCTGCAAGAGCAGCTATTGCTCCTTCGCCCATGAGTATTTTTACTTTTTCCTCTGGGTTTAATAATTTCAAATTTGGAATAAATGTAGTCATTTCTGTGAATTAGGAATCTCTTTGTGAGGAATATTTATCACAGTAAAGGAGAAAGTGCATCTCTGTCTCTACCTCCCCTGTCGTGCAGTGACCACATACACGCTCCTCTTTGGGTCGCCATGTCTTTTTATGTCTGCCGGTTTCTATTGCCAATCGGTGGTCACTCAGCCTGTACTTGGTAAGGATCTGTCTCTGCCAGGTGGTCACTCAGCCTGTACTTGGTAAGGATCTGTCTCTGCTTCGTGTCTCTGACAGAGTAGAGATAATCAGCCAATTCATATTCTCTGTTTAGGGTCAGATAGCAATTTAGTCGGCTTTGGGATTTTGTTTCGTTTTTCCAATATTCTAAATATGAGTCCTTTGATTGGTTCATGATTTTGTTTATTTGAATTCTTTCTTTTGAAGCAGTGCTGGTGTCAGCTTGGTTGGTGAGGGCCAACACCAGCTGACTGAGAGGGCTCGTTTCTGGGCTCAGCTCTTGGGTTTGAAGTGCTTTAAATTGCAGACTTGAATTTGGATTTGAATTTAAATTTGGACTTGAAGAAAGGTTTGAATTCTTGAATTCAAAATGCTACAGAAAACCTTTCCCAAGTTACTGTTTATGCAAATTCCCCTGTAATTATTGGGGTCTGATTTGTCTCCAATTTTGTGAATAGGGGAGATGAGCCCCTGGTTCCAGACATCAGGGAAGCAGCCAGAAGTTAAAACCATGTTGAACAATTTAAGCACAGCATTTTGCAACTCAGGTGTGCTGTTTTTCAGCATTTCATTTCTGGTGTTGTCTAGACCACAAGCCTTCTTTGATTGAATAGATTTGAGCTTTTCATTTAGTTCTTGTTGGGTTATTGGGTAATCTAATGGATTTTGGTTGTTTTTAATGACTGATTTAGGGATGTTCAATTTTTCTTTCATTTCTAATTGGTTCTGTTGTAAGTCTTTTTGTGGGATGTTTTTGTATAGATAATCCAAATAAGTTTCCCAAATTCCTACATCTTGTATGGCTAATTCTTGTGGCTTTGTTGTGCTTAAATTGTTCCATATGTCCCAGAACTGATTTTGGTCAATTGCGTTTTCAATTTCATCTAGTGTCTTGTTGGTATAATTCAATTTCTTGCTTTTCAGTGTTTGAAACAGTATAAACAAAGTATTCATATCATAGCTCTGGGTTGTTTTGCTGCTTATGTTTTTTGTTTGACATTTGTCTTAGGTGTTTTCTAATTGTTATACATTCATTATCAAACCATTTGTCAGAAGAATTTTGTTTTTTGTTTCTGTTGCATTTCTTTGGTTTTCTCAAATTTGCTTTCGATGCTGCTTTTTGAAATATGCAGTTGATGTTTTGAGTAGCCGAATTGACACCTTTATTGTTTTGGTATTGTGAGTTATTGAAAAACTGTATAGAGTTCGTCATTTCATTTGAGTTCAATGTTTCAATGAATCTCTCTGCACTGTTTGGAGCCCATCTGTACGATGGGTTTATGCTGTAGAGTTTATTGGCCTGTTTTTTTGAATGAGTATTGCCGGTTAATTTCTTCAGAAACACGTTGATCTGACTGTGATCTGACAATGGTGTCTGTGGTCTGACAGTGAATGCACTAATGGAGGAGGGGTCAATGTCAGTGATGGCATAATCGACTACACTTGTCCCAAGAGCTGAGCAGTAAGTAAACCGACCTAAAGAGTCCCTCTGATTCTACCATTAAGCATGTACAGGCCTAAGGCTCGACAGAGATGCATTAACTCCTTCCCGTTTTTGTTCAGTATTTGGACAGGACTGTTTCTATTATTTATAATAGGGCTACTGTACAAGGAGGGGTGTCCAAATATGTGGTGGTTACCTCCCACATCAGTGTAGTCAGGCTCAGAACCTGTTCTTGCATTGAAATCTCCACAAAGAAGCACTTTACCCTCTGCCTGAAATGTAATGATTTATGTGTGGAGATTGTCGAAAAACTGATGAATCTGAAGGAGGAGCATAAGCTGCACATATGTATACATCACTGTCACAATAGATTGTACCTTTGTTAAGTTTTAGCCAAATGTGACTGGTACCTTTTTTCATTTCATTCAGTACTAAGTCCTGCTTATGCCAAATGATGATTCCACCTGAGTCTCGGCCCCGTTTAACATTTTTATGTTTGATTGATGGTAGTAAACTTTCTCTATAGCCTGAGGGACACTGAGTATCTATGTCTCCACGACACCATGTTTCCAGTAGGATTATGATGTCCTGTCCCTTGATGTTTTTAATCAGTTCTGGATTTGTTGTTTTATAACCAAAATGTGAAGAGTTTAGGCCCTGGAAATTCCAAGAGCTGATAGTTAATGATTTCATTTATAATAAGTGATATTCACTGGTTTGAGTAAAGTACATGAAAAAATAAATATTCATTCATTCATTCATTCATTCATTCATTCATTCATTCATTCATTCATTCATACATACATACATACATACATACATACATACATACATACATACATACATACATACAATTATTATAATACCGGTGCCAATAAAATTAAGAATAGTTGTAAACAAATGAATAAGATTGCACAAAAAATAAGTACAATGCAATCTGCAACCGTGTGTGTGTGAATTAAAGGGTCTGTCTAGCTCAGTAGTCTGCATATTAGTTGCAGTAGTTGGCGCACCTCTCCTATCTCTGATTGGTCTCGGTGTCTTTTGCCAGAGGTTACCTCAGCATATGTAGTCTGATGATCTGAATGATACATGGTGTGGACTGCATCATGTGGTGTACTTCTCTGAAGGACAGTGTTATGTCCGACCCTGGAGTAGTGGTCAGAGCTGTGTTGTGATGGGCCGGGTGAAGTAGAGCTGTGTTGTGACGGGCCGGGTGAAGTAGAGCTGTGTTGTGATGGGCCTGGTCTAGTAGAGCTGTGTTGTGATGGGCCGGGTGAAGTAGAGCTGTGTTGTGATGGGCCGGGTGAAGTAGAGCTGTGTTGTGATGGGCCTGGTCTAGTAGAGCTGTGTTGTGATGGGCCAGGTCCAGTAGAGCTGTGTTGTGATGGGCCAGGTCCAGTAGAGCTGTGTTGTGATGGGCCAGGTCCAGTAGAGCTGTGTTGTGATGGGCCAGGTCTAGTAGAGCTGTGTTGTGATGGGCCAGGTCTAGTAGAGCTGTGTTGTGATGGGCCAGGTCTAGTAGAGCTGTGTTGTGATGGGCCTGGTCTACTAGAGCTGTGTTGTGATGGGTCAGGTCTAGTAGAGCTGTGTTGTGATGGGTCAGGTCTAGTAGAGCTGTGTTGTGATGGGTCAGGTCTAGTAGAGCTGTGTTGTGATGGGTCAGGTCTAGTAGAGCTGTATTGTGATGGGCCTGGTCTAGTAGAGCTGTATTGTGATGGGCCTGGTCTAGTAGAGCTGTGTTGTGATGGGTCAGGTCTAGTAGAGCTGTGTTGTGATGGGTCAGGTCTAGTAGAGCTGTGTTGTGATGGGTCAGGTCTAGTAGAGCTGTGTTGTGATGGGTCAGGTCTATTAGAGCTGTGTTGTGATGGGTCAGGTCTATTAGAGCTGTGTTGTGATGGGCCTGGTCCAGTAGAGCTGTGATGGGCTTGGTCCAGTAGAGCTGTGTTGTGATGGGCCTGGTCTAGTAGAGCTGTGTTGTGATGGGACGGGTCTAGTCGTGCTGTCCTGAGGCGGGTCTGGTCTGGTAAATCAGTGCTGTGTTGTGATGGGCCTGGTCTAGTAGAGCTGTGTTGTGATGGGACGGGTCTAGTCGTGCTGTCCTGAGGCGGTTCTGGTAAATCTGTGTTGTGTTGGGCCTGGTCTAGTAGAGCTGTGCTGTAATAAGCCGTGTCTGACTCTTTTCTCCTGGGGATGGTGGAGGTACTGTTGTTTCAGAATGTGGGGCGGGGGACCTCTGTTGCTGGGGTGATGGGTGTGTGGGTCTCTGCCAAGTGTTGCATCTTTTAGGTCCTTGGCAAAGGTTCTGATACTGTCCTGATCAAGACGTACATTATCTTATAAGTGTTGACATGTCAGAGTGGGGTGGTGAACCGTTCTGACGTTGAGCAGTGAGGCACAGTCCACAGTGATCTGTTGATTTTATTTTGTTGATCAACTGTCCTGGGAAGTTTTTTCTTGGTAGGAGGGTGGACACAACTATATTGGTTGTTGGCAACATAGCCTGTGCCCGTTCTGCCACTCTTCTCACTGCCCCAGATACATTTTTACCTTTGGCATGAGGTGGTTTGTGCCAGTGTGGATGATGATGTTGTCGGGGGTGTCAATCCTGGTCTGACTGAGTAGCTGCATTGCGCTGTCAGTTGTAGGACACCAGAACTTATACACCTGGTGTCTAGGGAATCATCTTTCCTGGACTAAGAACTTCCCATTTGAATCAATAAGGATTGCAGTTGTGGGTGATGGTCTGGGTGGAGCAGACTGGGAGACTGGTATTCTGACCTGGGCTGGAGCAGACTGGGAGGCTGGTATTCTGACCTGGGCTGGAGCAGACTGGGAGGCTGGTATTCTGACCTGGGCTGGAGCAGACTGGGAGGCTGGTATTCTGACCTGGGCTGGAGCAGACTGGGAGGCTGGTATTCTGACCTGGGCTGGAGCAGACTGGGAGACTGGTATTCTGACCTGGGCTGGAGCAGACTGGGAGACTGGTATTCTGACCTGGGCTGGAGCAGACTGGGAGACTGGTATTCTGACCTGGGCTGGAGCAGACTGGGAGGCTGGTATTCTGACCTGGGCTGGAGCAGACTGGGAGGCTGGTATTCTGACCTGGGCTGGAGCAGACTGGGAGACTGGTATTCTGACCTGGGCTGGAGCAGACTGGGAGGCTGGTATTCTGACCTGGGCTGGAGCAGACTGGGAGGCTGGTATTCTGACCTGGGCTGGAGCAGACTGGGAGGCTGGTATTCTGACCTGGGCTGGAGCAGACTGGGAGGCTGGTATTCTGACCTGGGCTGGAGCAGACTGGGAGGCTGGTATTCTGACCTGGGCTGGAGCAGACTGGGAGACTGGTATTCTGACCTGGGCTGGAGCAGACTGGGAGGCTGGTATTCTGACCTGGGCTGGAGCACACTGTGCTGGAGCAGACTGAGAGCCTGGTATTCTGACCTGGGCTGGAGCACACTGTGCTGGAGCAGACTGAGAGCCTGGTATTCTGACCTGGGCTGGAGCAGACTGGGACGCTGGTTGGCTGATCTGGGCTGGAGCAGACTGGTAGGCTGGTGCAGTGTCATCAGGCTGTGTGGTGGAGGCCAAGCTGGTCGACATGTTCTCTAGATGCAGAGGACATAATGACTCGCTGCTGGTTGAGGGTGTCAATATACCTCTTTGTTCTAACTCCTTTCTTGTTGTGCTCAGATGGTCTCTGAGGTCGTCATTTGTCTGACTCAGTTTGTCCATTCTGCTTTCTAATTTAGCAATAGATGCTCTGCTCTCCTCCCTGAACTGTTTCATCTCTTCTTTTAGTTTTTGGACAGTGTCCTCCTCTTGAAGCTTGTTCTCTCTGAGTTCTATGACCTCTGCTTCGACTAGAGAGAGGGTGTTGTGGAAACGTTGCATAGCAGGTGTTCTTGGTGTTGTAGGCATGTCCTTGGCTCTGTCTGCTGCAGGTGAGGTAGGTAGAGGGACACTGAGGGCTTCTTGCTGGGTCACAGAGACCGTTGGGGCCTGCTTTTCTACATCTCCCTCCTTGACTTTTTCCTCAGTTTCTGAGATGATTTCAGCTTCTGCTTTTAGGGTAGCGAACCTATTCTCAAAAGCCTGGAGGCTTGAATCATTGCCTTGTATCAATACAGTTCCATTATTATATAAGTTTACTGTTTGATACGTGTTGCTCTGGTCAGCTTCTTCAAAAATGCTGATCTGACAACCTTGGCTGATGCCTCTCTTTTTTGAGAAAGGGAAATGGTTGCAAATAACCCTTTTCCATATGTGCCCTCGTTTGGTATTCAAAATTAAATTTGCTCTTCTTTTGTAACTGGTAAGATCTGCAAATAGGCATTCATGGTTGTGTCCCATCAACAAACCTTTGAAACTTTTCTTAGCTTTCTCTGTTTGGATGTCTGGTGGGTAAACAATTTCCATAGCAACGCTGGTGATGTTGGCTACAATGTTGCAATAGAAGGGTTGTTTCTTGTATTATTGTCTCTTGGGTCTTTAGAGGACTGTTTCACTTTGATGTCCTTTTTCTTCTGTCCTTATTTTGTCTTTTTTTCTGTTAACTAGATATTCTTTGTTATTCTTTGTTAGCTAGCTAGCTTCTTCCAGGAGAGTCCCTATCAACTGCTTAGCAAGTGGTAAACAATTCAGCTACCTAAGATAACTGTACAATTTATGAAAAATAGTTACTTTTTCAAAAGCCTATCTTTGTTTGTTTGTTGCTTGTTTTGTCTCCTATTCAGTCTTGAAGTTTTCTTTTGCTTTTTTCTGATGTACTTCACTCTAAAAACCATGTAAATTTCAATATTTGTAGGAGCTAATTTTTTCAGCAGCTGCTGCTCAATTTGGAACTCCGGAACTCACTCATTCTCTCTCTTTCTCTCATTCTCTCTCTTTCTCTCATTCTCTCTCTTTCTCTCATTCTCTCTCTTTCTCTCTCTTTCTCTCATTCTCTCTCTTTCTCTCATTCTCTCTCTTTCTCTCTCTTTCTCTCATTCTCTCTCTTTCTCTCATTCTCTCTCATTCTCTCTCTTTCTCTCACTTTCTCTCATTCTCTCTTTCTCTCATTCTCTCTCTTTTCTCTCATTCTCTCCTTCTATCATTCTCTTCTCTCTCTTTCTCTCATTCTCTCTTCTTTTCTCTCTCTTCTCATTCTCTCTCTTTCTCTATCTTTCTCTCTTTGTTTCTTCCATTCTCTCTCTCTTTCTCTCATTCTCTCTCTTCTCTAATTCTCTCTCTTCTCTCATTCTCTCTCTTCTCTCATTCTCTTTTCTCGCATTCTCTTCTTTCTCTCATTCTCTCTCTTTCTCTCATTCTCTCTCTTTCTCTCATTCTCTCTCTTTCTCTCTCTTTCTCTCTTTCTCTCTCTTTCTCTCTTTCTCTCTCTTTCTCTCTTTCTCTCATTCTCTCTTTCTCTCATTCTCTCTCTTTCTCTCATTCTCTCTCTTTCTCTCATTCTCTCTCTTTCTCTCATTCTCTCTCTTTCTCTCATTCTCTCTTTCTCTCATTCTCCCTCTCTTTCTCTCATTCTCTCTCTTTCTCTCATTCTCTCTCTTTCTCTCATTCTCTCTCTTTCTCTCTCTTTCTCTCATTCTCTCTCTTTCTCTCATTCTCTCTCTTTCTCTCATTCTCTCTCTTTCTCTCATTCTCTCTCTTTCTCTCATTCTCTCTCTTTCTCTCATTCTCTCTCTTTCTCTCATTCTCTCTCTTTCTCTCATTCTCTCTTTCTCTCATTCTCTCTCTTCTCTCATTCTCTCTCTTTCTCTCATCTCTCTTCTCTCTCATTCTCTCTCTTCTCTCTTCTTCTCTCTCTCCTTCTCTCTTCTTCTCTCTCTCCTTTCTCTCATTCTCTCTCTTTCTCTCATTCTATCTCTTTCTCTAATTCTCTATCTTTCTCTCTCTTTTCTCATTCTCTCATTCTCTCATCTCTCTCTTTCTATCATTCTCTCTCTTTCTCATTCATCTCTCTTTTCTCTCTCTTCTTCATTCTCTCTCTTTCTCTCATTCTCTCTCTCTCTATTCTCTCTCATTTCCTCTCTTTCTCTCATTCTCTCTCTCTCTCATTCTCTCTCATTCTCTCTCTTTCTCTCATTCTCTCTTCTCTCCTCTTTCTCTCATTCTCCTCTCTATTTCTTCTCTGCTCTCCTCTTTCTCTCTCATTCTCTCCCTGTCTTCTCTCATTCTCTCTTCTTTCTCTCATTCTCTCTTCTTTCTCTCTCATTCCTCTCTTCTTTCTCTCATTCTCTCTTCCTTCTCTCTCATATCTCTTCTCTTTCTCTCTATCCTCTCTTTCTCTCATATTCTCTCTCATTTCTCTCTCTTCTCTCCATTTCTCCTTCTCTTTTCTTCATATTCTCTCTTCTATTTCTCTCATTTCTTCTCTTTCTCTCCTTTTTTCTTTTCTCATTCTCTTCTCTTTCTCTTCATTCTCTCTCTTTTCTCATCTCTTTCTCCCATTTTCTCTCTCTTTCTCTCATTTTCTCTCTTCTCTCTCATTTCTCTTTCTCTTTTTCTCTCATCTCCTCTCATTCTCTCTCATTTCTCTCTCATTCTCTCTCTTTCTCTCATTCTCCCTCTCTTTCTATCATTCTCTCTCATTCTCTCTCTTTCTCTCATTCTCTCTCTCTTTCTCTCATTCTCTCTCTCTTTCTCTCATTCTCTCTCTTTCTCTCATTCTCTCTCTCTTTCTCTCATTCTCTCTCTTTCTCTCTCATTCTCTCTCTTTCTCTCATTCTCTCTCTTTCTCTCATTCTCTCTCTTTCTCTCATTCTCTCTTTCTCTCATTCTCTCTCTTTCTCTCTCATTCTCTCTCTTTCTCTCTCATTCTCTCTCTTTCTCTCTCATTCTCTCTCTTTCTCTCATTCTCTCTCTTTCTCTCTTTCTCTCTTTCTCTTTTTCTCTTTCTGTCTTTCTCTTTTTCTCTTTCTGTCTTTCTCTCTCTTTCTCTCTCTTTCTCTCTCTCTCTCTCTCTCTCTTTCTCTCTCTCTCTTTCTCTCTCTCTCTCTCTCATTCTCTTTCTTTCTCTTTCTCTCTCTCTCTCTTTCTCTCTCTCTCTCTCATTCTCTTTCTTTCTCTTTCTTTCTCTTTCTCTCTCTCTCTCTCTCTTTCTCTTTCTCTCTCTCTTTCTCTCTCTCTCATTCTTTCTCATTATCTCTTTCTCTCTCTTTCTCTCGTTCTCTTTTTTCGCAAACATCCTTTCTGAATTTAAAAGTAATCCTTGAAGTAATCATCTAGTTTTTCAAAAGTATCTGTAATCTGATTACAATGTTTTTGCTGGTAACTTAACGGATTACAGTTAACGTTTTTTGTAATCACTTACATGTAATCCATTTCTCTCCAACCCTAGATAGGAATAATGAGCAGCATTCAATGGCTAACTTGCCTTCAGTGTGAAGTTGCCCCAAGTACAGATCTAGGATAAATTTGTCCTTAACAAGTCCTTTACTGTTAAATGCAAAACTGACCTAAGACCAGCGTCTGGGCGCCACTTCAACCTCAAAAAAATAAAGGGAAAACTTAAACAACACAATGTAACTCCAAGTCAATCACACTTCTGTGAAATCAAACTGTCCACTTAGGAAGCAACACTGATTGACAATAAATTTCACATGCTGTTGTGCAAATGGAATAGACAACAGAATACCAGCCTCCCAGTCTGCAGGTGGTAACCACAGACCACTTCTCAGTTCCTATGCTTCCTGTCTGATGTTTTGTAATGGAAAGAGTACAGAGGGGATGAAGAACGGAGGAGATGAACAATGGCTGGATAAGAAAGCGAGAGACAAACATATGCAGAAAAGAAAGGATGAAAGAGAGGAGAGCTCAACAGCTGGATGAGGGAGGGAGGGAGGGAGATGGAGAGCTAGAACCCAAAATGCAGAAGTGTTAAGCTTCAGTTCAACTGTTTTGAAGGAAGTTTGGTTTGGCCCGGCTTCTCTCTCCCTACTCTCTTATCTAACAGCGTCTCTAATCGCCGCCAACGAGCCTCCTCTGGCTGTTAAGGAACACCAGCACTTTGTCAAGATGTTTTTGCTCCACTGTAACACCAGTTAAGTCTTTCAATCTTTTTGGTCTTTCTCTCTCTCGAAGTCTCATTTTCTGAAGATATCTAAGTTAAGAGCATCAAAAGTCTCTGTCTTCCTCCGTTTCTGTTCTGGACCTACTTTCTGTTTACATGGCTACTGTTTCTCTCCATTACACATCTAATGATTTCTGTCTATAAGACCTGAGAGAACACTTAATCTGGTGTCGGGTCAGTCTTTCTGCATAGAATTAGAGGGGTTATCAATTATCCATCTACACAAACTGGCCCTCCATCTGCTGGGGACATGAACAAGAAGCTAGTGAGTGGGAGGAGAAAAGAGACATAAGTACGTCTTTGATATGTGCTGTATCTGAGTGGTCACAAGCAATTCACGGCATAATGCTTTTGCATTTTGTCATTGAACAAAGCCAAGCAAATACAGGGTTACCAGGGACATGTTGAGTAGGGAAGCATTGACTAGGGAAGCATTGACTAGGGAAGCATTGACTAGGGAAGCATTGACTAGGGAAGCATTGACTAGGGAAGCATTGACTAGGGAAGCATTGTGGAACGTTGCAGATAGAAATTTCAAGAGTAGCGCTGTTCACGTTGCTGTTCACGTCGGTAGACATGAGGTGCTTTGAAAGGGTGGTCATGGCTCACATCAAATCGAAATGTATTTGTCACATGCGCCGAATACAACGGGTAAAATGCGTACTTTCAAGCCCTTAACCAACAATGCAGTTCAAGAAATCGACACCATCATCACGGAAACCCTAGACCCACTCCAATTAGACTGCTGAACAATTCATCTAATGGCCACCCAGACTATTTGTATTGACATCCCTTCCCCCCGTTTGTTTTTACACTACTGCTACTCACTGTTGATTATCCATGCATGGTCACTTTACCCCTACCTACAGTACATGTACCAATGACCTCGACTAACCTGTACCGCCGCACATTGACTCAGTACCGGTACCCCCTGTATATGGCCTCGTTATTGTTATTTTATTGTTACTTTTTTATTTTTTACTTTATTTAGTAAATATTTTCTTAACCAACAATGCAGTTTTAAGAAAATAGAGTTAAGGGCTTGTAAGTAAGCATTTCACGGTAAGGTCACCACTTGTTGTATTCGGCGCATGTGACAAATCAAATTTGATTTTAATTGATTTGATTTGTTCTTCATAATATATTTCTATCTGAACATTGTGGCCTACTGAACTAGACCGGGCTTGTAAACTAGGCTTGTAAAATAGGCCTGTAAACAATGCCAGTAAACTAGATTTGTAAACTAGGTTTGTAAACCACAAGGTTGTCTCACACATGTAGGGTAGGCCTGTACCTGTTATGGTGAATCCTTATGGTTCAACTCAAGGTGCAGGCTTGTGTATCCACACCTTGCTTTGTGAAAATCATATGGTTGTGCTCACACGCACGCTTGTGCACTGCAGTAACACCTTACATCTGCATATCCAAAGAAAAATTCCAGACGAGGCTCTCCCTCTTCCTTCCTGTTACAGCCTAATGGGAAAATGTCTCTCTGTGGAATTCCTTGTTGTGTAATCAGGGTGGATGGGGAGCAGAGCAGAGTGTGGAATGTTTTACAGGTTGATTGGTAGCTCTGGTCCAGGGCATTAGGAATGCTCAGTGATAGCAAGCCATACTAAGGCACAGTATTAGCAAGCTGTACTGATACTCAGTGTTAGCAAGCCACACTCCCTGGACTACGGTTGGTTGGTTCTTTGGTTTGTTGGTTGGTGTACTGCTGAAGAGGGCTAGTAGGTTGGTGGGCTGGTTGGTTGGTTGGTGTACTGCTGAAGAGGGCTAGTAGGTTGGTGGGTTGGTTGGTTGGCTGGTTGGTGTACTGCTGAAGGTTGTAGGTTGGTGGGTTGGTAGTGGGTTGGTTGGTTGGTTTGTTGGTTGGTGTTCTGCTGAAGAGGGCTAGTAGGTTGGTTGGCTGGTTGGTTGGTTGGCTGGTTGGTTGGTTTGTTGGTTGGTGTACTGCTGAAGAGGGCTAGTAGGTTGGTTGGTTTGTTGGTTGGTGTACTGCTGAAGAGGGCTGGTGGGTTGGTAGCAGACCTGGGTTAAATTTCATAGGTCAAATCTTTTAAAGTACCTCAGTGTTTGAGGTGCACTACATTTAGCTTAAAATGTGCACTTTTGGGAATATTCTGTATTAGTTCCAGTGTACCATTACACAGAACCTGATGACCATAGATGTGTGTATGACACTGTATAATTGTGAAACCCCAGTCATGGCACTGCCTAGTCAGTTAGAATCTTGATTTGTGATAAGGAAGAAATCCCTTGTCTGTGAGTTTTAAACTCTCCCCTGCTTATTTGAGTGTTGTCCTTGGCCTTGACTCTGTGAGGTTGGAATCTGAAACAGATCTGTGAGACACCCGTCTCCCTCAGCGTAATCTGTGAACCCTGTTCCCCTGGATACTCTGTAGGTGTTGTTTCTGTGTGTGAATACTGGTTCCCTTCCCCCTACATCTGTCGTCAGTTCGCGTCAGAAAGGTATTGAGTCCGTCCAGATCCTGCACCGTAATGTAAAATGATCTAAGGTTGGAACATGTTTAATGTCTCTGTACTTTATGCTTCATATCAATTTGTTCCTAATAGTTTTTTTACTGTTTTAGTTCTATCGGGGAAATATTGTCTCAAGACCACAGGAATGGAGTTCTCTGCAGATGTCTCTTTAAGTCTACATGTGCTATCGTGCTTGGTTTTCTCTGACCGTTGTCCATAGTTTTGGTGTCTGGTGGGTGGGGGGGTGGGGGGGTGGGGCAGTGGCTGGAACACTGTGTGTGTTGATGTAGACATCAGTGTCTGCCATCAAGAGCCTTCCATTACAAGAGGTCGCTGTCGATGTTCTCAGCTGTGGCCTCCACCCAGATTCCTCTACCAGTGACCCCCCCCACCCACACACACACACGGTTAAAACACACATACATGTAGTATGTTATTGTACAAGACGCTTGCTGGACATGGGTTTGTTAAGTGGTTTCCTCTACACATACATGCACATACACAGACCCTTGTCACTAATATTTCCTCTGTCCGCATGTTCTTTGTTTACGTTTCTGTTATTCTTGGCATCGGGCGACTTGTTGTCGGAAGAGAGCACAGAAGGAGGAATTTAGTTTTTTGGCGGGAGATGGTTTGAGAGCAGCGGCAGCGTGGAGGAAGATGGTTTGGGAGCAGCGGCAGCGTGGAGGGAGATGTTTGAGAGCAGCTGGCAAGCGTGGAGGGAGATGGTTTGAGCAGCAGGAAACGGCAGCGTGGAGGGAGATGGTTGGGACCAGCGGCAGCGTGGAGGGAGATGGCTTGGGGGCCGCGTGGAGGGAGATGGTTTGGAGAGCAGCGGGCAGCGCGGAGGGAGATGGTTTGGGAGCAGCGGCCAGCGCGGAGGGAGATGGTTCGCTTCACGCCTGCTACAACATGGTAGCTACGGGACCAAAACATTGGAGAAGTTAGCAATGCAGGCATTGTTAGCGTAACCAATCCGTTACTCACAATAGGACATTGAAAACATGCATGTCTCCACCCAGCCTCCACTTTTTATTAAAATCTTCATTTTTAAACACATCATGTTGTGCCAGGACCTCTGTGGGCCTAACTGGGTTTTCACTGATTTCTACTGGACTCTAACTAGTTTACTTTGTCTGTATTTAACTGGTCTTGATTGCCCTCCTAAACCTCTTTCCAAATTCCTTTCCATCCTCCTCCTTTCTTTCTTCTTCCTCCCGCCAACAATACATTAATCTATCCCTACTACAGGCTTTTAAGATGGAATCCCTCCAATGTAATTCAGCTATGCTAAATGGGAACTGGGAAGTCTTTGGCCAATGGAAGGCCTACTGTATTTACTTTATTACCGTCAGTGATTGGTGAGCCATTTGAAAACTCAAAGTACATTCTTACTGGGTGCTGCATAGCCAATCAGGCTCCCCCAAGTTGTAAGCGAATAGTTTGGAATTTTCAAGGTTTTGTTTGTAGTGTGCTTGGTGAAGTATTTTTGGAGATTTCAGTACATGTATTTCTCTAAGTGGAAACAACCTTATTTAAATCATTAATTTTTCCATACCCCTTTAACCCTATTCTCAATCATCTGGTAGAGCATGTTTTGACATTTGATTTAGAAGTGCATATGAAAGAAATCTTCACTTGAACTTGATTGGTTAACTCCCCAGCCCTCCTGGATGAATTGACATAAATGGTATCTTTTTGGGTTGCTGCAGTTCAGCGTTGTGCCTCTCTACTTTGCCCACTTCGAGGGCTGTAAGAATACTCAGTCAGTCACCAGAGATAAGGGATAAAAGGCAGGAGGAATTCAGTTGTTGAGGGATTCATATTGCACCCATTCCTGTTAGTAGAGACCTTAAAGAGTAGGAATATGAAAATAAATGTTTAAAATGTAAAAAGGCTAAAAA